>NC_060214.1:790000-1117500 GCF_021130785.1 Homalodisca vitripennis | reverse complement strand
TGTATCGAACAAAGCTCAAGCTTACAAGTGTACAGTTTATAATGTTCACAATACAAGACCTTAAGTGTATAACGACCGTTGCTGCAATATCGTATGCGCAGATTACATTACATGTATCGAACAAAGCTCAAGCTTACAAGTGTACAGTTTATAATGTTCACAATACACGACCTTAAGTGTATAACGACCGTTGCTGCAATATCGTATGCGCAGATTACATTACATGTATCGAACACAGCTCGAGCTTACAAGTGTACAGTTTATAATGTTCACAATACAAGACCTTAAGTGTATAACGACCGTTGCTGCAATATCGTATGCGCAGATTACATTACATGTATCGAACAAAGCTCAAGCTTACAAGTGTACAGTTTATAATGTTCACAATACAAGACCTTAAGTGTATAACGACCGTTGCTGCAATATCGTATGCGCAGATTACATTACATGTATCGAACAAAGCTCAAGCTTACAAGTGTACAGTTTATAATGTTCACAATACCAAATACTGTGTTTTTAACTACGGAAGGACTGTGAAGGAAATAGGATTTTCCGGTAATTTGCCATTGTTCAGTAAAAATATCAGTAACATTAAGTTTCAAAATCTGCAACCAGATCTCGTTCTCAAGTAAATAACTAACATAACACATAATTACAAACTAGATTTAAATAAACAAACAAACAAAACAGAGCGTTGTGACACCAATAAGTTAGGAATCACAACCACCATGTTGTGTGTCAACTTCACTAAATTTAAGTTACAAAAACATATGTAACTGCTGCATTCATTCAAAGATCGATAAATATAATTTTCCCCTATCCAAATAAATGAAAGATGAACAGGGTTTTCATGGTATTGTTAACGAAGTTAAAGAACCAGCCTGTCGACCAGATGAGCTCCTCTTCATCGGCTGTCAATTTTAAGATTGATGGTAGAGACGGAGACTCCAGAGATCGTAATGACGGAGGCACAGCAGTGGCGGCAGCGGGCCGTGATGACACTCCATGCCCAGTATGGTTCATCCATTGCGGACACTGGACAAGCAGCTCATCTCCTTGAGGCACTGGACAGGCAGCTCATCCCCTGCATACACTGGACAAGCAGCTCATCCCCTGCCGACTCTAGACAAGCAGCTCCACCAGAAAGTGTTTACTGATCAGCTGCAAGTGCACCTCATAAGTTTTAAAACCACTTCTGCCGATGACATTGGATTCCAACTCCACAACTCCAAGATATCTTATGGATGCATAATTTCAAAATGTAGCATTTGATTAGCGCGGTCTCTTGGTCGATGTAATGGCCGGCTGGCAGATTGTGTATGTGGGCCTGGGTGGAGAAACAACCCTGAGGATCCTCAACTTTCTCGAGATAAGGTTTTGCCGGTAAATTTTACGTTGCTGGCCGGAGGCGATGTCATTTATCCCAGCTATGATGATCCAGCTGCCCCCGGGAGGAGGGTGGAGTCAACATGCTCGTACAGTTTAGACCACTGGCACGAAAGCCTTAGGGGTGACAAAGGGGATTACTGGAACGTGTGGGTTGGATTTACGTAGATTTTAGTAAATAAAGTAATGCACGGTTTATTAAGCACCGTTAGAAACCATTAGGCAGAGATTATCGAATAAGATACACAGACAGCGTCACCTTGCGCTCTTAAGTTATCAAGGACTCTGGAGTCAAAAAGAAGGGAACCCTGAACTAGAGGCTGTTTATTGTGTGATATTTATACTCACATCAGTGCTATACAGTTGTTTTTCGAGAATGCAATTTCCCCTACTGATAAGAAGGTAAAATCCCGCTCAACATTTGACATTAATAAGTTTTTTTATTTACATCGAGAGTTTCTAATAAATTATTCAATAAAGGAAATGGTTTAATTATTTAATCCCGTTCAAGAAAGATAACCCAATAATTGCATTTTTAGGAATAAATAATAAGAAAGATACAGGTTAAAATCCTGCAAACATTTACAAAGCACAATTTGCATATTTAAGCTCTTTATTTACATTCGGTCCTTCATTTACATACTCAATATTTTGCAGAGATTGAGTATAAAAACGGTTTAGTACATCTGTAATGCAAATATTTTAAACTTTAGTTTTACTTTAAAATAATTTTATCTTTTACTTTAATTAACGTTTAAGAAAATATGTATAACTATGGGTAACTACAAATGTTTTAAAACACTTTATTAATTTTAGAATGAGCTATATTTATACTTAAACATAGTTCATTTCTTAATACTATACATTGTTCATGCATATTCAGTCATCAATGCATAATGAATTATACTTAATTTTAATGAAACATAATAGAAAATGGTCTACTTTATTTTATAGGACTTGCAAGAAGTGAAGGAATTTGTTACTATTTAACTGTGATTTGATTTTTACTTAATATATTAGTTAAATTATTTATCAACTCGCTGAATTTGTGGTTGTCAAAATATTGTGATATAAACAAACATTCAACACGTTCACAGTTTAAACCATAATTACTTTTTAAAAGCGTATATACCAAAACTACGTATTTTAAATTCTTTTTTTATTTTTAATATGGTTTACAAAAATGAAAGATTGTATATGAAACAGGATGTTGTTCCAGAATTTGTCATTATTCCGTGATACAAGTAATTAGCAATGCTCAGTTTTGAGATCTGCAATGTTAACTCTTTGTTTGGTTGATAGTTAATCTAACACATTAAGTAATTATAATATCTAATATATTATTGGTGAGCGATGCATTGTTACAGCAATTATGAGTTGTATTTTCTATCTGGCTAAGTGAAAAGATAATCAGAGCGATAAAGGCAACTTAGTGCTTCCATTATTCCAAAATTATCATAGAGGCACACTCTGGTGACCTCGAGACGTACTAGGCCTACAAACTGCTATACACTGTACAATACCTTTATCATTTTGCCACTCATGTTTTATTCCTATATCGCTATACATTTGGTTCATTCTATGTGGCTTGCACTACAAAAGAGATTTATACTTTCCTAAGCAATCTTCGATAAAGTCCAACTGAGCAAAATGTAACAACTTAAATAACTTTTACTTTTAATTTAGTTGTATTAAATTTTTTTCTAATTTTGTTTATTTTTAGAAAGTGTGAATAATCTCCTATATATAAATTATTCGAACAGCTAAAAGTTCTCAAGTAGTAATCCATTTATAGCTATAGCTCTTTTTAATAACTGTTTAAGATAAGATTTAAACAATTTTAAATCAACTACAGTAAATGTTCTTGACATACAGTAGATTGATGTTTAAACAGTAAAGATGGTGTTATAGAGTAGATTGTTTTACGTACATTGAACATTGCAGCAAAATTGAGTAACGATGCAGTAATTTGGAAGAATCCTTAGTATTAATATAATTAAGATGTAATGTATTTTCTTATAACGAAAACAGAAAGTTAGATACTATGAATATATCACTTCTCGGACAATCTTCAACCATAGTGAGTACTAAGATGTAATTTTTCATCGAAAAATGTTATTGTATTCGGTTTTTAAAATGTTCCTCCCTAAAATAATAACACATTCTTAGAGATTTTCATGAATTTTACAGCTATTCCTTGAGTTAGTCAAGGTGCAAGAAGGGCTATGAGACTCATACCCAATACTTTGTCTGTCCAGACCGAATGATGGGAAACATTAAAATATACATTCTACGTGCAAAAGAGAACGGTGTTATTAAAAGCGATTAAACTTTTACTCCAAATCATTATAAGAAGCAGTTATCAATAAAATACTTTTGAATTGTGATAAACAAGACTTTTAATCGCAGTCGTTGAAACTTTCAGCGGAAAAGTTCAATAAATAAAGCGTAATAGCCTACGACTAAAAGTATAGAGGCATATTGTAAGAAACCTCATGAGATTTAGTACCTCATTTTATTTTATAACATATAGACAAGTAAAATTTATATTGTGCCCTGATACAGATCCTTGGTCGTGACCACTAGTAGGACATGACACACAATAGTTATACAACAATATATTTAAAGTGTAAAATGAAATTTATGGACTTTTAGAAATGAATAAATATTTGGCGGGCTATAGATGTATGTTTTGCACGAGAAGAATTTTTCGTTTCGCGTCCCGGAACGTCAAGCTTGTTCGCTCTGTAGTCGCTAGGGGTGCAAGTCGCGCCCATTTTGATGTCAGGGCGTTTCTCCGTTCAGTGGTTATTCGGGCGTGCTAGTGAGAGGTAGCTGTCGCTTCTTGTTGATGTGACTACTTATTTTGGTGGGCTATGTATGTATGTGTGACTGATTGAAAACGTGTACATGGTTTTTTACAAAATGTGTTAAAGTTGACGGTTGAAATACAATGTCAGAAATTGTTTAAATGCAATAAAGAAATTATTATTACGTTTGACACGGGGAAAAACTTTCGTTTCGCGTCACGCATGTTTATGTTTTCCATATTATTTCAAACTTTAACGACAGCTTTAAAGAAACGTAAACAATCGGTTACATAAAAATCTTATCAGCACTAACCGAAATGAACAATCTTTCAGGAGAGATAGAAACGAGAATATAAAACACAATACCATACAATATTATTTATGATAAGGAAAGTAACGAAATGCTTTTCTAATTTAGTGTTGTTTTACAATGATTTTAGTTTCTAACTGCACGATCAGTTAACTCATATTAACTGAGTCATACT
The DNA here is from genome assembly GCF_021130785.1 of Homalodisca vitripennis. Lineage (NCBI taxonomy): Eukaryota > Metazoa > Arthropoda > Insecta > Hemiptera > Cicadellidae > Homalodisca > Homalodisca vitripennis. Next base: position 1,112,819 of record NC_060214.1, on the reverse strand, counting down.
ATTACATTTATTCCAAAATATCGCATCGTCTGGATCTATTCTTGCTTCTGTGGATTTTTCTTGGTTATAGAATTTTTAGATTACGTTACTTAAGCTCCGATTTAAAAGCTGTCGATGACTTAAAATGCAAAACTGTCTACGCTAAACAATCATTGCAAGTAGACAAAAATATTTGGTAATTACTGATTTCAAAATATCTATGACTAGTAATTTATTTATTAATGAATCCAACGTTAAATTTATGAAATTACTGCATCATTTATAAGCAGTATTTATAGCTCATCGGGTTCTGAATTGAATTTCAGCACGGTTGATATAAATTGCTATTTCAGTTCACTACTAGTTTTGTCCTGACGAGACTTAAAAAAGGGTTACAAGAAAATTGATTAAATTCTTTATAGCTAACAAAGCTGTAGTGTAATTTAATCCTGGAAGTCTTTCTGTTGATTAAAGTTATGTCCTTTACTCATTTGAATTGGGTCTTACTTTACATTCACTTCAAAAATAAATAACGTATAAACATATTTTAAAACAAATTTTGCTGAAGAAACGTCAAAACCATCAATTGACTTTATTAACAGATAAATTTAATTATAAAGTCAAACGATACAAACAAAATTATAACGAGATATTGAACAAAAAAAATCCTTTGTTTACAATTTATGTAGTAAGATTTTATTCCTGATTTTTTATTTCTTATATCAGTTATTATTAACGCCTAATTTTTAAAATTTAATGACAATAAAAATGAAGTAATTATATAGGATATATCGAGTCTAGCGAAATTTATACTGACCAAATTAGAGAAACTAGTACAAATTATAATAATGGACATTTAAAAATTCTTATTACCTTAATATTTAGAAGTTAGTAATTATTGTCATGTATGATATGTAACAATATTAGAAAAACATGTATAACAAAACTTTGTTATGTTTTGAATTGAGTGTCTCATATTATATTAAAATATGAAAATTACAGCCTGTTATAAGTAGTTGTCACTTCTGTCGGTCAGTCTCGCGACTCCTTTCAAATTTTTAATTTTAAGATTTTAATTACTTTTTGCCCTTTATAATATATTATTTACTAATCACTGATTATTTTTTTACTTAGTATTTTAATATTAACGTTAAATGCAAACCAATTACCAGGGTTGAGCATTGTTGTGCGTATTAATTTATATTGAAATATAGCCTTTTTAGCCATTTAATACTTCTTGTTTTTATTTAATGGTTTTGCTTTTGAAATGAAATATACCAACCATGTATTTAATCTACAAGTTAAGAATAATGGGTTTAAACGAATGAAAACCACAGAAGGACGTTCAAAATCTAGCACTTTCATGTAGTACGGAGGTGGTCACAAACTTTTCTTTTCAAAATGCACCCTCATAACCTCTCCATAAATCGTCAATTGATTGTTTAAAGTAATTTAAATACAAGAAATCTTGAGAGATGCACTAATGTATACTTATATCGTGAAGAGATTGGAATCAAAACGATAAAAATACGTTCTAAATAAGTGAATGGTTGCAATAATTTGCGAACGCTGTAGTCGAGTTTAGCGTAGGGACGCGCTAATGGCTGGCCATTCAGACATTTCAGACCGCAGTGAATGCAAGAGACAATGGGGAGCCATTTGATTTTACGGAGTGACAGTTAGGTACAAGTCTGGAATTCTAATGTTTATCTCTTGCCACCCGTTTTAAATATTTATTATCAATTTTTATCTCTCAGTTTAAGTCCTTTAGTGAAAATCCTTTAGGTAAATTATGACTGAATTAGATGAATATACTTTCATTGTAACACGAGAAAATATGAGCTTCCTACCTGTTTCAGAGATGGTTGTTTCAGTTTGTCCAGATAACTTTACTAATTTATTGATTTTATATAAATTTTGGTTGTACAATGGTTGTACAGTTATAGATTGCGGTTAGTTTACTTTAGCCCACATCCTCATTCGCACTTAATATCAAAATTAAAATTTCAGTTCCCTCGTAAACACACAGGTACGCAGTTTCATTATTTATTCAGAAAGTCTGAATACGTTATTAAAGTAAAGTAGGGTAACTTATATTTTCCTCCTCTAATAAAACACTTGCATTTTAAGAAATCATAGAGGGATTAAGATTTAAAATAATCAGCAGCACACTTTGGTGGCTTTTCAGGGTTATTGTAATCAGTAGGCTCTGATAGTCGAAGAGAAGCTCTAACGGCCACATTAAAATTTAAAAATATATAAATAATTGTAAATATTAAAATCATATAAATCAAAGGCGCTTAAATTAAATGTGAATTAGTGGTGCTTAATACCATAGAAATACCAATATACAAACTATTTCTAACTATCATCCTTCATTGACCTTTAAGCATTTTTAGTATTTGTCAAAAACATTTTCTAAGACTTATTACATTTTCATGTTTGAATATTCAAGCTACTGAGTGTATACACAAATGTGTAAGTTTACGTTAAACATGTTCACCTTCAATCAGCTTATGTTGAACAATTAAGACATCTTTATTCCAAACGGAATAACAACGTTATTTAAGACGAAATCGACTCATTAGTTAATATAAAGCTATAATTAGATCTAAGAAAACTAAACATATAGTAATAGGCGTTTAAATTATGTTCCACTTTCCATTGACATGAAATTATAATTATTTGTTATTTATGAATTCATACCAACTGCAAATTTTGTGTTTATTAACTTATATATTTTGTAGAGGGAGTGAAGGGAGAGGAATAATGTAGAGGGAGAGGTGGAGAGAGGGTGGATTGGGGGAGTCGAACAAGTGTGAGAAGGTGAGTGTGGGAGAGGTGGATGATGGGAGGGGGAGTGGGGTAGTGATAGAGAGGGGTTGGAGGGAGGTGAGAGAGTGGTGAGAGAGGGGAGATTGGCGAAAGGGGAGAGAGAGAGAGGGAGAGAGAGAGGGAGAGAGAGACTGTCTGTAATCTACAGTACAGTACACCAACTAAAAACCTCACTCTCAGGTATGTATATCTAACGTACGTGACTATATTGTTCTACATATTAAAATATTAAGTTGTTTTTTATTTCCTATCTAATAGAATATATTAGTTGATTAGCAGATGTTTCAGATATCGTGCTTCAAGCAATAATAAGAGCACTACAAGTTTTCGAATGTTCCTATTTGAATCTCTAAACTCTAAAACTGCAATGAGTTCCGACGAAAATGAATCAGACAATCAGATTGGGTCTCCCCAAACTCCCGCCCCTCGTGTCCTCACTGTTCACCGGCCTCTTGTGTTGTGAAAGTGTTTTTTTTTTTTTTTCAACTTTCATGCTATTATGCTTGTAGCTTTTATAAATAAAACGTCAATTTTAAAAACATAGATTTTTTATTCCTACAGTAAAAAAGTAGTAACTTTAATATTTATTTTTTATTTTTACTACTACTTATTTATACTAACGTGGCAAGTGTTACAAAAATTCTATTGGTATTGTTATTGTGTAAATCAATAGTATCTTAAATTAAAAATTAGCTCTGTGAAATGTAAATTTGATTTATGAGCGATTTGGTTACTAATAAGCTGTAAAATATGTCAAAATTAACGAAAATTTGTGAGAATATTTTATATTTTTATTAAAACAGGTGCTTTAACAAAAGAAGGCCATTTTCCATGGAGTCACTTTTACTCAGGGTAACACATTTAAATGTTTGAACTAAAATCAAAAACTTAATTTTTTTAAATCTAAGATTTCAAAGGAATTAAAGGAAACTAAAACACTTATTTTATTTGGACTCTCCACATTTTACAAACTTTAGTTCCATTACACACCTAGATATCAGTCATGGAAATACTACGTCACAAGCGATATCAGAGATGTGCTGCTGATTGTGTTATCAGTCCTGTCACGACCGGCTGATTGAGATGATTACATCAGCCGGGGAAAGACGGACCAAACCTAGTAAGCGAATCAGTTCATCTATCTTTATACGTTACCTAAAATACGATTACAGGGTATAATCTTGTTGTTGATATAATTCTTCACAATAAGGCGTTTACTGAATAATTCACTATTTATTTTTATGTTGACTGTTTCATGTTATTGACATAAATTGATTTTTATGTAACTAATCAGGTCTTTAACAAATTTACAAAAACATGTGATAATTCTCTTTAGCTGTCCTATAAATCTCAAAGTGAACAACTATGTGCATTCATAAAAATACTCTTGATAAATAACATAATATTAATAAACTTTTAACACTTTTAAACCTTTATTCTTCTTACTATGTACATTTCACATAAATAACACCGGCCATACATATACTAACATCGAAAACAATCTTGAAATTTTACACACAAGCAAAAAAGTCGCTTATTATCTACTTTAGAACATTTTGAAATTTACAAAAGTGCCAAAATTAATCATAATATATTATTAAATGACAAAGATTTTCTAACAAAAAATTTATTAGTCGATAGACTTTTAAACAATATACAATGATCTCACATAAAATTAAATATAAAAAATTTAGCCACCAAGTTAGTAAAAAAACACATGACAAATTGATTTTAATTATTTATTTTTATAATTAACTTAACCTTATTTTGTACCTGAAGATGGAATCAATGATTCCGAAATGTACATAGTAAGAAGAATAAAAGTTTAAAAGTGTTAAAAAGTTTATTAATATTATGTTATTTATTATAAACAGTTTTCGAGGCTACATCTCTAACACTCTTGATAAACTTGTATGGAAACTGTTTGATTGGAATGGCAAGCTATTCTAAAATTATATAATATGTATATAATTGGTTCGACAGGACTCAAATGCGGATCTCTCACTTGCGAGTCGAGTATGCTACCATTATACCATAGAGTCCTTATTTTCTTTCAATTATTTTATTTTTGACAGTTACTGCCACATATGTGCCTAAGTACGTAAACTGACACATAACTGGAGGACCAAATACCTGTCAAACGACTTTTAATCGTCATTAAATTTGTATATATGGTGTTTGCTTAGTCGTAGGCTACCGTGTCTTTAAAAATTTTTGATGGTTTTATTGGTAGTTAAAATATTTTGCTGTGTAGGTTTTCTTTCAAAAACCGTAGTCTTAAGCTACCTTTGTCTCTTAAAGACAAAGACCCCCGGGGATACAGAGACGAGTAAAAAAGAGATGATTCTTGAAAAATTTAGTAGATAATTCCCGGCAAATAAAGACATTTTTTCAGCCTACTGAGTGATGACGTTAATGGTGTCCATCAAAACTCCGTAGACCATCATAGAACTTATTATTCTCTGTGTAGATATTTCATGTCATAAAAAATATAAAACCTACATTTCAAGTCTTCCTCAAGGTACCTTGCCACGCGATAAATGTATTTTGTTATTCGTTGAGTTAGGTTTTATATCAGTGTTGAAATATTACAATTTCTGGATAGGAAGGGAAAATACTGCAACGCTGGAATCAATTTTTGCACCGACCTTAACATTGATTTTCCACTATATTTTTGATATTTACTGTTTAAATAAGGTACACGTGTTTGTATGTTTTATATGTGTTATAATGTCTCATAAGAGTGTTGTAGCGTTTTCATTGATTTATTTTTTTTATTAAAACTTAAAACTTGTCTATTGCGAGTATTGTTTCCTGGTTTGATACAGCTGGACCAATGAGAGAGCACCACGGATGTCCTGCAAAGTTGATTGGAAAGGGAAGTATTTAAGTGCCCGCTCATAATTTTCGCCTTTCTTTTGGTTATTTTCGTGAGTAAAGTTAATTGCAGTGCGCCGTATTTCTTAAATTTTTTTCCGCGAGTGATTTTGAGGTAAGCACCAAAATTTATTGTACGTTTTATTGAAATAGTCTTCTTGATCTGATTTTAAATTAATTCTGTTGTCTTTTTTATAGGAAAAAACTAAATTCATAGAAACTACAGAGCAATCTGAATAACTTATTCTCGAAGAACAATAGAGCATAATAGAATCATACAAGTTACATTTGGTTCATGCTTGCAAGAGAAGTGAATTAAAATTGAACTTTGTTAATAACTTTAATTGAGATTTGAAAAAGTAGTAATTTATTAATATATAACTGGAACTGTTTTATTGTGAATTATTAATTGAAAATTGAAAACTTTAATAACTGTTATAGAGAGAGTTGTAATCTGAATTGCAGAGACTTGAAAGTTAAGGTTCAAATAGTGTAAAGAGAAGTTGAAATTTTTATTTTGAATTTTGAGTGAACTTAGAAGTGAACATTTTTATTTTTATTATTTCCAAGTGGTATTTCATTTTTATTTTAAAATTTTATTATTTTATTTTAGAAGAGAGCTTTGATTTTTAGTTTGATATATTTGATTAATATTATTATTTCTTGCCAAAGGAATTTTTAAATTTACTAAAAGGTTTGTCAATTCTTTGTGGAAAATAGAGTGATAAAAATTCTGAAACGTTGAACTTATTAATTTGCCAGTTAAAAATAAATCCATTCTTTTTATTTAAAACTGTGATTTTTATTTTAGACAAACCAGATAATATTTAATAGTTAACAAATTTAGTAATACATTGTACTTAATATTAACTGGGATCTTTACTAATAAAAAAAAATATTTTTTTATACAAAAAATATTCCAGAGTATTAATATTTAAATCATCAATAATACATCCAAGGCGATATAAGAGTAAACAAATTGTTTACAAAATTATTATTGTTTTTATTTTTCCCATTATAACCCATAAGACCAATGTAACAATGCTCAGCCAAATCCCATAGAGTAACGTGTAGTATCATCGAACTTAGTGTTGCCCATTTAGATATGAAGCTTCATGCAAAATTTAAAGCCAATAGATCAGTTAGTTTTAGAGATATCTTACATAAAACAGGCAGACGGAGAAACAGAAATGAATTTTTCGATTCTTTGCTAACGATAAGCCAATAAATTTTAAGATAAGAAGACAGATTTTATCTAGGATTATGTAGTTTTCATATTAATTACACTTTCAGGATTATGAATAATTATAAGATACCTTTACGTCCTGAATGTATAATCGGTATCTATATCATGTGCCGTGAGTGTTTGTTACAATACCAGTTAGTAGGTGCATGTAAAACTAGAAAGTAGCGAATTAATCTATGAGAATTCCTGACATCCACATTTTGCATGAACAAGTTCGATAAATGCCAGACATAGGGTAAGCGCGGGAGACATCGTGTTTATGGTCAGCCATAGCACGATACACTCCTACTACAGAGTAGCGGCTCATATCGTTCTCGTTTTATGAAGATAGGTCTTAAAGTCAGGCTCTAACTCAGCAGTTTTTGTAATCCTCTTTTAGATTCAGAGACTCATATTCTTCAACAGTTACCCTATAGTTTGTTATCTACATTCAACAAAAATTTATTGGACCAATTATTCTACAGATTGCTTTTGTATTATAAATATTTTTTAACTACTATAAATAAGTAACCAGTATCAGAAAGAAATTCAAAGTATGCGTGTCGATACTTAAGTACGGGTAAAAAAGTTCGTTTATATATGAAACGTGGTCTATAAGTTCTATGAAATCAAGTACAAATATTATGAAGCAAAAAAAAAACAACATAATAATTTCATGTAACTGGGTGACAACCGACATAAAAGTAGAAGTGTGAGGGTTTACAAATAACATCGACTGCGGTATCTAACACGACACTGTACTCTGAGACCAGACTCCGTGATAGCGTATCAGATGTCATGTGGAGTTTGAATAATACTCAGGAACTGGGTGACAACCGACCTAAAAGGAAAAGTGTTAAGGATGACAAATAATATCAACTGCAGTATTCAACACGACACTGTACTCTGAGACAAGACTCCGTGATGGTGTATCAGTTGTCGTGTGGGGTTTGAATGATAATCAAGAACTGGGTGACAACCGACCTAAAAGGAAAAGTTTTAAGGATGACAAATAATATGAACTGTGGTATCTAACACGAAACTGTACTCTGAGACCAGACTCCGTGATGGTGTATCAGTTGTCTTGTGGAGTTTGAATAATAATCAAGAACTGGGTGACAACCGACCTAAAAGGAAAAGTTTTAAGGATGACAAATAATATGAACTGTGGTATCTAACACGAAACTGTACTCTGAGACCAGACTCCGTGATGGTGTATCAGTTGCCTTGTGGAGTTTGAATAATAATCAAGAACTGGGTGACAACCGACCTAAAAGGAAAAGTTTTAAGGATGACAAATAATATGAACTGTGGTATCTAACACGAAACTGTACTCTGAGACCAGACTCCGTGATGGTGTATCAGTTGTCGTGTGGAGTTTGAATAATAATCAAGAACTGGGTGACAACCGACCTAAAAGGAAAAGTTTTAAGGATGACAAATAATATGAACTGTGGTATCTAACACGAAACTGTACTCTGAGACCAGACTCCGTGATGGTGTATCAGTTGTCGTGTGGAGTTTGAATAATAATCAAGAACTGGGTGACAACCGACCTAAAAGGAAAAGTTTTAAGGATGACAAATAATATGAACTGTGGTATCTAACACGAAACTGTACTCTGAGACCAGACTCCGTGATGGTGTATCAGTTGTCGTGTGGAGTTTGAATAATAATCAAGAACTGGGTGACAACCGACCTAAAAGGAAAAGTTTTAAGGATGACAAATAATATGAACTGTGGTATCTAACACGAAACTGTACTCTGAGACCAGACTCCGTGATGGTGTATCAGTTGTCTTGTGGAGTTTGAATAATAATCAAGAACTGGGTGACAACCGAACTAAAAGGAAAATTTTTAAGGATGACATATAATATGAACTGTGGTATCTAACATGAAACTGTACTCTGAGACCAGACTCCGTGATGGTGTATCAGTTGTCTTGTGGAGTTTGAATAATAATCAAGAACTGGGTGACAACCGACCTAAAAGGAAAAGTTTTAAGGATGACAAATAATATGAACTGTGGTATCTAACACGAAACTGTACTCTGAGACCAGACTCCGTGATGGTGTATCAGTTGTCGTGTGGAGTTTGAATAATAATCAAGAACTGGGTGACAACCGACCTAAAAGGAAAAGTTTTAAGGATGACAAATAATATGAACTGTGGTATCTAACACGAAACTGTACTCTGAGACCAGACTCCGTGATGGTGTATCAGTTGTCGTGTGGAGTTTGAATAATAATCAAGAACTGGGTGACAACCGACCTAAAAGGAAAAGTTTTAAGGATGACAAATAATATGAACTGTGGTATCTAACACGAAACTGTACTCTGAGACCAGACTCCGTGATGGTGTATCAGTTGTCGTGTGGAGTTTGAATAATAATCAAGAACTGGGTGACAACCGACCTAAAAGGAAAAGTTTTAAGGATGACAAATAATATGAACTGTGGTATCTAACACGAAACTGTACTCTGAGACCAGACTCCGTGATGGTGTATCAGTTGTCGTGTGGAGTTTGAATAATAATCAAGAACTGGGTGACAACCGACCTAAAAGGAAAAGTTTTAAGGATGACAAATAATATGAACTGTGGTATCTAACACGAAACTGTACTCTGAGACCAGACTCCGTGATGGTGTATCAGTTGTCGTGTGGAGTTTGAATAATAATCAAGAACTGGGTGACAACCGACCTAAAAGGAAAAGTTTTAAGGATGACAAATAATATGAACTGTGGTATCTAACACGACACTCCACTCTGAGACCAGACTCTGTAGTGGTGTATCAGATGCCGTGTAGGGGAAAACACAATAGCTTATTCATGCACTCTCCAACCAATTTATTTGACTCTTATTGAACTGGCATTTAAGTGAATATCAAGGTGTTTCAAGGCTGTAAAAAATATAAATTAAAAATAAAAATATAAATTTTTTACTGTGTAATAAAAATCTATCTTATATTAATTTATAACACACAGTACACTATAGGAAATTTGAATTGAGCACGGAATTATTACAAGAGGATTATTGTATGTGCTTAATGGTTTTATATTGGTGAATGTAATAATTAAAACGCATCTGTTCTAACTATTGTAATAATATATTTCTGTAGTTTGTGACATATGTAAGCTTGGTTTGTGCAAATAAACCGTTGATTAATTCATTTAGGCCTGTGGCATAAAGTTTTAACTGGCATGAGAAATATTATTTTTACTATAAAACTCGTATTTAATATGTCTTTACATTATTAATAAATAGGAAATTTAAAAAATCAGGCTTGGTATAGATGTCTGTAACAATATTTAACTTAAAATCCATCTGTACCAGTAAATAATGGTAATATACATTTTATTTTATTAAATATAATACTTTTTATTATTAACCAGCTTTAATTATTTATGTAAAATATAAAATCCTGTACGATCTTTATTATAAAATTAATTTTATAATGTAAAAATAATATTTTAAATGTTTATTGCTTTATTCTATACGTTGTTGTTATTTTAGAAAAGTTGCTTCCAACAAATCGTTAACAGTTCTCTGTGACATTTTGTTTAAGTTTTGTATTCCTGGCGTTTGCTTGCTTCCACTAAGGGTTTTTACAAACTTACTCGAATTGTATATTGTTTGTTCTCAAATTTGAATTTAAAGCCATGAACATAGTATAGTTGTAGTACAAAATAATAATAATATTCAAGTGTTGTAAATGACATGTGGCTAATCCGTACCTTGAATTTATTCCAACAACAGTAAATTAATTATTCCAAGTCTGTTTAAATCCCTTTGAAAAGAATTCACTGGCCCAGAAGGTTCAAATCTGTGTACACATGAACGCACGGAAATCTTTCACCCGTGTAATAATTGTAACATCTTTCATCTTTTAACATCTGAAATTGTAATGACAAGTCTGCTTCCTATTATACATGCAGGACATACATACTCTTTATAACTGAGGTTTCAACTATTTGATTTACCGTAGAGATTGAGCGTTTGCTTATTTGACTGTTGTAACGTATAACATCAAACTTTAACAATACAAATTTTCCTGGTTGTGTATTATTCGTACGTGTATGAGACTTGTCTGGATTATGTACGGTTCAGTTACGGTTGTGATCATGCTAGGTTATGATAAATAGACGATTTAAATGTGCAAATATAATGTTAAATCTTATTTATGTTACATGAAAATAATATTGAGGTTCTTCAGCAAGATATACATTTTGTTAGAATAGACACTGATTTTAATGTATTACATTTAAATATAAGGTGAATGTAAATTAATTTTAATGCATTTTTTGCTAAACTATTAATATTAGGCGCCTTGCTTAAAACACTGGAAAACATTAACTCACACACACACACACACACACACACACACACACACACACCACACACACACACACACACACACACACACACACACTCACACACACACACACACACACACAACATACACACACAAACACAAACTCACACACACGCGCGCGCGCGCACACACACACACACACACACACGTCTGTCGTTTGTGTCAGTTTACAACGTCTCCATTTCACGCCTGGAATAAGAATTATTTTCCGTGCCGTCCTTTCTCCTTTCTTTTCGTCTTAGGAATAAACAAGGAAATGTCAATAAAATGAATGACACTTTGGAAAGTGTTTAATATTATTTAAAAAGTTGGCTTTAAACTAGACATATTATATAAATATTATATTATACTACATAATGAACTATTTTACCAAGTTGTAAAACTTTGCAAAACCAAAATGATGTGTTATAATTTAAACAAAACTTAAATAAATTTACATTTAAATTTTATTGTTTTTTATACGTTTTATTGGACATAATTTTAACGATCGTTTCATTTAATAGCTTCAAAAAGGTCATTTGCATTCATTTGCCACGATGAGAAACTTTCTTTACCTGAAGTGCAAAAAACCAAAAAGCCTTAGAATCATAGATCGCAAAGCAGTGAACTGATCAGTTGATAGATATATTGAGGACTTGGTACTCTACAATGGCGTGGCTTTTATACCAAATTAGAGGGTTCAATGATTTTGTAAAGTTTTAGTACCGTTTTTGAGTTGTATAAATAACAAATACTAATATTATAGAACGTTTTATATAATTTGTGTAACTAATTGAAGTCTCCATGGTCTGGTACTGCACAACCTAGGGAGACTTGTACATGAATTTAGTCTCTAGACTTCTTCAGGAGCTTCCCTCCTTCTAATAGGGATGGCTTATACATCTTGTCTATTCTAAAAGTGTCTCTGCCCTGCTACTGGACTGAACTGGTTTTTATAATCTTTTGTTCCTTTGAAATTGCTGGTCTCTGATGAAATGGTCTCATCTCTTGCAACATTAAGAACCTCCTGGTCTCTGCCTCCAACAAGCTTCTAACTCTCTCTACCTGTCTCTCTAGACATTCATCTTATCGCACTTTATTCTCGGGTAGTAAAGAATTTATATGCTTACTACAGGTACGTTTTTCCTTAAGTAAGTCGTTTTCCATTTATTGGACCAATACATGATTCTACATAACATTAAGGTTGTTGACGGTTTTATGCGATCAAAATAAAAATAAATCAAGTTATTATTTTTCTCCTTTCCATGACTAGGTTTTGTTTATAAATATTGTACGATAAGATATGTTTGGAAAACTTAGCACTACAGTACATAGAGTTGTACAGATTTGAAGAAGTTCATATAAATAATCAACCAAAGCAATGAACATAAAGTTAAGTGGGATTTCTCTAGGTTAGTCCGTCAGTGCTCTATCATGAGTTGTTGATTTAGGATCTGAAGTTAGTTTATCCACAAAATGACGTTTGTACAGGGTTTCAGCGAGCGACCCGGACTAGTTTGATTTACAGTAGTTGAACATTGTAATTATCTGATATTAGGAAAATCAACTTTCAGTGACATTGCTCCATGAAACAGTAACATAGTTACGTATACACTTACTTAGTTATAACTACATTAGAAGGTTTTAAATTAGAATTATCTTCTAATTTATGACTTTTTTGTCTAATTATAGTTGCCGTTAGTAGATTATATTTATTTTACCCAATTATTATAGTTAAATGTATTATTAAAGAGGAACACTAAAATTAAAACTGTATAAACCAAAGTTTTACTATAACTATAATAATGTTTTCTTAGTACCGTAAAACGTGTTATATTGGAACCTATTCATTACATGTAATTGTTTGGGAATATATATTAATCTAATTTTTGTAAAATGTAGCCTTTATTTTAATCTAGATAGAAACAACTGTTAGTAAACTGTTAGTTTACACTACAATGATAAAAATGAAAAATTTTTATTAAATAATAAATTATTTTTGAAACATATATTTAGTCATATTTCTTGCAGCCTTATATTAAAGTAGATTGGTCTCATATCAAACAACAACAAAATCACAAATTAGTGCTTTTATCCCATTCTGATCAATGTTTACGACTATACCAGTAATATTAATGTAAATGAATTTATGGTGCGTAGGAAAAAGAAAACTAAAAATGAAGTTTGCTGCCCATTCCTTGTAATTCGTTATTTTATTTCAATAAGACATATTCCAAATAATAATAGACCAATGGAGGTCAGTAGTGTACTGAAAAACATCAAACGTTGAGCTACACAACCGTACCAAGTGAAACCATTCCACTGTTAACGAACAGTTTATGTATAAATGTAAAGTCGCACACAATTGTGGCAAGTTAAATAACTATTCAACAGTTATTGACCAGTTTACGTACAAATCAATGATTAATGCAATAAAGTGATTTGAATTTCGTTTTACGAAATTTACTTTTCTGAACAAACGAAGAGGCCACCCATTCAGAGGATTTTGAGGTCTCCATGGTTATTTTTTTACTATTGCTACGGTTGCGAAAAATATGATCGAGATATGAAAGTTTTAACCAGTACAATTGTTGCAATACATATTTAGAAATCGTATTCTACAAAAATATTAACATTGACTTGGTCATCAGATTTGGCTTATGTCTGCGTGTATTTAAATGGTATACATGTAGTATTGAGAGAAGCTAAACAGTTTGCTAGAAGGCTGAATATGAATGAGGTTGTCAGTACGATGGAGGTATCCAAATATATTTGCTCACACGGTCAATGATCACAGCGCCTTTGTGGCAAAGTCTACGCTTATATCTTTGACGATTTGCCTTTCTCACAGTTACAGAAGCCAGTATATTTATTTTTGGTGAACGAATTATTGAAATTTATATTTTAATTGTATGGTTTTAATTACTTGATAATTTGAATATAAAGGAGATATTATCTTTTAGTTTTTCTGTAAAACAAACAAAACAATTTGGACGAGCAGCATGTTGTAGAATTATAGACTTCTAAAATCAAATAATTTTTATATAATATAGTCAAAATATAAGGAATCTAAATATTTTGATCTACTATATGAGATCAATATCTTTAAAAAGGTTAAAATTATTTTTAAAACACTGTATAACACACTTTCAAACATCGTAATGCGATTTTGCTATAAGTAGAAAACGAATGTTAATAATTTAAAAATTTAACGTATTCCAGAGGGACAACATGATCGCTTTAAGACATAAACGGCTTTTCATGTACCGTAAAACAAACTTTAGTAAAATCATTCAAATGTATGTATCTATTTATAGAAAGCTTCTTAGCTTTAAAATAAATATAAGATTCTTTAGAAGTGCAATATGTATATTTAATATTTATAGGTAACAACTAAATGATTCCTAAGGTTCTTTCACTAAGCAATAAGTAAAGGGATAAGTATTGGATGGTTTTATTTAAGTCTGCTACGATTCCATATCTTATAATAATAGTTGAGCTAACGCTGTTTTAATGTATAAATATATAAAATGTAGCAAGCATTCCTTAAAATAAACAAAACTATAAATCTTTTCTTTCGATCAATAGTATTTATAAACCAAAGAAAAATTAATTATTTTAACAAATTCGGTTTCTTAGAAATGTATACAACTGTTTATTTTTTACTTATAGTTAAATTAGTACAACAACTGTACTGCAATGCGACTGTAACAGGTGCTGAATCGTCTTATGAGAGTGAATGATTGTACATACAAACATTACTGACTATGTGCTAGAAGAGAGCAGGTAACAACGTTGGCGATTCCGTTTAGATTCCTTCTGTCGCGTATGTTTCCATGAACATAGCAATGGTGATGGCTGAACAGACAAAACTGTAAAGTGAGCTCAAGTTGTCGTATGACAGTGAATGACTGTCCATACCAAACATTACTGACTATGTGCTTAAAGAGAGCAGGTAACAATGTTGACGTTTCGGCTTAGATTCCTTCTGTCTCGTTTGTATCAATGAACAGAGCAATGGTGATGGCTGAACAGACAAACTATAAAGTGTTGTCGTATGACAGTGAATGACTGTCCATACCAACATTACTGACTATGTGCTAGAAGAGAGCAGGTAACAATGTTGACGTTTCGGCTTAGATTCCTTCTGTCTCGTTTGTATCAATGAACAGAGCAATGGTGATGGCTGAACAGACAAACTATAAAGTTGTCGTATGACAGTGAATGACTGTCCATACCAACATTACTGACTATGTGCTAGAAGAGAGCAGGTAACAATGTTGACGTTTCGGCTTAGATTCCTTCTGTCTCGTTTGTATCAATGAACAGAGCAATGGTGATGGCTGAACAGACAAACTATAAAGTTGTCGTATGACAGTGAATGACTGTCCATACCAACATTACTGACTATGTGCTTAAAGAGAGCAGGTAACAATGTTGACGTTTCGGCTTAGATTCCTTCTGTCTCGTTTGTATCAATGAACAGAGCAATGGTGATGGCTGAACAGACAAACTATAAAGTTGTCGTATGACAGTGAATGACTGTCCATACCAACATTACTGACTATGTGCTAGAAGAGAGCAGGTAACAATGTTGACGTTTCGGCTTAGATTCCTTCTGTCTCGTTTGTATCAATGAACAGAGCAATGGTGATGGCTGAACAAACCATAAAGTGTTCAATTGTCGTATGCCAGTGAATGACTGTCCATACCAACATTACTGACTATGTTCTAGAAGAGAGCAGGTAACAATGTTGACGTTTCGGCTTAGATTCCTTCTGTCTCGTTTGTATCAATGAACAGAGCAATGGTGATGGTCTCTGAACAAACCATAAAGTGTTCAATTGTCGTATGCCAGTGAATGACTGTCCATACCAACATTACTCACTATGTGCTAGAAGAGAGCAGGTAACAATGTTGACGTTTCGGCTTATATTCCTTCTGTCGCGTTTGTATCCATGAACATAACCACGGTGTTGGCTGAATAGACCTACTATAATGTGCTCAATTGTAGATCTAATGAGACAACAAGGGTTCCTACAATATCTAAGGTTGGACGAGTTGAACGAACTGGTTTCGTGATCTGAAGTCAGGAAAGTACCGATCGGAAATGCCCATGGACATCAGTCCTGTCTTCACTGACGCAAAAATTGCGAAAAAAATCTCTCAAGACAGTACCCGAACTTTTATAGAGTAATAACAAGTAGTAGGTAGATACAGAGTGAGTAATGCCGTCATCGCTTCCTTTTGGGAGTTAGAAAACAAGGACCGATTGTCGCACCGTAATCACTTGTAGTTTTAAACAGAAAGTAAAAGAGTCTGTTCTTTCTAATAATGCAGGTTTTAAGGTCAGGTAGGAACAAATCTTCCAAAAATAGTGGCCTCCGCATTATACCAAATTACCAAAAGAATTTGTAATTTATTAGTATTAATAATACAGGTAAAGTATATTTTCAAACCTTGACCGTATTAAAGTCTTAAGTTGCTGGTATAGCTAAGCAGAATTCATAATTAGGTTAAACACGTTATTTCTTAATTTTCTTTATGTACAAAATAGCATAATTACATAGCAAATTAATTTGGCAGACTGCTTGTAAATTTAAATATAAATTAAAAGTTATTCAAAATGCGCGTCAAAACTTAAAACTCGATTCATTAACTTTTGGTGTTGGAACGTATTTATTACAAATGTATTAAAGTAATTCCTCATAAGCTATGAAACTTCTTTTCATTAAATTCTGTATAGATTAGCTGAGGGATACAATTCCGCTTCCACCTACATTTCCACTACACTTGTATCTGTTGTAATACCAGCATTGTACTGTTCTGTACACAGTGTTATAGCTGCACTTGATGTCTAGACTGCCTGTTAATACTCTACTCTAGTTTAATGAGGTTAGGCGAGCATAATCTGTGGAACTGCTCTAACTATTGATTTAATAATTGATTTAATTTAATTTATAGAACAACCCTTATTATCTTAATAGCTACAGTAAGCGATGTATAGCCTAGTAAGCAAGATAATATATAGTTAATACAATGTGTTATGATATAACTTAGGTCGGCACAAGCTATGGAACTGCTCAAACTAGATATGTCTAAATACTAATGTATTTGTATTTAATTCATTAGCAATCTTAATAGCTACATTATGCGATGTATATCCTAGTAAGCAAGACTGTTATAAGTTATGATTATAAAATGTCGTCAAGAATTTGAATGCGTCTCTCACTTTAGACATGGCGAATAAAGGATAATGAGTCGCTTAGTGTAAAGATAATATATAGTTAATACAATGTGTTATGATATAACTTAGGTAACCACAAGCTATGGAACTGCTCAAACTAGATATGTCTAAATACTAATGTATTTGTATTTAATTCATTAGCAATCTTAATAGCTACATTATGCGATGTATATCCTAGTAGGCAAGACTAAGTGTTCCTTAGTCACTTGAACGTAGTTGGCAACTACCAGTAATTTTTTTTATCAAATGGTAAGGTTATTTTACCCCTTCAAATTCATCTTATGCAAAGCGATAAATTTGTATATGTTCATGCAGTTGAAGAAGTAAGATTCGTCTCTCCATGAGAATTTCATATGCAGAACGATTACATTCAATTTGAATACCTAACCACGGCTACTGCAAGTTAGCAACCAACCTCAATGTATTCTTGGTTAACATTAACATCAGGTCTGTTGTATCTATTTACGGTAGATTACCCATGAAATTTTAATGGAATTGTGTTTTACTCAGATTTCATTTCAAGGTGTTTAATTGTACTGTGTAAGTTGATTTATATAAACATAATAAAATAAATTAAATTTACATAATTATAAAGTATATAAGATAAATTTAACACTATATAAACAACGTCCTGACATAAAGAGTACCAGTGTGTGCACATCTTACATATCAGATAGAGTAAAAAATGAAAACAGGGTCGCACAGTGATGCATTATTTGCCATAAATGTTTCTTATGATTTTCCCTACTAATGTGTATTGTAACGTCAATTTTCGCAAACGTAACGTAACTGACCCAGAAAGACTCAGTCGTGGAATGGGGTAAAGTATTCCAGGGGTCGGAAGAAGGTAGTTAGAATGGGGAAACCCAAGGCTCAGATTGAGAACAGAGTCAACCTAAGTGGACTCAGTACGAACGCTCGGTATCATCACAGCCCAGGCTCCAAGTAGGGTATGAGGAGGAGTGAGGACAATAGTAACTTGTAAATAAAAGCGTTGGGAAAGGGTCTAACAAAGGAACTAAAGTTCCGCTCGGATGTCTCTAGCGGGGACAGAGAAAGAGGCGCTGGGATTACTCTAGCGCAGGACGAAAGGTTCCGCTTGGATCGCTCTAGCGGGGAAAGACGAAGAGGCGCTGGGATTTCTCTAGCGCATGGCGAAAGGTTCCGCTTGGATTGCTCTAGCGGGCGAGGGGATAGAGGCGCTCGGATTTCTCTAGCGCAGGACGCAGGACGAAAGGTTCCGCTTGGATCGCTCTAGCGGGGAAAGACGAAGAGGCGCTGGGATTTCTCTAGCGCAGGGCGAAAGGTTACGCTTGGATTGCTCTAGCGGGCGAGAGGATAGAGGCGCTCGGATTTCTCTAGCGCAGGACGAAAGGTTCCGCTTGGATCGCTCTAGCGGGGAAAGACGAAGAGGCGCTGGGATTTCTCTAGCGCAGGGCGAAAGGTTCCGTTTGGATTGCTCTAGCGGGCGAGGGGATAGAGGCGCTCGGATTTCTCTAGCGCAGGACGAAAGGTTCCGTATGGATTGCTCTAGCGGGGAAAATCGAAGAGGCGTTGGGATTTCTCTAGCGCAGGGCGAAAGGTTCCGCTTGGATCGCTCTAGCGGGGAAAGATAAAGAGGCGCTGGGATTTCTCTAGCGCAGGGCGAAAGGTTCCGCTTGGATTGCTCTAGCGGGGAAAGACGAAGAGGCGATTATCTTACCTGAGAGTGGCGAAGCGTGGTCGGTCTCGGAGAACTTTGTAGCGTTGTATTCGTGGTGAACTCCCAGGAACGTGTGAGAGCTGCGCTGGTGATCGGCTCCCTTATGTAGCAGCCAGGTTGGCGCATGCGCAGAACCCCTAATATTGTCAGTCTGCTGCCAGCTCCGGTGCCGGCAACATCTCTCCGTTGGGTTATATGGTCTGCCTGTTCCAACCTGTTTGAAATGGCGACGCTGCTGTTTCTGAATACTCGACCGTATTATTTATTGCAGGGATGGAGTCGTTAGGGGTCCGTCGGCATAGGGAAAAAGTGCCGACTTGTATAAAGCGACGCTGCAGGACGTATGTGAGGTAGGAATTAGGTGGGCATGTAGGAGTGTTTAGGAGAGGGTCAGGTTTATGGGGAAAGACGCGGAAGGCGATAAGGTAACGGGAAGTTTCATCGGCGGCGCAGGGTAGGTTCAAGTGACGGAGGGGCCGGACTGATCGTGGGAAAATAGGACAGGGCTTATTGTAACGTCGGAAAGCGAAGGACACGGGAATTTTAAGAGGAAGTGTGTATAGGACGACGCCGACTACCTGAAGGTGACGCCCAAAGCGGATTAGTAGGACACGAGGATAGGAAACGTATAATGGTAAGCGGAAACATGGATAGCCGCTAGGGTGCGGGCAAAGGTCAGGGTAAAAGAGGTACGTTGAACTAGGGCACGACGCAGGGGAAATGAGGACGACGCTGGTTGTTTACGGATAGGAGAGGAGTAGAGGAGATGTTTTAGGTGTAGCGGAAATAAGGATTGATTGGCGGAAAGAAAACGAAGGGTGTAGAGCTAGACGTAGGGCTGTGGGAGGAGACGCTAAGATAAGATAAGTTAGGAACAACAGGATGTCGGTAATAGCGGAAGGCGGACAATAAAATGGTCAAGGGCAATAAGGGAAACTGCACTCTGGTAAACAGGGTTTCTATTAGAAAAGGAGAGGATTAAGGACGGGGACGAATAAGGGTCGTTACATCCCCCTCTTTCTTTCGGAAAGAAAAAGAAAAGCGAAAGAAAAAGAAAGATATCTTTAATACAAAACTAAATCTAAAATATAACTTCTAAAACAAATAATCGAAAAGGTAACTATAAAAATACTAAAATAACAAATTTTAACCTTGCTTTGAAAACTAAAAGGAACTTAAAACACTACTTGGGTTAACACTATACATAAAGAAAAAGGAAACTTAAAACTATACACAACGAAAAAAAGAACTTAAAACTTATACTTTGGTTAACAAAGGAACTTACGTTAGATACACATTGGTATTAATGGTAATCTTAAATTAAAATTAGTTATACTACGACTTATTTATTTTACGTAATCCACTTTTGGGTAGTACTTTGAAATGTTCTGTATCTTCTTCGAGTTCATCCTAATAAACGATCCATCTTCAAAGAAGACTCGCTGTCGGTTCGTTTTCCCTCTCTTTCGTCGAACACTCCAAATAGTCCTCAGAGGGTCTGCTTTTCCTGAGGGCATGGAAGAGCTTGTAGGGGCGGGTTCCACCTCTTGATGAACGGGTGGCTCAGGAGGTGGATCCACATCCATTTTCTTTTCTGTAAGATGCTCGATTCCTCGTACGGAAGAAGCTGAAACGTCGGAGGTAAACGATGTCTTTAACTCTAGGCGGAGTCTTAATGCCTAGCTTGGCTAGGGCTTCTTTGAAGCCGGAAAAAGTTTATCGGGAGATTCTTTCGAGAATGGGTAGACATCCTTAGTAGAAACTTCATTCACACGACGACCATCACCACAAAATCTATATTTTCCAAACGGTTTCTTGACCAGGACCACCGGTGAAGACCAAGGACTAGAGGAACTTTCTATAATGTCGTCTTTGAGCATATCGTCTACTTCTTTATCCATGATGTCTTGCATAGCCGTACTCCGTGGATAGTAGCGTTGTTTGATTGGCTGGGAAGTTTTCAGACCAATCTGATGTGCGACTAACGTTTTTACGCCCAGATGATTCAGCCAGCAGAGGCAATTTTCCATCTATGAAACTGTTTTGGTATGTGTTCTTCATCCGGCGTAAGAGGTTTAATAGCAGAAAGTTGTGGTTTGGTGTCCACAACTGATTTTCTATTTGAATAACTCGCAAAGTTCATTGTAATTAGGTTTAGCTTGGAAATGTTATCCATTCCTAGGATAATCGGAGTTGACAAATTGGTCACGTGTATCGCTTCTATGACGGTTTCTTTATTATGTAAAGTACAAGGAAATGTATACGTATTTCGGACCCCAACTTCCTGGTTATTGGACAAATGGATTTTTAAAGTCGTGTTCTTAGTAGGTGTATTTTTAGTATCAAGGTATTTAGCTACCTCGGGTGATATACAGGTCAAAATAGCCCCTGTGTCTATAAGGGCCTTAAAGTAATTTCTAAATATTAATATATTGACGAAAGGTCTCCGATCCGGAATAATTAAAGACTTCTCCGGATTTGATGGAAGATTTGTAACCCTACGAACCCAGTCATTCCATTCTTGAGAAGTGGTGGGCTTCCTTTTTACCGACTCAATCGGCTTCCTGTCCGTAGAGCATGGTGGTTCGTTTCCCGCTCGGCACGAACATGTCGTTTGTAAGCTGCTTTTCCTTCTTACAATAGTAGCAACGTAATGTATTTAGGTCTTGGACATTCACGAGATACATGCCCTTCTTCTTCACAATTCCAACAAATTGGCTTTCCTTTCATTGGAAAGTGATAATATAGGATTACGATTCGTTACCTGGGATGTCAAAGTTTGTCTCCCACCTTGGAGATTACAAGGAGCTCGTTTTCCTAGAGATAATTCTTTTCTATGAAGCCGATCTTGACGTTGAGAGTCTTCTCTTCGTTGATCCGTACACTGACGAGGTCCCGGACCGGCGAGACGATCTACGTGCTGTACTTTCGGCAAAGCGTTGTTCCCTCGGGTTTCGCTCTGGACCAAGACGTCTTTCTTTAACGTCCCAATTTTCGTCTCATTCCATAATTTTCACATGATCTTTGTGAATCCTGAATATCTTCCTTCTGAAAAGGATGTAACGTCTCCAGGTACACTGGTTCAACAAATCCCAGCCTCCTTTTTCCTTTTACATAGTAAGCGGTTTCAGGCGTAAGCGATTGTGACGGTGGTGGAGGATGACGAAATGTTGCTCTATCTCTCAGTAAACTTTCGTACTCCTCGGCTCGACTAAGTAAGTCTAATAGACTTCGAATGTCATTTCTTCGTATATAAAATCGGTAATCAGGTCTCAAATTATTATAAATTCGATCCAAACGAGTTTGATCCTGAAAGCCTCCACGACGTCGCAGAAGAGTCGAAATAGCAACTATAAATTCTCTACAGCTTTCTTTCTCTCCTTGTGTCCTGTCTTGTATTTCTTTGTCCAAGTTCTTATAATAGCCTGGAGGTAAGAACTGGAGTTCAAAACTGTGAAAAAGTCATCAAATTTTTGCCATAAAATCCCAATTATTCCTCCACCAAAGAAGAGCATACCCTTTAAAAACTTCCGGGAGTGATCTCAAAATTTGGTTTGGAGGAAACTTCATAAATATATGCCGCAATCAGTTCATGCAACCGTTCCAGGAACGCTATGGGATCACTTCTGCCATCAAAGCGGATATTCCATTTGCGTACCAAATTACACAAATTTGCTGTATCTAATGAATGTCCCCTGGGGTTTGTTAACAAAGCGGCGTCTGTTTTGTTGGTTCTGCGTACATCCCTCAAAACTAATCGTGTTCTCGTGACCGATATATACTCGTTGTTGTGCGGGTAGTTCTCTATACACACGTTTTTCTTGCAAGGTCAGGTCCGATAGTCTTTGTCTTAAGGAGTTCACATCAGAATTAGGAGGCAGGCCAATAATCTCCATTACATTCTCAAGTATTTCGTCGGTAGTAGACTGTCGATAAGTTACAGGAATTACATCAGTTTTCCGTGAGCCACTTATATCTAAGTCCGGTGGTGCATTAGTCCAGGCTCCCTCTGCTCCGGCAGAAGGTGATACTGGAGTGCGAATATTTTCCACAGATCTAAGTCGAAGTTCACGCACTCCGGCAAAGCTGCCTAGGTTGCGACGATCCAGCTCTGCCTGAAGTTCCGATTTAGATAGCTTGTAGACCCAACTTACAGGTGCCTCGGCGGTTCTGGAGGTGAAGGCGGTAGAATACTGAGGAGCTACAGATTCTCGAGTAAACTCTGGTAGTGTGACGTTCAAAGTAGTAGGTAATTCAAAATCCATCACTGAAGTCAATGGAGTTGCGACGCTGCTCGTTGTCGTAGTTTTGGCTTCAGCGGAGGTATCTGCAGAGCGAGTCGTAAATGTTGATGTCTCCATCGACGGTGGGGGGGCGGATAATGGGGGTTTCGGTGCTTTTGAAACGGAAGAAGATTTCTCCAACTGATCTTTTCCCATAATTTTATGATAAGTATACACTAAAGTGAATACGTAAACTCTATCTTAACTAACAAAACAAAGTACCTGTTCGGGCGCCAAATTGTAACGTCAATTTTCGCAAACGTAACGTAACTGACCCAGAAAGACTCAGTCGTGGAATGGTTTTAAAGTATTCCAGGGGTCGGGAGAAGGTAGTTAGAATGGGGAAACCCAAGGCTCAGATTGAGAGCAGGGTCAACCTAAGTGAACTCAAAACGAACGCTCGGTATCATCACAGCCCAGGCTCCAAGTAGGGTATGAGGAGGAGTGTGGACAATAGTAACTTGGAAATAAAAGCGTTGGGAAAGGGTCTAACAAAGGAACTAAGGTTCCGCTCGGATGTCTCTAGCGGGGACAGAGAAAGAGGCGCTGGGATTACTCTAGCGCAGGACGAAAGGTTCCGCTTGGATCGCTCTAGCGGGGAAAGACGAAGAGGCGCTGGGATTTCTCTAGCGCATGGCGAAAGGTTCCGCTTGGATTGCTCTAGCGGGCGAGGGGATAGAGGCGCTCGGATTTCTCTAGCGCAGGACGCAGGACGAAAGGTTTCCGCTTGGATCGCTCTAGCGGGCGAGAGAATAGAGGCGCTCGGATTTCTCTAGCGCAGGACGAAAGGTTCCGCTTGGATCGCTCTAGCGGGGAAAGACGAAGAGGCGCTGGGATTTCTCTAGCGCAGGGCGAAAGGTTCCGCTTGGATTGCTCTAGCGGGCGAAGGGATAGAGGCGCTCGGATTTCTCTAGCGCAGGACGAAAGGTTCCGTATGGATTGCTCTAGCGGGGAAAGTCGAAGAGGCGCTGGGATTTCTCTAGCGCAGGGCGAAAGGTTCCGCTTGGATCGCTCTAGCGGGGAAAGATAAAGAGGCGCTGGGATTTCTCTAAGCGCAGGGCGAAAGGTTCCGCTTGGATTGCTCTAGCGGGGAAAGACGAAGAGGCGATTATCTTACCTGAGAGTGGCGAAGCGTGGTCGGTCTCGGAGAGCTTTGTAGCGTTGTATTCGTGGTGTGAACTCCCAGGAACGAGTGAGAGCTGCGCTGGTGATCGGCTCCCTTATGTAGCAGCCAGTTTGGCGCATGCGCAGAAACCCCTAATATTGTCAGTCTGCTGCCAGCTCCGGTGCCGGCAACATCTCTCCGTTGGGTTATATGGTTCTGCCTGTTCCAACCTGTTTGAAATGGCGACGCTGCTGTTTCTGAATACTCGACCGTATTATTTATTGCAGGGATGGAGTCGTTAGGGGTCCGTCGGCATAGGGAAAAAGTGCCGACTTGTATAAAGCGACGCTGCAGGACGTATGTGAGGTAGGAATTAGGTGGGCATGTAGGAGTGTTTTAGGAGAGGGTCAGGTTTATGGGGAAAGACGCGGAAGGCGATAAGATAACGGGAAGTTTCATCGGCGGCGCAGGGTAGGTTCAAGTGACGGAGGGGCCGGACTGATCGTGGGAAAATAGGACAGGGCTTATTGTAACGTCGGAAAGCGAAGGACACAGGAATTATAAGAGGAAGTGTGTATAGGACGACGCCGACTACCTGAAGGCGACGCCCAAAGCGGATTAGTAGGACACGAGGATAGGAAACGTATAATGGTAAGCGGAAACATGGATAGCCGCTAGGGTGCGGGCAAAGGTCAGGGTAAAAGAGGTACGTGGAACTAGGGCACGACGCAGGGGAAATGAGGACGGACGCTGGTTGTTTACGGATAGGAGAGGAGTAGAGGAGATGTTTTAGGTGTAGCGGAAATAAGGATTGATTGGCGGAAAGAAAACGAAGGGTGTAGAGCTAGATGTAGGGCTGTGGGAGGAGACGCTAAGATAAGATAAGTTAGGAACAACAGGATGTCGGTAATAGCGGAAGGCGGACAATAAAATGGTCAATGGCAATAAGGGAAACTGCACTCTGGTAAACAGGGTTTCTATTAGAAAAGGAGGGGATTAAGGACAGGGATGAATAAGGGTCGTTACAGTATTATGAAATCATTGAAAAGTTAGAAAAATACTTCTTTCAGTTTCTTCTAGGTTAATTCATAGCGTTGAATTTAAAAGCAAAAACGTTCAGAACCCAGTATCCTGGAGAACATAAAATTATAATCAAGCCATGGTGGATAACAAAAATAAAAGATGAATGAGACGGAATAAAATTCTTAGACGCGCACATTAAACGACTCATGACATATATGATGAGTATAGAAGTTTATGTTCCAGATGTGATAATGCCTTACCGCATGTGGTTTCATAGAATACTCAGGAATGACATATTTTAACCATATTCATTTTTAATTGGGTATTACTTTTTGGGTAGTTTAGACAAATATAAACCCAATCGAGATTTTAGGATTAAAAAGAAAGTGTTTAAGATCATCTCAAAATTAAAATTCAGAGATTCATACCTTCCGCAGGTACTACATTGTTTCCGGTTCACCCAGTGCCAGGGGCTACTATATGAAGTATATCGCAAAATTCGAGGAGAGTGCTGTTTATCTACACGAACATGTGTACTTTAATTTCTTCATTTATTAAGGCGGACTAGGCTTGTTTTCAAGTCTTGATTAAAACTTTTTAGAACAAATTAAGGATTATAAAGTTCTCTGGGTTCATGTATCTTGTTAACAAAAAATTCAAATCAGTGATCTGAGAATCTGTTTGGTAGTTACGCACATAAATTCGCAGCTACACTACAAGGAACATGGAGTGGTGTGTTAAAGTGCCGTGCAGTTGTGAATCAACCAACGTTTAATTATCTGTTTTAATTGTGTGCTTAGCTAAGCATGCCTTATCTGCACACAGCTTGATGTGTAAAAACAGTCAAATCAGTGATCTGAGAATCTGTTTGGTAAGTTACGCACATAAATTCGCAGCTACACTACAAGGAACATGGAGTGGTGTGTTAAAGTGCCGTGCAGTTGTGAATCAACCAACGTTAATTATCTGTTTTAATTATGTGCTTAGCTAAGCATGCCTTATCTGCACACAGCTTGATGTGTACAACATTCAAATCTGTTTACTTTTAATAACAGGGATTTCTAAATTATACTGTTTTGCTTACGTAGGCTATATCAAAACCAAAATATAAACATAATCATCGTGTAAAAACCAGTTCCGAGTGATGAAGAAATATGCACATTTATACTCTAGTCTCGTATTCATTGTTAATCGCCATTATCATGTATTACTCAGTAAATTTGGTGTAAATGAGTAATAAAACATAATACAAGTGGTTAGATAAACTATGTAGCGGATATTAAATGTGATAGAGTGTCGTTGGCCTTAAATTAAAACGAGCGTGTACACGGCCTCACCGGTCACTTATAGATTACGGCACAAACACAAATGATGGTTTGAACTTGATGAATTTTATATAGTGATTAATTTTCTAGTCTTAGGAATTCGTCTAAGATTGTAAATATGTAGAAGAGCTCACACAGTATGTGTCAAGATTTATTATTGAAAAAGACTTTTCCACCGTGTGTGCACAACTGTACATGTATCGGTTTTTTGGATTATTGTATTGTCAATACTTTTAATATTTTTCAGTGTTGTCATTTTATTGTTCGTTTACAGTTTTGAGTTTAAAAACAATTAGCAAAGTGAATCTTAAGCATACGATAAGATAAAAGCAAGCAAAAGACATGTAATGGACTCGGAGAGCTGTTTGCTTAACAATACAAATAGAGCGTCTTGTTGAAAGTAACTTTTGTTTAAGTTGTCAACTTCTTCAGAAGCCTGGTAAACCCTGTGCTGAAACACGGCTTCTCGCAGCGTGTACACGTTATACTCGTAGTGTCGTATTAACGGAATAACATGGATTATTTATGAGATTTTGACGATTTACGGTGTATATATTAAGTAATTGTTTATTCTCCCACTAAAAATAGCAATACGATTGCATTTGTAATAAACATTAAAACTACTTCAATTTATTATTACGTAATACTGTAAGCAGAATTACGAATTCTTTTAATTTATTCATTAAAAAAAAAATCTTATGATAGCCACTTAGCCGTTCAGAAAATGCATACTTACATTCTGTATGAACAAGTAATATTATTCATGAAATCATGTATTTGCCTAAATAAAAAAAAATTCTATGAATCAAAATCACGATACGTTTTCAACCCCATGGTAATTTTTTTGTATTGCAAATATACCGAAGTAGATACGATGAAACCCAAAGTTAAGGTTACCCAAGCATGTGTCGGGGTCGGTTTAGACCCAACCACTGTAAAGTTCAAGAGCTGTGGTCACTTATTCAAACTGAATGTAGCAGTTATACATATGGAAAAGTGTGAAATTGGTAATTCTCTATAAGTGTCTACTAGTCTACCTAAGTAGATACAACAGACCCAAAGTTAAGGTTACCCAAGCATGTGTCGGGGTCGGTTTGGACCCAACAACTGTAAAGTTCAAGAGCTGTGGTCACTTATTCAAACTGAATGTAGCAGTTATACATATGGACAAGTGTGAAATTGGTAATTCTCTATAAGTGTCGACTATTATACCTAAGTAGATACAACAGACCCAAAGTTAAGGCTACCCAAGCATGTGTCGGTGTTGGTTGCACCCAACCACTATAAAGTTCAAGAGCTGTGGGTCTTATTCAAACTGAAAGTAGCTGTTGCACATGTGCCTATGTATTAACTTCGTAATTAGGTACAAGTAGCGGCTCTGCACATAGTCAAAATAATAGGAAGCAGATTATAAACATTTTACGACAAATACATTTGCTAAAATGGAGAATCGTACATTCTTTTAATAAAAAAAAATAGATTACAATTTATAATTTTGGAAAAATACAGAAATTAATTCTTAACTTAAAATACTAAACTAATATTCCCAAGTGTTACTTTGTGCCTCTAACATTTGCCACGGTTTTAATTTGTTTTATTATTATGTTAAAACAATAATAAAAATACAGAAACGAAAATTTTTTCTTTCGTTGTTATTTCTTAAGTAAATTGTTTTATAATACAAATTTTAACCCGTGACATGACCTACATCTAATAATGTAACACATAGAAAGAATACATCAAGCCAGAAGTTGCAAGATCGCATATCATGGATAGATGGAAACCATTTTGTTTATGTTTCCACGAAAAATGTTCGAAAAGTAATGAAATCGTTCTTTACTATCCTGTCTTAGATAGACTACGTAAAAACTCAATACATTCCTACAGAGGAACTGTCTAATTTTAAAATAAGAATTTGCCAATGTAAAATTGAGCTGCATGCAAAATTAAATTTACATAGATCAACAACTTTTAGAAATATATATTGGTAAAATACACACAGGCAGAGACACAGACAAAAGAAAACCTTTTTAGAGTCTTTACTGAAAAATACCAAATTTTAATTGTATACTCCTAATTATTCTTCAGATAACTTACTTAACTATACGCATTGCTAACGCTCAGCCAAATCCCATGGAGGAACATGCACAATCATGAAACTGTATGTCCTCTAGATAGGAATAAATACAATGGAGAATCGAAGGAACCGACTAAAGTAACGTAAATATTACTAAACAATGCAAAAAGGTAACCCATTATAAGTGTTACTATGTTTCATGTTACATCGTGTTATGGTTGTACTAGGTTGGTTATATAATATATGTCTTCTGTTATTTTTACCTTGCCATAAATATTATCATAAGACCAAAGTACAAATTTTAGTAAACGCTTTCCTTATCTCACGGAATGAGGTGCACCTTCATCAAACTCGATGTTACTTGTATAGAAATAAAGCTTTATGAAGAATGTTACGTCTGATGGTCAGTTTGTTTTTGATATTGTGCCGACGTTCTCTCGAGCTGTAAACTTCACTTACGCTGTAAACGAGCTTAGGTTTTGCTAGATTTTAACACACAATCATATCAACAACTTATTGAAGTTATATATAGTCTAGTTTTCAAAGGACACTGCTCATTTAATTTCCTCCAGAGTTAGTTAAACATTAGTGAATTGTCATAGATTACTTGGAGTAATCTACCATGTTGTAAAAAATCAGTAAAATATCTAAAATTTAAAAAACTGTGATCTAAATGGAGAGTTAATATTGTATGGTTAAATGTAGGTGAACAAATGGTAAAGTATGATGGTAGACTAATCCTTAAATTCTTTAGTGATTAATGTTCTTAAGTAATAGAACTAATCCTGTACAAATGCAGAAAAATAAAATTTTCCGGCGTAACGTAAATATATTTATGTTCTATTTCACTTATCTTTTACAGATAGTGTTAAAACTTTACAATGTTTACTGGCTTTTGATTGAAGCGAAATATCCATAGTAAATTTAGATAAGATCCGGCCGATTAAATTAAATCGAGAATATTTGCCTTATTCCAATGAGTGGCTTCGTTATATTTTCTGTGTCTCATTTAAATTGGGCCTTGAACGTGAGATTAACTCATAAAATGAGGATGGATTAAACACCAGACAGATAATGAGGACAGCCTTACTTGCCACTCTTGTGACTAAAGCGGCGTATAGACGGGGAAAGTAGAAACAGCAAGTTACTGGCGGCCAGTACTTGACAATACGTCACTTTCCACCAATTTCTATTTACACAAGGAAAGTTATTGTTAGCAAGTATATCGGTTGTACTGTCGGCCAGTAGGCCAGTCTATTGTGAAATCATATACGTAAATGAAAAGTCCAAGACCATTGGCGTAGCCGCATGGTCGGAACAAGGTGGAGACTTAGTGATGAAACCGTTCCTACATAGATACTCTTTACATTTCAAACGATTTTGAATTAAACTGAAATTGCAAAAAATTTCGTATCTTACCCAGGGGTATTTAGAGAATGTAAATGGAGCCAGTAGAATAAAATGTAAGGAAAAAAACTTAAAACTCCAAAGAATTTATTAATTTCAATCAAAGGAGTGGTTTTATTGAACAATCAGAAAGACAAATAAAACAATTTAGTGCCGCTGTAGTCTCGGGATGGAATTACCTTATACATAATTGATATCCATGAGTTCTTTCAAAATAACGTCAATGAACTTTTATTGAAATATATCTTAATCTTAGGACTTGTGATACTCTCGAGGGATGCGAGACACAGCTTTCTACTCAGAACTAGTGTACGTTCCTGTGTCACATATTACTGACTGCATACATGGAAGTTTCTTAACGATTTTCTAGTACAGACCATATATAATATTAAGTGTATAAAAATAATATTTTAAAGAAAATATTATGTAGTAATGTAAAGCTATACTAAAGCAACACTTAAGATAGAAAATTCAAACCCTTACATCAACTTTTAGAAAATACCCACTAAGGAATTTGATAACAAACTGATGAAACGTTGAAATACAGTTTTTTATCCTAAACTAATCCTACTTACATATCAATTATTACATTTAAAAATTAGTTTTGACGCTCCTTCTTTTGGTAGGCTTCAACGTGTAATGAAGGAGTGGAATGAAATCAAAAATCGAAATTCATTCTTAGGTGGTAACATTTAAATTTACGAGATCGATTTTATTTGTTTGAAAAGCACATTTCTTACATAAAGTTAAAAAATTAAAAGAATTGTGACACATTAGTTAAGAATTTATGCGTTATGAACACTACAATACGAAAAAGCATAATTAGTTTCTTAAGTTGAAGAAATGCGTCTATAGGGTGCGAATAGGGACTTAAGATGACAACAACAACAAAATAATGTCGGCACCTTCACAATCTGTTAGATCTTAAAGCCGAATTTTCTATAAAACGTGTTGAGGGATGAGACTGTACTTATCAGATCGATAAGGGTGTTTAATGTGATAAGGGACACAATAGACAACACAATAGACAACAATGTAGGAATTGTGATCATGATTAGAAAATTCATGTGGTTCAATGCTACCTCTGAGAAACTTATTAAACAGAAATTTTTTCCAAATTTAATGAGATGCTAATAAACCAAACTCAATTAATCCATGAATAGGTTTAATTAATCCTGGGCCAATTATGTACATGTTTCAAATTTTTCGTCCGTCTAGAGCTTGGATAGAAATGTGTATAACCGGTTAGTCATATTACGCAATGTATTTATTTGTATTCGAATAGATTTATTTTGTAATGTAATCATTTAAATTGTGATTTTGTAACCTGTTGTAATTTTTGTAGCTGTATATAAAAATGTTTATATTCATAATATAGATTTATACTTAATAGAACATTAAAAGAGTAATTTCAAACTCTTACATATGCATTCGCAAGGTGCAATAACTAATGAGTGTCTAACACTTAGCACGATCACAATGTATTGTACATCTTCTGAAATGTTTCTAAATATGGATTAAATGTACGCAGTTCAGTTCGTTAAATAAGCGACAAAAGAAGCAATCGTATTTAAAAATACGACTGAATGCACAGTCTTGAATTATTATTTTATTTATTTCATAGTTTTAACTTACTATTTTCAAGTCCCGATAAAGAGGAACATGTTTAATATTTTATGAGAATTTTGAGTATTAACGGTGAATGTTGGCTGTAAGATTTGTAATTAAACAGGCTGTGGACACAGACAATGTCATCTGACATATGAATGATTATTGTGTTTAATACTGTGATATAAGTACATAACTGGGTATCTTAAGTAACTTAAATTTGTCCATAACGTATAATAGTAGTTGATACATTATTTTATATAATAGTATAAAAATGTATGCGTTTAAAATACACTGAAAATTACTTGATCATAAAAAATGCAAAAGATTACTACCTTCATTAAAATATAAATAACAATTTCATGGAAGTCTTTTTAGTTGACGGAAATTTATGAACGATAAAGAATTCAGCAACATTATTCTGGTTCAGATAAGTTAGATGAATAACTCAATATCGATTGAAAAATACGTACATTGTATAGAAGTATTTAAATTATACTATAAACTAAGACCTGGATGCTTAGAGGAACCTCTACCTTACTTATAAAGATATTTACAAAAGTATTTTGCACTTCCAAGAACGTTTTTGCTCGCAAACAATGCAATTCCCGCGTTCTTTGACAAAAACCTCACTTCTTAATTTTTATTCTACGTTTCTTTTTGTCTCAAATAAAAGTTAAGTAAAGTGTAGGTAATACATAGTAAATCAAAAATAAAATCTAAGCCTTACAGCTTTGTTTAAAGTCAGATGTCTCTAAGTTGATTGTATATTCTTATCATGCAGAACAGTTTTTACAAATTTTAGTCGTCAGCTAAATTATAAAGCTTTATAATACATAAAACTAGGACGTCGTAGGTGGATATTTGTTTATGCATATTTATTATATGATTATTTAGATCTCCGCCAGTAAGAAATATAAGCATTACAAAACAACAATTTTCCGATTTTCCGGATATATTTTCGGATAAATTAACATGGTGACATGGGAAATGGGGGATGCCAAGTACAAAATTGAACAAATGGAACTATACGATTGATTAGACCGTCACGTGATCAGTGACGTAATAACTGTGAGCACTGCCCCGGGAAAAATGCGACATTAATCGGCCTGTTGAGGAACATCGGTTTGATATTTATGAAAAAATTATCGAAACATAGAACCGTCATTTTTGTTACCTTGAATTGCAAATTTTGTGATATTCTTGTTTGTTTTTGATTAAAAAATTAAAATAATGGTTTAACAGAGATATGAGCCATTGCATGTGCTATCCTAATCTCCCATTCATTAGAAATACGTAACTTCAGCTGCTGATCAAAAGTGTTATATTATAGAGATAGTTAAATTGTGGAGGAAACAGTATTTTCCCGGAAATTTGCCTTTGTTCAGTTAAACAAGAAAACAGCAACACTACGTTTCGAGAACTGAAATTTAATCTCTTCTTCAGGTAAAGAACTAACCTAATACATAATTTATTACAGACTAATTTAAAATGAAAAAATCATACCAAAGCGTTGTGGCATGCCTAAGTCGGGAATCACAACCACCATGTTATTTGTCAACTTCAAACTCTAAAAACATGCACTTAATAAACAACTTAGTCGTTCCACAGCGCTTAGGTATGATTTCTTTATTTTAACCTAGTTTGTTATTATGTATTAGGTTACTTCTTTACCTGAAGAAGAGATCACATTACAGATCTTCAAACGTAGCGTTACTGATTTCTTGTTTCACTGAGCGATGGCAAATGTCCGGAAAACTCGTCAAAATTAACCTTCAAACAAAGAATAGTTTATTTATTTATTTATTCTTCCAACGGAGTTACACCACTTTTACAAGTAATAAGTTAAAAGGAGTATAAAATATTAATAGCACTAATATAATGTATAGATATATAATTAAATAACAAACAGTGTTAAAATAAGCAATAAAAAAACAGCGAATTAGTAATAAATATAAGTTAAAAAATAATCAAAGAAAAAAGTTAGTTGAATTATCACGGATGTGATTGTTGTTATACCGTGATAAAATATTATACCAGCTGCTGACCATAGTGGTTGTTATAGACAGAGTTGATTTTTCATCACGGATGTGTTTGCTGCTATCCGTGATAAAACATTACACCAGCTGCTGACCAAATTGGTTGTTATAGACAGAGTTGAATTGTCATCACGGATGTGCTTATTGTTAATCCGTGATAAAACATTACACCAGCTGCTGACAAAAGTAGTTGTTATAGACAGTGTTGAATTGTCATCACGGATGTGTTTGTTGTTAATTCGTGATTAAACATTATACCAGCTGCTGACCAAAGTGGTCGTTATATACAGAGTTGGATTGTCATCACGGATGTGTTTGTTGTTATACCGTGATAAAATATTATACCAGCTGCTGACCATAGTGGTTGTTATAGACAGAGTTGATTTTTCATCACGGATGTGTTTGCTGCTATCCGTGATAAAAAATTACACCAGCTGCTGACCAAAGTGGTTGTTATAGACAGAGTTGAATTGTCATCACGGATGTGCTTGTTGTTAATCCGTGATAAAACATTACACCAGCTGCTGACCAAAGTAGTTGTTATAGACAGAGTTGAATTATCATCACGGATGTGTTTGTTGTTAATCCGTGATTAAACATTATACCAGCTGCTGGCCAAAGTGGTTGTTATAGACAGAGTTGAATTGTTATCACGGATGTGTTTGTTGTTAATTCGTGATTAAACATTATACCAGCTGCTGACCAAAGTGGTTGTTATAGACAGAGTTGAATTGTTATCACGGATGTGTTTGTTGTTAATTCGCGATTAAACATTATACCAGCTGCTGACCAAAGTGGTTGTTATAGACAGAGTTGAATTGTCATCACGGATGTGTTTGTTGTTAATCCGTGATTAAACATTATACCAGCTGCTGGCCAAAGTGGTTGTTATAAACAGAGTTGAATTGTCATCACGGATTGTGTTTGTTTTCTAATCCGTGATAAAACATTATACCAGCTGCTGATCAAAGATATTGAGTTTTACCTATAAGTACAATGATAAACTTCAATATATTTTGCATTGTTAGTTTGTGTTTGTAAAATCGTGGAATATTAATTATACGATTAACAAGCATCTAAAAGGTTTCTAATGTTAATTATCAGATGTATTATTTTCCCCACGTTGACGATCAATCATAAAGAAGGTGTAGATTTTTAATATATTAATACTAGTTATTTGTAACGACTAAATATAGTTTTGTTTTTATAAGATGGACATCTTAGCTAAACTCGCGTTTAGCTCCGGACACATGGAAAAATGGATATGACGCATTTGTTATCAGGTGGTTATAGTATAAACAGTAACGACATTTTAAAACCACTGCCGATTCGAATCACGAAGATATATTGAAATCTAATCCTAATCAACAGAGATATCCGACGAGCATCCATTCAAGGAAGCCCTGCTTGAAACTCGTCATCATTCCAAAGATCGAACTCGCGTGGCTCTCCAATTTCATGTAGCAAATTCCTTTTTAAGAGAAAGTATAGATTTAGGATGTGAGTAATTGACATAACTTGACTGAAAATTCTATTTACGACAAATTTAGATAAACTAAATGAAATAATGAAATAATGAGTTTATTCCTCCACAAAAATACAGTTCGACAACAATCTACATTCTAGGAATATACACTGCCACTTCATCCAGTAGTGTGGCAGCGCAATAATAGAAAAATAATGTTTATTAGCGAGAGTCCAAACTCTTCTTTATAGACTGCTCACTCCGTGCCGCCTGCTAATCACTGTACTTAATCTTATCAATACAAATTGCCTTATTTGACTAATGTACTTTCGAATGATTAGATATTAAAACTTAGTCGTGTTACTATATTAAGGAAACAAAATTTTTAATAGCGACAAATATAGAAATAAATATAATACACATATACAAATAAATAATATAATAATGAGGTAATAAATAAATACACATACTATTTACAGTTTAACAAAATAAATATAAAGCCGAGAAACCAATAAATAAGCCAACATACAATGAATAATTATACAAGAGTATTGTTTAAGAAACTGATATTACTATTTTCTAATAACCATTTTTTTCAACTTAATACTAAACAATTTTACTGTGCTACAGTCTTTAACTTCAGAAGGCAGTTGATTAAAGTATTTCGGCCCAACATATTTAAAAGAATGTCTAAACAACGATTTCTTTACTTTAGGCGTTCTAAAAAAGTTTTGTACTAAGTTTCTCGTTCTATACATTAAATGGATTGTGCCTGTATTACCACTTCTTAAATAGAAGAGCCTTAGCACCTTAAATACAAAAAGATGTTGTAAAGGTAATAATCTTAGCTGACAGTATAGGGGAAAAGAACTTTCACGCTTCCGTTTTTGTAAAATTATTCTTAAAAAATGGTTCTGAATAACACGTATTTTTTTTATTTTATATTTAAAAGTTCTCCCCAGCATTGTATTGCATACTGCAGCCTAGAGTCAACTAGTGCAAAATATAGTGTTCTCAACAGCTTTTCACAACAAATATTTTTTTTAAACTAAAATTTTCGTAATGATGATTTTAATTTTTTTATACAAATAATTAATGTGATTTTCCCACGTTAGTTTTGTATCTAAAAATACTCCAAGATATTTGAAGCTGTCTACTCTCCCTATACTTAGACAGTTACAATAACTAGTTTGAGGACAGTTTAGGATATGGTACTTCAATTCAGATTGGAAATGAAAACTTCTAAAATCAAAATTTATATATTTAGTTTTTGTTAACATTTATTTCCATTTTATTACTATCGCACCAGATTCTTAAAATTGCCAGGTCTTCTGTTATTTGTCTCCAGAGCGGTAAAATATTTTTTTTTTCAGAATAAAACAGAGCAATATCGTCCGCGAACGCGCTAGGGATGCCATTAAAATCAGACTCTAAAAGGTCATTAATAAAAATCAAAAAAACAGAGTAGCCGACAGGACAGAGCCTTGCGGCAAACCTGATTTCACAGAAAGGTGTGAACTAAAACTATTTTTAATTTGTACTTGTTGGGTTCTGCCCTGTAGAAAACTATTAAACCAATTTAGGGCTATTCCTCTTACTCCCAGTGCATCTAGTTTCAGTAATAGTATTTTGTAATTAACCAAGTCAAATGCTTTTTTGAAATCTATAAATAAACCGGTGGACTTGTTTCCTTCATTAAGGTTTGTGTAAATGTAGTCCGTAACCTCAACAAGAGCATCCTCGGTGGACTTCCCTTTCCTAAAACCGTACTGTCTACTGCTAAAATAATTTTTATTATCAAGATAATTTATGAGCCGATTTTTCATAAGTTTTTCGATTATTTTTGGAGAAAACTGACAACAAGCTGATAGGTCTTAGATTATCTCATTTTTTACTAAAGCTTTTTTTGAAAATAGGAACAACAAACACTGCTTTTTAAAATTTAAAATTTAAAATGTAAGACAATACCGGAGAAATAACTTCCGCGATGTTTTTTATTAAAAAGGAATTAAAACTGTCAAACCAGAGGATTTCTTATTTTTAATATGATTTATTATATTTACAATTTCGTTGGGGGTTGATGGCGTAATAAAAAAAGAATCACAACTTTGCTCTAAATTTAAAGTAGGGACTGCACTGTCGTGAAGTTCAACACAGGAATGTACCGAGATAAAGTATTTGTTTATCTCTTCTGCAACTGTTTGTGGGTCTGAAACAGTTAGCCCGTTATCTAATTCTATTTCACTAACACCTACTTTCGCATGGTCACCACTTAACTGGTTTATTACCTTCAACTGCCTTGAAATATCGCCATTACAGTTTTCAATTTGTTTAGCGTAATATCGATTTTTAGCGTTATCTATTTCATTAGCTAATTCAATACAAAACTTCTGAAAATAGTTTTTTAAACAAACGATCGTAAGGCCTTTTATTGTAAATTTTATAAAGTTGTTTTCTTCTCTTAAATTTATTTAATAGTTTTTCATTAATCCAAGGACTTATAGACCTTGCTTTGTCTAACTAAGTTTTTACACTAGCCCTAATCTTACAACTACCAACAGTTTCACTTAAAATACTATGAAACATATTAAAACAAGTGTTTACATCTACCAAACTATAACAACAATTCCAGTCAGTATTTTGCAATTTGCGTTTTAACAATACATAATCTATAACAAAGCGCTCTTTAGAGATCTCAGGTGTTTTTAATTTACAATACTGATCCATTTTCAAGCCTAGTAAGCAGTGGTCTGTTAAACCTGTGTCCAGAACTGCACTTTGAAATATGTTCAACAGTCTATGCCTTATAAAAATGTGGTCAATGCAAGTTTTTGAATGCAAGATGAACGATGGCCAACATGGCTAGATTACGGAGAGAGGGGGTGAGAGCGAGAGGAGTGGGAGAGGAAGAGGGTGTGGGAGGAGTAGGGGAGGGATAGGGAGAGGGAGAGCAATAATAATTGTAAATATTTTATTCCATAAGGCATTTTACAAGACATGTATCGGAATCGTCAAATTTATACAGCTATACATTTTCCATACACTACCACAAAAGTCTCTTTCATACATAAATTGTTTACCGTCACACTCTCTAACTCATCAGAATTGTCCATCTCTAGTCCCTAGTCAGTCTGCCAATCGAGGGTCTCCCAATTAAATGCTATAAACTCGTCCGTGTTGTAAAAAGCGTTTGCGACTTAACAACTCTCTACTACGCAATTTGGCATTGTTTGGATCTTTTTTTTTAAGAATGAAGATCCTCAATATCTGAGTCGGGCAATACTTGGATAGTTTTTTCAAAACATATATTCCTCGGAATAACTTTGAGCAAACGTGGTCTACTTGACAGTCCCAAGTTAACCCTGGATCAAGGAGAGGAAGAGGGAGGGAGGGGGAGAGCGAGAAGGGGGAAGATTCTAATAAAATATTGTTGTAAATAAATTATTTCCAATATCAGCACCATGTCCCTCTTAAGAAGTCGTCAATTTCTGGCCCAGTATCTTTTCTGGAGATTCATTTGATCTTTTCTCGGTGACTTCTTATCAAAACACAATATGTTGTCGTCAGTTGATCAGCTAGTTGACATCAGCCCCTAGAAACTACCTGACCTGACAACAAGGTATTTAGTAGTACAAATAAACTCACAATTTTCAATACTAACTCTTATAATTACTCAATACAATGCAGATATAAGGAAAAGTACCACAATATTATATGGAAAAAATTTACAAATTGAACAAAAAAGCAAGAGTTATATACCATTGAAACATAGTTAGCGAACGTCATATTTGCAGTAGTAGTACAAAGCGGTAAAGGCAAAGCATTCAAACATTTCAAACCACAGCGAATCCAAGAGACAACGAGAACGCACTTCATTTATTCATATCACACAAAACAGAATTCAAAAGTTTATTTTTAGCTTCCCACCTTTTAATGGTGTGGTTTGTTTTATATTCTATGGAATGCGTAGGAGGTCTTCATCGAAGCATAAAGAAATGGACAGTGCTTGGAAAATGTATAGGGATTCTTTGATTTTGTAGTATGTAAACTATTACTTTAGTTGTTTTTAAATTAATAAATTATTACATTAAAATATGTTATCAGCCTACGTATATCAGAAGTAAAATAATTGTATATTATAACAACTACAGTACAAATTATTATTCAAAATATTGAAACTATTACAATCCCTTGCATGCCAATTTATGAGTTTGTTCGTGATAAATGCTAATTTGCCAGCCTCAATAGAATTCTTATTTCCTGAGAGCTCGGAGAGGAACTAACGATTTTAAAACATCATCAGCACACTCTGGTGTGAGGTAACGTCACTACTGGAGTTGTGTCCCGTTTCTATCGTTGCTTCATTAGGGAAGTTCTGTAGGGAACATTACCTCAAGACTGCCGTCGCCCTTTTAGTAACACTAAACCCTGTTGGGGAGTGCTACCAAATATCCTAGTCTCCAGAACACACTCAGTCGTTTTTTATAAACTATGTATATAACCGTGCATATTATGTTAGCCTGTAAGTTAATATTAGTGATGCAATTGACGAGAATTACTGACAAACCTATATCACATAAATACGTCATAAGAATTTTGGTGAGAGTAATTTTCACTTTCTAAAAGTTCTCTATTACCAAGAAATCATCACAAATTTTGGTTTCTAAATTTAGAAATATATGCATGCTTTTTAAAATATTTCAAAGTGTAGCAAAACTGTTTTTACGATTTGCACAAACAAAATTTAAATCTACCATTATAAAACAATGTTAATAATATTTGTACAACAAACAGAGAGCGTGGTAACAACATTTTTACCATGTACAATAATCGAAGTTAAAGAGAACAATGAAATTAATTTACGCTTTTTTCCAGTTATGTGCTGCAAGACTAAACCTAGAAAATGTTATAAATTCATAGAACTATGCAATTTAGAGAAGCTAAACTTTCTTAAAATGTAAACAATAATGAATGATTTTGTAAAAAAATTTGGAGATGGCCAAACCAATTTTCGCATAACAGGCTTTCACTGACGTTACGTGCATAGTTTTAAGTTTAGAGTTTGTTTCATTCTCCTTATGTCCTGAGTACATATATACACAATACTATACATTAAATAAATCACCCGATGAATAATATGAGTATTGTCTCAGCCCAATTGTGTGAGTGATAGGCGTCAAAGACTCTCATCCGAATCCTTTGCTTAACGACATGTACAAACATAGAACTCATTCTACTCTATATTATACAAATCAAGTTTCGTGGAAAGTTTAATATCTACAGAAAAATTATCTTACTCACGATATATTACCACATTATAAATTCACATTTATTTTCAAATACTTAGGTTTCTTAACAGTGTTCATTAACAAAGCTCTGATGAGTTAGCAACCTTGTCACCGAATTATAAATGCACTTACCACTCTGTTATTGTTTCTAAACAAAAAGTCACCAAAAGTTGATGTTGCATGAATTTGGGTAAACAGGCTACTAATCTTTGTATGTCACATGTAGAAATATCGTATGATTGAATTTAGTTGTTAACACCTTTATTTATACTGCAGTTTTATCGTTGCCATTATGGTTACCTACTTGACCAATGTAAACATATTTACTAAAATTCAACTAAATCCCATGGAGTGACATGCACCATCATCCGACTAGTATTTGCTTATACAAAAATAAACCTTCATGACAAACTGCAAATTTTGGCATAAATTCGTGGTTCAAGATATAATGTAGACAGACAGATTGACAGACAGACATATAGACAGAAATTAACTATAGACATCTCCTCGAGTAATAGGCTTCGTCCCAATAGCTGTAAATATATTTTCAAATACATAGATGTAACCACGGTAACCTTAGAGTTACTTATACCACCTCTGCCAGAAGTTTGTGGCAACACCGATAACAGTCCAGGAGTTTCATTGTATATACTGTTTTATAGCTTTACTATTATGTGAAGTTCATGGAACTAGGAAGATTACACTATTGATCGATATCGATGGAATTCTTACAATATATGAATATCTAAATATTCAACTGTACAGTAATAGAGACACAAATTTCTTGTTTCTTCCTGTATACATCGATGTGGGAGGTATTGTATAGGTACACGAGTTAGTGTCTCGTAACGGTAGAAAATTCTTTCCTAAGAAATACATCGACATACATACATCGTTGGTTGAACTTGTCCTGGTGGAGAGCGAAATGTGCGGATAGTTGCAATCGCAACTCCAACAGGTGAATTTTTTTTCTCACATATTTCTTATATTTACTTATAAGTTTACCTTTCGAGATGTCTCTATCAATATCAGCGTCACAAACGAGACAATTCACGTGTGGGCAAGGTCCTAAACTTGTATCACATTTAGTCTTTTTAAACCATTTTCTAACCTTCTATTTAAAACTCTCACTACAAGAAGCTGACCGATAGTCCATACCGTTTAGTAGATAACCTATTCTACCTATTTCTCAAATGTCTACGTCACGTTCTCGTAAATTAGAATCAGGTTTCCCTCTCAGAATGTAGTCTATATCAAATTAAAATATTTCCAATTTGGTGGAAACAGAAACCACAATTGTGTTTCTCAGAAAGGATAAAATCGACTTGTAGTATTAAGAACTGCCAAGATTTACAGAGGTAAATTTACATATTTGATCTTTTTATTTTACATATTCATTCTTTGTTCGATAGAAGCTGTAATGTATACTATAATGTATACATATACTCTTGTAATGTATACTAAGAGTTCTCTTTACCTATGTAAATCTTGTATTTAAATTATTGTACTAATAATTTTATTTAGTGCTTCCCCTGAATTTGTAAAAATTTTAACGTAATTTACAGTAGTATTATGTATGCAGCAGATAGTTATGAGACAATAGGTTATGGTTTTATTGTTTTGATTTTATTTATTAACCACGAGGAATAAAAATTTTTATTTTATACTTGACACTGTTGGCGTCAACGGAAACTTTTCATTGCGGCTTGAAGCTGAATAAAAACTGTGTAGTTCTTAGGTATTCTAAGATATCGGTAAAAAATAACAACATTTTTGGTATGATTTATAATTTCATTTATACAGTAAAATATTGGCACAAACATGTCACTATATTGCACGAAATTGTAAAAGTAACCTCAGATAACAGGGAAGTAACATTTACCAGGTTGAATGTAAAATCTAAAATTCATAATATATTGCATTAGCCTCATTTTTTTAAAATTTTGTAGTGGTTAGTTATAAGGATAATCAGTTCAAAGAATGGTCAAAATTCATTAAGAAGTCTAGAGCAAAGTACTTTGTTAAAGCGACTGATTGTATTTGTGTGGACAGTTCGCACAATGAAATAACGGTCCAGATTGTTTGACGTCACGGTCGACAGTATGTCTGTAACACTGTCATTCATTTCTGTTTTGTTGGTTTTATCACTTTCATTCAAGTCTATTGCAAATCGTACACTGATTCTATGTGGGAATTTATATTCAAACTAAACCTAGTCTACAAAGCTTGTTCTCATTATGTTATATTGATCAAGTCAAAATTAAACTGA
The DNA here is from genome assembly GCF_021130785.1 of Homalodisca vitripennis. Taxonomy (NCBI): domain Eukaryota; kingdom Metazoa; phylum Arthropoda; class Insecta; order Hemiptera; family Cicadellidae; genus Homalodisca; species Homalodisca vitripennis. The sequence goes on along the minus strand of NC_060214.1, from coordinate 1,069,714 downwards.
TCCTTTATAAGATTGCAATTACAAACTTTTATACATGAGGACATATTTTTCAATAATGATTCAGTGCAACGTGTCTCTAACAATCCGTTTATTAGTAATTTTCCTAGGAAGATAATTATAAATCAGATAGTCTTAAAATTTGTTTGCTTTTTTACAAGACTCGTAATATATTAACTGGTAAACAGAGGATTTTAATCTATGGAAGAACTTGGTTAGTGGATACTTCTGATAAACGTGAGTTTCTGATCTCTGTGAGATCGCGGGGAATGGATACTTCCGGTAAACGAGGATTCTGATCTCTGTGAGATATCGGAGAGTACATACTTCCGGTAAACGGGGATTCTGATTTCTATGAGATCTCGGAGAGCGGATACCTCCGGTAACGGGGATTATGATCTCTGTGAGATCCCGGCGAGTGGATACATCCGGTAAACGGGGATTCTGATATCTGTGAGATCTCGGCGAGTGGATACTTCCGGTAAACGGGAATTCTGATCTCTGTGAGATCTCGGAGAGTGCATACTTCCGGTAAACGGGGATTCTGAATTTCTATGAGATCTCGGAGAGCGGATACCTCCGGTAAAACGGGAATTCTGATCTCTGTGAGATCTCGGAATGTGCATACTTCCGGTAAACGGGGATTCTTATTTCTATGAGATCCCGGCGAGTGGATACTTCCGGTAAACGGGAATTCTGATCTCTGTGAGATCTCGGAGAGTGCATACTTCCGGTAAACGGGGATTCTGATTTCTATGAGATCTCGGAGAGGCGGATACCTCCGGTAAACGGGAATTTTGATCTCTGTGAGATCTCGGAGAGTACATACTTCCGGTTAAAAGGGGATTCTGATTTCTGTGAGATCTCGAAGAGTGCATACTTCCGGTAAACGGGGATTCTGATATCTGTGAGATCTCGGCGAGTGGATACTTCCGGTAAACGGGGATTCTGATCTCTGTGAGATCCCGGAGAGTGGCTACTTATGGTAACAGGGTATTTTTATCTCTGAGAGATATTTCCTATTGGATACTTTCAGTGTTTGGGAGATTCCAAACTCTGAAACCTTTGACCATATTGGAATATCCAGACAAATGGAACGCACATACGAACTATTGCAATTAATTTGTTACTTGAAATCCCTTGTAATCGTCCCGACCAGACAGCTGCTTAATAAAGCGTTCATAAGTTATCCTATTTTTTTTAATGATAGGCGATCCACTTTTAAACATTATTTACCAGTCCTCATGAGTCACTGGCATGTGCGGGGATCTTATCACAAGAGGATAGTCGGTACAGGAAAGGTCAAAAGTACTGATAAAAAGTGTTACTTTCACAGACGAGATATAACATCTGCCTTATCTAAGTGAAATTTAAAGTTTAACGTCTTATACAGCGTGGCCATCTCCTTGCATCTTTCATTAGGTTCGCTAGTTTTTTGGTTCAACTCCGGTTTCTATAAGATTTATGTTATTACATCTATAACTAGATTAGCACTGAAGTGAGGTTTAGATATTTATCCTTCTGAATTTAAAAAGTGGATTTTTTTCATTGATATATAAGAACGTCAATGACAAATTTTGTTTAAAAACTAAACAAAATCTGTAAGTTGCAGAATATATGAGAAGTGTATGGAATATGTTCCTGTTGTTGATTTAAACCCATGGTTTAAATTGTTCTTCCTAATTGTACCAACATTTCAAATACATGTCCGAAATATTACTTTATATATACTTCAATAGTATGTGTTCTACTGTCATTCAGTAATAAAATATCACATTATTTTATTAGTATTTGTTTAAAATATATATGAAATATTGGTGTAGAAAATAGTTTTATTTCTTTTATTCCGGTTTGTACCAAAAACAAACTTGAACCTTTTTTAAACTTACTCTTTTTGTAAGTAATTCTAGTTACGCATTACTTACGAATACTCACCAAGAGTCAAGGACTAATCGTTGTGATACTTACATAGACAGTGACACATTACACATCTCGTAACACATTACAGTTTTAGATGTCAAAACTAACAGATTTCAAACTTATCATAGATACACACGATTTTGAGCATTTTAAAATGCTTTTAAAGAATTTTATTAATTATACTAATTTGTACTCAATTAACAAAAAACATTATAGTACATTAGAGTGTTTAGACTCATTAAAAATAAAAAAGAATACCTACGAGAGAACTGTGTAATGAACTAACTTCCTGTCGCAGTTTTTTTATACATACGAATGTTAGACCCATTGTCAATAACAAAGAATACCTGCAAGAGAGTTTTGTAATGAAAGATACTTCCTGTCACAGTTTAACTGTACTTAGGGATGTTTTGACCCATTGAAAAAAAACCAAGAAATTCCTTGAAAGGTTGTGCAAAGAACGACACTTCCTATCACAGTTTAACTGTACCTACTAACTTGTATGTCCCTTTTAAAATAGCAAAAAAGGTTCAGGAGAGAGTTTTTGAAAGAATGATACTTCCTATCTCAGTTTAACTGTTCATAGGGAATGTTTAAGACCCATTAAAAAACAAGAAAATCCTTAACAGAGTTTTGCAAAATACGATACTTCCTGCCACAGTTTATCTGTACCTAATAATCTTTATGTCCCATTTAAAATAGCAAAAAAGGTTCAGGATAGAGTTGTTCAAAAGAACGAAATTTCCAGCCCCAGTTTGATTGTGCCTAATAATTTTTAATTCCCATTTAAAATAGCAAAGATTTTTCAGGAGAGAGTTGTTCAAGGAACGATACTTCCTGCCACATTCAAATTCCACCTAACAATATTTTATGTCCCATTCAAAATATCAAAAAAATTGAGAAAAGTGTTGTTCAATGAACGATACTTCCTGTCACAGTTTTATTGCACGTAATAATGTTTGGCACCATTGAAAATAACGAAGAAGGTCGTACAAGAGAGTTTGCAATGAACGTTACTTCCTGCCAAAGTTTAATTGAATCGTAAATTGAGAACGGTTCATTTTGAAAATACCATAGCATTCCTGAAACCACTCGCTGCTATTTTATCTACATTGTCATACCTTGGATTTATAATGTTCTTGTTAAATTAAAACTATTTAATACATATTAAACTAAAGGCTAAAATAAAACAGTGCAACAGTATAGAACATTAAATAATGAGTTTAGTTCCAAGAAATCATTCAAATGGTCAGGATTTAAAAAACTTCACGATTTGGTGCAGTTTGGTAAACCGTTCAACTACATAAGCGGTTAATATTGACGCTTTGTTCTTCTTGCGAGTCCGCTCTTAAACATGGGAATTGATACTTATATTTACATTATACTTAAATACCTGCGCTGTATTATAGAGTAAGAGAGCTACACCAGCACTAACACTAAGTTCGTGTAAAGGGTTAAGTAAATGCGATTAATGGATATTGCTTCTACTGGAAACCAATACACACGGATTAAATTAAAATATATAGTCCAAAGCCAAAGTAGTATCTCATTTAACTATCTTCAATGCACAAAACTAGTAATATAATTAGGTCGGTTTAGTATTAAACCTAACTAATGTAATTAATGTCGTTCGCACAGAGATATCAGAATATCCACACCATGGATATGGCATCAAATATTAAAATGTCAAACATTTGTGTCCCAATGCCATAGTTATTTACCAGCGTAATTGGCTGCCAACACAAAACCTGCAGCAGCCACATCGGGATTATTTCAATTTTATCCTGTAATTATTATGTAATTATATACGTTGTCTCTTTTTAAATAAATCTCAGCCTACATATAACTGGCTGACTCGGATTTTGATTCTACCTTCGAGAGATAGAGAAAGAATAATTAGTCAGGGACCTGACAGTCAACTTGTATTGTTGATAAAAAATCTGGTTTTTGTAAAAATTTATATCGAAATATCTTGTCAGCCACGCTAATGTTGAACGAAGTCGAGACGCGTGGAGGGGGTTGCCACATTGAAAGGGTTATAAATACCGATCAATAATTGTTCTCTTTCCGTATTTTAATTAGTTCGACATACGAGAACTTCAGCCTGGATTTCAAGCACGTAAATAATAGTAGAATCTCTGTCACGTAACTAAAGATCCTGAATGATGCCAAATTTTCTGTACGTATATTGTTTATTTATGGTTTAAGTCTGTTGGTTGATGTTTGATATTCTTAACCCCCTCGATACCTTGCCGTTTCGACTTCCACCTAAATTAGCGCAATCGACGGTTTTTTCTTACGAGAAATTCCTCTATTTGAAGAAATACCAGGTTATGCGCTTATACAATACACATTGACTACTAATCGCTGAACTAGTAAGGTATGAAGACAAATTCCATATTTGAATTAACTGATTTAACTAAGCAATTTTTACTGTTAATTCTTATTCAATTTTTACGATAAAACAGTAAAAGAAATTTTGAGAAACAAAAGAGTCGAAATGTACGTCATGGTAAATAAGGCATTTAATTGACTTAATTAGACAAAAAGAAGAGTTGAAACGGTTAGGAAAATTGAGGTAGCGGACGCAATAGTTGCTGAGGCAGTACAAAACACTAATATGAGAGCTTTCAAACATTTCAAACTGCAGCTAGTGTTAGTGACAAAGGGAAGTCATTTGATTTTATGAGCTGACAGTCTCGTATAAACCGGAATTCTAAGGTTTATTTTAGCCTCCCACCTTTTAATGTTTGGTGGCTATATCGTTGAATGGGACGCGTAGGGAGTTTTTATCACCATCTATAAACAAAGCTCTCTTCTAGGGTTTTTGACGTGACAACGTCTTAAATTAGGTTTGCGGCTCGGAGTCACTCATGAAAAAGTGTAACGCCCGGTAACGTTACGATGCCCGTCCAGTGGGTCCGCCGCACGGGATCCGCACGGGATAAAGCAGATAACTGTGAGTCCGCCGCACGGGATAAAGCAGATAACTATGTTTATTTGTGAAAATGTGGAGTGCTTAGATTCGTCATTTACAACAACTACAACAATAAAGGTAAATAATTGTACACTGATATTTCATTATCGTAAACTATGATTGATTGATTAATTGTTAGATTGACACAAAAGTTGAGAAAACTGAGTTTATAGGTTATGTCATACTATTGACAAATTTTGATAGTGTTAAGTAAATTATTAGTTTAAATCACTCTGCAATCAATCGTAATTCAGTCGATTGAGAAGAAACAGCGCGTATTGCTAGTCAAACATTTAAAATAACAAATTATAACCTCTAACCTGTCATAACAGTGCGACCAAACAAACGAACTAAACCGACCAATCACCACGCGCGGAGTTAGAATTTAACTGTGTTTAGCAAGAATTTCAAATTCCAATTTTAGTAAATGTTTTTATTCAACTTTACCATTTACAATAACAAATTTTAATTAATTTCAAATTATGTACAATGTTTTTTAGTAAACAAAATATATTTCTATAGTTAAAATTTGTGCAATTCTTATTTTCATTCAATTCCTTGTTCCTATTGTGCAATTTAATAATATTCATATCAATAAATATTCTACCGAGAAAAAGACGTTGTCACGTAAAATCTTCGCCCGTAAAACCGACTTTACAGGCAACCATAATTTTTTTTTTATTAATTATAAAAAATACATGAGAAGTAATATTTATTTCAAATTTTTAATCTTATACCACAACAAAATGTGCGACAAAAGTAATACATATCTCAGTGATAAAATTTAAGTTAACGACTTCAGTAGAGTGCAGATTTCCTTTGAGCACAGACAGGAACTAACGAATCAAAACATCATCAGCACAGACTGGTGGGTTTGGGGTGAGGTGGTTGTGTGTGGGGGGTGAGGTCACTACTGAAGTTGTGCCCTGACCTGTCTTTAGTTCATAAACGCCATAAAGAAATAAATTATTGTTTTGTTCCCAGTCCGTACTATGAGCAGTGAACCACTATTAACCACCAGCACAAGCGTTAAGTATTGTATGTCCGAGAGTTTCCTGGTGGTGTTTACAAAGTATTCAGGAAATATTTAGATTAAGGAAAATAACGAAACAAACTTGCAATAAAGATTGAGACAGTATAAATACTGATTATTGGATGAAGAAATACTGAGTGTGTACTAGATAATAGACATATATTCCTAAATGTATATGCTGTATAGCGTGCATTCTGTATATAATATATTCTGTTTACCGTACATTCCTGAAATAATGAAAAACTATAAATGTTCTCCTGTCAGGAGTTAAACGATGTGTTTTTGAGGAAAGAGAGACACAGATTTGCATTTTTAAGCAGTGCAAATATTTACTCAGGGAAATTTACATATTTGAGCCTTTTATTTACATATTCATTCTTCATTGAATAGTCGAGTAATTATTGTGTGTTATAGAGTCTGTATTGGGTATTTACTGTTATTTAATTGCAATAAATATTGAAAATTATTTAGTAGAACTTAATAGGAATTAAGAGAAAATATGTTAAACAAATTAATATAAATGATTTAGAGATAATAAAGTAGTATTATATTCTGAAGACAGCATTGATTAATCATTTTGATATATTTGGATAAAAAAAGGTTTTATACAACCTGTAACATTGAGAAGAAAGTTTCTTTTTCAAACTCCATACACAAAGAGGTTTTAAATGTCTTCAAAAATAATTAGAACGACAAGACGATATAAAATATTTTTTGATTACTAAGCTCCGAGTGAATATTTAGTAAAATTGATTACTAGTTTTTTTAACTATTAAATATTATTTCGTTGCCTTAAATAAAATCTGGGTTTATTAAGTCGTACGATAGAATCACCACACTACAGCTTGAGGACACAGTGAGATGTGAACATATAAACATCGTGCTATAAAGCGTACTATATCAGGTCGTCTGGTTTAGTACAGATAAACGTTTTCAATAATCTGGTTTTATTGAGTCGTACTGTAGAATCACCTCACTACCGCTAGAGGAGACGGTGAGATGTGTTGAACATATAAACATCGTGCTATAAAGCGTACTATATCAGGTCGTCTGGTTTAGTACAGATAACGTTTTTCAATAATCTGGTTTTATTGAGTCGTACTGTAGAAATCACCTCAATACCGCTAGAGGAGACGGTGAGATGTGTTGAACATATAAACATCGTGCTATAAAGCGCAGTATCTCAGGTCGTCTGGTTTAGTACAGATAACGTTTTCAATAATCTGGTTTTATTGAGTCGTACGGTAGAATCACCTCACTACCATTAGAGGAAACTTTGGTAGGTCTGTGGCTTGTATTGCTATTTTTATGATTTCCCTTCACATTCGCCGAACAAGAACTGTTTAAGAAAAACGATAAGACTGTTACTGTTATAGTGACATAGACGTAACTCTGGATAATTAGAATATTCTGGATGATTTTTCACTTCTTACCTGTTTTATATTTTTAATAAATGTCAACACAAGGAAATCGAGGTAAGATAATATATATTCTACACATAAAATAAAGATCTAGTGGCTTTCGCTCTTTATACTATACTAAGATTCCTGTAGTTAAAGACAAAATATGTATTATTTTTGCTAGGTATTTACTATACTTTTGTGATATATTACTTCTATTCCCAGTTCAGTTTTACATACAGTACAGCTTGTAAGTTTAAATAAATAAGTACATCGATAGAAAAAAACATTAGTAGGATTTCGTGAACTATTTCAACAGCTTTTTTACGTAGAAATGGAATGAAAAAATGTGTTTTATAACCCCTGCTAGTTTTTATTACGTTTTTTTTAACCTATTTTCTCTTCCTTTTAATCTTCATGCGTAATTATAATTTATATCCACATTTAAAAAGGAATGTGTATATTTTTAATAACCTTGTGTAATAATAATTAACTTGGTTTTGTTTTTGATTATTTCTTTGATATTTATTTATAGCATAATTATTGACCACTGTGTTCGTTATCTCTGTTACCATCGTTTACAGAAATACGTGATTATAAACGTCAGTAGAAGAATATGTAGAAGGTGCTAACTCTGTAATATTTGTTTTGAGAACTTTTTGTTTTAGCTATGTTAAGTTCCTGCCATCATATATTTTAAGGAACAGATAATGTTATGGATTGAGCTAATAATGGGCGGTGCATAACATATTAAGCCTTTAGTCTTGAGACTGTCATGCAACTTATGGGTCTATAACAAAAATATTTAACTTGAACAAATATAGGTTAATGAGTTCTCATAGTTTTATTAATACATTTTTATTATTTGGGAAAATAGCATACTTCGACATTTGAACTTGTTTATATGGTAAGAGTACTTTATATCGTAATATAGTAACCTCTCTCTATTGCCAAAACACTTGGAATTATTTCATTCTATTTGTAATTTAATAAATTATCCATTAAAATTTATAAGCCAAATCATGTACTTCTTTCATGTAATGTGGAATTTATCCAGTTTCCTATCCATCTATACTAAATGAAATGTCATTACACAAACCAATTTCTTTCTACCTGCCTAAAGAACACTCTCCTAACTTTCAGTATGTAAAGTACGCAATCATATTTATGTAAAATGTAATCCAGAGCTAATACTTCTTTTAAATTGTGTATCAATTTGGAAGTCCTCAGTTCACATTGTGATATAGGACCACGTTTTTAAACTCATAGAAATCTTGTTTATTTTTTACAGTACGTCATATACGTATAATTCCTGTAGAGCGAAATTGAAACAATGTTTCTTTTTTACTGTAAATATTTTATTTTAATGCTATAAGTGCACAGCATTTGTTATAATAAAAATTAGAATAAAGTTTGATTATAAACGCCTCAGCTTCTAAGGCATTTACTTATTCCCATCACATTTATGTAAAGTATTGCAGGATAATAGCTCTTCTACCAAAATGGAAAATTAAAGAACTAAACACTATTTTTGGACAAAAGTAAACAAAGTAAGTTTACTTTGTAAGTAAGTGGTATAGAAGTGAAAAACACAACGCTGGATTTTAAGGTATATTTATTCCTCACTTGTAAGAGCAGTAAAGCTAGTACCTGTAGATATACAAGGTAAAAGGTATAAAAGAGTAAAGATCAACGCTGGTTTTTAAGGTGTAATTATTCCTCACCTCTAAGAGCAGTAAAGCTACTACCTGTAGATATACAAGGTGAAAGGTATAAAATTGAAAAACTCAACGCTGGTTTTTAAGTTGTAATTATTCCTCAACTCTGAGAGCAGTAAAGCTACTTACACTAAATTGCCAACTTTGTAAAGGTTGTTGTCTTTTACTTTGAGGTGACGCAGTTAATAAATCGCCGAACTTGTCACAGTGTCCTGATACATTGTTACGTAAATGATTGTCTTCTCAATCATTTACGTTTTTAATATGTTTCTAATTATAATTAATTATTATCGCTTCAATTACATTATATCTTGCATTTTAGATGTATTGAGTCATTTTTTATGTGATAGTAAAGGTGTTGAGTATAACGAGTTTTAAAGATATCATAGAGTTCATCACCTGCACAAACTCGTGTTACTAACATGTCTGCACTCTCATTATCTAGGAAAAGAATGAAGTACACACGAGGTATTTTTCAGTTTTTTATATACCTGCTTGTGATATTATGATATATTTTCACTCTTACTCCACTTAAGGAGCCATTTAAAATTCAAATGTCAATATATCAAATTTATTGTTTAGTTTAGAAAAATTATCCAATAATTCACAGAAATTACAAAAGCACTTTTTATTGTAATAAAATTTAACGAAATTTTTTTAATTAAATTTTTAAAAGGTCGATGAAAAATTACTCAAAATTAAAATCTTTTTAACAAATCTTGAACATTTAATGAAAACCAATACTTAAATAAAAAATTATATCACCTAGTGATTATGTTGACAAATTTTTCCTACGTAAATAAAACGTTAAAACATCACTCTGGACTTCGAGAATCTCTAAAATTTCTTTTAAAATATTTTCAAAATTACTTGTAAAGAGTACTCTTTACAAGTGGAAAAATGTATATGTTATTTCATACATGGTTTCTGATCTGAGCTGTGTAAATGTTGTCTATAGTGACAATTACTTAGTGGTCACTTCATATTGTTCTGCAATATTAGAGTCTAGCATATCCTGTCTATTTGGCATAGTTTTTCTCTAAAGAATTTATATTTAGTTTCATGCACAGAAAACATACTATCATATGAATATCAAACAGATACTTCATTGTCAGATAAATACATTAAGAAACTTTAAGTTACCACTTTATGGTTCTTACAGTTATACGAATTTGTATCTGTAGCTGATGATGATTTAACATTTATTTACATATTTGACGGCTATTATAGGTGTTGACGTGAAAAATTATGATCATAAATAAAATTATGATTTTTACGCTTCAGATTCTTATCGTTTCGATTTTTAGTAACAAGAGTGTAACAATCAGTGGTGTGTTTGTACAATGTATATTGGTTCTCGGACTGCAGGTATAAGCGACGCATGGTGTGGCATTCGTGGTGTGACGTGCATGGTGTGGTGTGATGTGCACGGTGTGGCTTACATGGTGTGGTGTGAATGGTGTGGCGTGCATGGTGTGGTGTGATGTGCACGGTGTGGCATTCGTGGTGTGATGTGCATGGTGTGGCTTACATGGTGTGGTATGAATGGTTGTGGCGTGCATGGTGATGGTGTGGCTTACGTGGTGTGGTGTGAATGGTGTGGCGTGCATGGTGGTTGTGTGGGTGGTGTACCTTGTATAACCAAAACCAATTTGCAAGTTTCTACAACATATCTACAACTTGAGACTCTTATGCAGGTACTACACCGTTACGCTTGTGTTGTAAATGTACAGATTAAAAAAAAACATGGGCATATTAACAGGATCTAGAAAGTACGATTTGGTCATAAATTATATACTGTAGTATCGTATAAACTTCAAAACGAAAAATAATCATCAATCCATAAATTCGTTTAAAAAACTTTGGGATGGGACAGAAGGAATTTGTTAACGTTAAGGTAAGTTAGTCTTCATACTTTTGGCTCTTCTTCGGAATCCAGGAGTTAGTCAGTGGCAATATTAGATTTCAGACTCTGAAATGTAACTAACCTTAACATTTAAATTAAATCAACCTTTTCCATTATAGCTTCTTATGTGTAAGAGAATTAACTTTTAGCCATATCGAAGCCAGCATGATCATATAAAAGTGTCATTATAAACATCTAATGGATACATTTATGTCGATTATATGTGTAAAAAAATGTATCTACTGTAACGTAATAAGACAAGTATAAGACTATTAGTAAACTAACGACGCCTGCAGTAATGTCATCATGTCACCCCTTGTCCCCACTAAGTATTGTTTAGTAGTAACAAACGTTGTTATAATCTACTGTAACGTCATAAGACATGTTGAAGAGTGGTAGTGAACTAACGCCACCATTGCCCTAGAAGTGACGGCTGCAGTAATGACATCATGTCTCGTATTGTCCCCACTAAGTATTGTTTAGTAGTACAAACGTTGTGTTAATCTACTGTGACGTCATAAGACATGTTGAAGAGTGGTGGTGGACTAATTACGCCATTTGCCCTAACAGTGACGTCTGCAGTAATGTCATCATGTCTCATATTGTCCCCATTAATTATTGTTTAGTAGTACGAACGTTGTAGTAATCTACTGTGACGTCATAAGATAGGTGAAGAGTGGTAGTGGACTAATGACGCCATTTCCGTAGGAGTGACGTCTGCAGTAATGTCATAAAGTCACCCATTGCCCCACTAAGTATTGTTTTGTAAGGAAAATGTTGTATGTGTATGTGTTTAGCGATTCCATACAAGCTTTTTTCAACTACTGTTGTTCTTTAATAAATTCACTATTGTAATGAACGTATAAAATTTATTACGTTAGGAATATTTTTATGTATTAAAAATATAAGGCCATAATGCATTTACTAGTGGATTACTGATAAATCCAGCGTTGACTGAATGCTAATTGTAAAGATTAAATAGATTGTCACCAAATAATTAAATTTTGTTTGACATATTAAAATTATATTACAGTTTTACAGCATAACGTGACTTGTATTGAGAATATGTATTTATGTAACTCGTATATATATCAGGAGAATTGCACAACACATAACTGGTGTACGAAGAGAATTAACACCAGACTGGTCAGGGGGAACGTAAGTAAAGTCAATGCATAGGATCAAGAGCATTGCACAACAAGTAACTGGTTTACTAAGTGAATTCAATCCAGACTGGTGAGGTGGAACGTAAATAAAGTTCAGTGCTTAGGATCAAGAGCATTACACAACAAGTAACTGGTTTACTAAGAGAATTCAGTCCAGACTTTTGAGAGGGAACGTAAGTGATGTCAGTGCATAGGATCAAGAGCATTAAACAACAAGTAACTGGTGTACCAGGAGAATCAGTCCAGAAATGGTGAGAGGGAACGTAAGTGATGTCAGTGCATAGGATCAAGAGCATTACACAACACCTGTCACCCGCACCAGGGATGATGTGAAGACTGGGGATCAATTGATGTCGATATCACAATTCTTTATATGAAAGAAAATAAAACCGAAAGGCATAATTATTTGGAGTTTGACGGTTTTATCAGTAAAATATATATCACAAGAAATTGTTACAAGAAAACATTACACGGTAAACACAGTATTAATGATCTTATATTGAAAGATTATATAGGAGAAGCGTAAAGAAAATATTTGTTTTTGAAATATAACCATGAAGTTGTGTGAGAAGCTGTTTCCCTTACAAAATAAGTAGTTTCAAACAGTCTTATCGCTGTCTTGCAGTAAAGGACACCAGCATGCGGGTCCTGTGTCGAGGTCTAGATTGTGAACTTAAGCTGTCTCTGGAATTACCTCTCTGGAATACAATGCTATTGACATTACCCTTTTGTGAGAAAAATCACGTTTACCAAATGTAAAACTACTATTATCTTATATTTTGACATTTCTGCTCTTGGTAAATAGGAGTGAAGAAGAAATTTAACGTATTACTTGTGGAGACATTTTCAGCTACCACGGTTTTTAAAATCTATATTTTTATATTTATTTTTTTTAATTATAAATATTAAAATATATTCACGCTACTATAATTTTTAATTGGTATTTTTCTTTACTAAAAGTTATAATTATTCCTAGTATTTTCACTTGTTACAGGGAACAATGAAAATGTAAAAAGCTATTTATTTAGAGATGACGTCCCTCGCAATCACACGGATTTCTCTCGTATTTTATATAATGTAATGCCACTATGTATAATGAGAGAACTCTACTTTTATTAATTACTATTTGGACGAGCTAAAAGTTATTGATAAGAGTTATGATATACACAAGTGCATATATCATATTAAATTTAACTTTGTGAGTTGGAAATCTGCATGGCTAATCAGACCTAATTAGTTACAAATCGGGCAAAACCAGTTGAAAATGCAATGTGCAACGAAATACTGATTTTACACTTGAGTAATTAGTGCTACATTGTTTTGTTATAGAGGTCGTTTTTCTTTAAAAAGGAGAATTTTTACTTTTAATGAATGCAGTAATAAAAACATGATGGTCCTAAATTTATGACCAAATGTGCGTCGATTGGAATTTCAGTTTATTACCAGCACTTATATGCTTAAAATACACATAGACTCATCATACACTTGTTTATTTATAATTTAGTTAAAATATTGGAAATCTAAAGAACTATTAGAAAATGTTTACGTTACAGTCTTCTGAGAGATTGATGTATGTTTTGGAGTGTAAATACCGGTATTATAATGTTTATACATACAAAATTATCTTTACTACATGTTTATTATACTAGTATTCTTATTCATAGTTTTGTTTATTACTTCAATTTTATCTATATATATAAAAGAAAGTCGTGTTAGTTACACTATTTATAAGTCAAGAACGGCTGATCCGATTTGGCTGAAAATTGGTAGGGAGGTAGCTAAGAACTGGGAGAAACACATAGGATACTTTTTATCCCTTTCCCGATCCAGGATTCCGCCCCACTGGTCTCTAAAAGTTACGGAAATACCCGTAAGAAATGCATTACAGCAAACATATGTTATTAAGTGAAAGGGCCTGTTCAAATTGAATCAGCTGTTCTTTGTAAACATATATAATGCAACAAAAGAAAATATATGTTTATATCATTTAATTACCATTTTAAATTTCTTTACATTTATAGTTTTAAAGCATAGAGTAAGCTTAAGAGAAACAGCAAATTTTGTTTCAACTGTTTCTGCAATCACTGTTAAGCATAGACTTTACTATCCAGATAATACAAATTAAATTTTAATTTTTTACAATTCAAAGCAGTTATCTCTGCATCTCCAAGTCAGATACGTACATTATTTGCTATAATCATTTCGACATGCTTTCCATCGAACCCATCTAACCTGTGGCACAAATACAAGGATAATATGGCCAGAAAGATATTTTACATCAAATTCGTGTCAGTTCAATAAATTACGATCTTGAAATGAATGAGGAGATACATAATCGGGCCTTGCTCTTGATCGAAGACATGAGTTATCTCATGTATGGTAGTTTATTAGTCAGGTTAGGAATGCCCAGCGCCAAATCGTAAAATTAATGACGCATTTAATCGAGAATTGGAATGGGAAACGTGAATATGATCACCAGGAATTAGATTTAGTAGTTCAAACAAATGTGCCCCTGATGAATCCCTAACAAAAGGAAGTTTATGATACATTAATGAAGGCAATTGATGATGGAAACTGTGGTTTATATTTACATGTTTTTTAGTTGCTTCTTCTGGAATAGCAGCCACATTGCTAGAAGGATGTCGTGCGGCACATTCTGCATTAAAATTGCCGTTAAATCTTCAATATATTGAAGAACCAACGTGCAATATTACAAAGCGCTCCGCTATGGCGAAAGTTTTATCAGAATCGAAGATCATCATCTGGGACGAATGCACAATAGCGCATAAACGTACGTGCATTGGAAGCAGTTAACCTAACATTGCAAGATCTACGTAATGATTTAAAAATGTTTTGGAGGCGCAAATATTTTACTGTCTGGCGATTTCCGCCAAACAATGCCAGTAATTCCCAGATCGACTGCTGCCGACAAAATAAACGCTTGCCTCAAATCATCGAATCTTTGGCGCTATGTTAGGAAACTTCAGCTGACAACAAACATGAGAGTTGCATTGCTGAACGATACATCTGCTGAAGATTTCTCTGAGTAATTGTTGACATCGGTAATGGTCGAGTACCTGTCGACGAATCGAGCGGATTGATTTCATTTCCTCGGAATCTGTAACTTTGTCTCATCGAAAGAAGAACTCATCAACAAAGTATTCCCAAACATCATTACTAACCTCAAAAATAATGAATGGTTGAGTGAGCGAGCAATTTTGGCAGCTAAGAATAAAGATGTAGATGACTTAAACTACATAATTCAGAATGAGATCATTGGTACACTGCATTCTTTCAAATCTGTTGACTGTGTAACAAATGAAGATGATACCACCAACTATCCAATTGAATGTTTAAACTCCTTGGATGTACCTGGCACAAGTTACAACTAAATATTGGTTCTGTAGTAATCATGCTTCGAAACTTATACCAACCAAAACTGTGCAACGGAACAAGTTTGGTGGTAAGTAAATTGATGAACAATTTGATTTACACCACAATACTCAAAGGTGAGGAAATTCTCATTCCGAGGATCCCGATGATCCCACCCGACATGCCATTTGAGTTTAAACGGTTTCAATTTCCGATCCGTCATGACTGTAAATAAGTCACAAGGCCAATCGTTGAAAGATTGTGGTCTTAATCTCAAACATCCATGTTTTTCCCATGGCCAATTAAATGTGGCATGTCCACGGGTCGGAAGACCATCCGCGTTATTTGTTTTCGCGCCTAATAAAAAAACAAAAAATGTAATTTATCACAAGGTGCTACAATAAATGGCAAATAAAGAATCATTGAATAATTATATTTTTTTATTTACAATTATCCTAATTTAAAAAGTAAAAAACGTGATCATGTGATATTGCCTTTAAGGCGGGACAAAGTTCGCCGGGTCAGCTAGTTAATATATAACAGAATCTTAACAGCACCTAAGGGTAGAGCTACAGAATGTATGGGTTTTTAGAAATGATGTAAAATTGTTTAAGTATTGGAAAGTGTTACATACCACAAAACGGCATTTGTAAATCCACGCAGTTCTCTATTACAGATCTCATAATCAGAAGTAAATAACATTGAAGTGTATTATTTTGAAAAACTCTTATATTTACAATGAATGCATTGGTGAATATAATCATTTAACTAATTAGTCAAGGAAGGACAAACTATGCACAATGAAGACTGTGTTCAAAATTATTCTGTACTGTGAAGACATGGTTTTTGCACGTAATATTTTAAAAACTTTTAACTATTGTTAACAAATTTAAACAGTAAAAGTTTAATGCTATACAGATACAAATAAAACATTTATACCGTCTAGAATATAGAAGCGTATATTCTAGACGATAGGAAAAATTTGTTTGAAGTAAGTAGAGTGGACTCAGTTGTAGAATCTGTAGTGAAGTTGTAGATTTATAAAATTAGGGGCTTACCCGTATCACTGAGTTCAAATTCTTATTATGATAACTTAAACTGAATCGCGTTTCACAATTAGGTTAAACACAACTTTAGAACAACTTAAAAACAACTACTTCAGTGAAATAAATCTTCCACTCGAGTTGTGCAATTAAAGAAAATTAATTCTTTATAAGTTATTTAAATGCACGCACAAGAGAATATTTTGCACACACCAATACATTTTTATCATTAAAACGTGGTTCTTAAATCAAACGCTCTCGTTACAAATTATAATTCTGTCCCAGTTATATTTTTAATTGGATTTTTATGTGAATAGCATAGCTTCCTCGAAACTTCTAGCATCTATTACTTCGAATCCTTCTCTTTAAATCTAGATTAATACAACAACGGATTAATGTATTTTATGGCATATTACTTTTACTTAATTAGGTAAAATAAATATAATGTAATGGAATAAAGTTTCTCCTTACGGTGTATTTATGTCTACACCTACATATGAAACTTCATCGTATCTAAAATAAGGTTAGCATTGCTTTAGTTGTAACCAAATGACGATGATGGTAACTTCATTATTTGGCACTTCTCCTTTATGATCTGAAGTTCATTGAACAGTTGTCAATGGTGTCAAGCAACTTCAGCACACTGAACAGTAGCCAATGGATGCCAAGCAAATTTAGCTCACTAAACAGATGTCTATGGATGCCAATGCAACTTCAGCTCACTGAACAATTGTCTGTGGATTGCCAAGCAACTTTCAGCTCACTGAAAAGTTGTCAAAGGATGCCAATGTACCTTCAGCTCACTGAACAGTTGTCTATGGATGCCCAATGCACCTTCACCTCACTGAATAGTTGTCAATGGATACCAATGCAACTTCAGTTCACTAAACACTTGTCTATGGATGCAAATGCAACTTCAGCTCACTGAACAGTTGTCATGGGATGCCAATGAACCTTCAGCTCACTGAACAGTTGTCTATGGATGCCAATGCAACCTCAGCGCACTGAACAGTTGATAATAAATGCCAAGCAACTTCAGCTCACTGAACCATTGTCTATGGATGCCAATACAACTTCAGCTTACTGAACAGTTGTCAATGGATATCAATGCAACTTCAGCTCACTGAACAGTTTCTGCTTGAATAAATTTAGTAACTAACACCACAGATGAGTTAATAAATTGAAGACATTATTCCACATAATGTAGTTTGTTTGTAAAAGGAAACATTTGTATTTCGCTTTCAAACCCATTAAACCGTGTACAGATCAAGCTAAGCTTCACCAAGCACGACTTACAGTGGATCATAATAAAAGGTAATGTAGATGGTTTACTAATTACCTCGCTCTTTAAGGGGAAAACTCTTCTTTGTCTGAAATGTGTCTGTGTCGGAGGTCTGTAAAAGGCAATCTTTTTGTAGTTAATTATGAAAAGCTATTTATTTTTATTCGATTATATATATACTACTTGTGTAAGTGTAATGGTATTTATAAAACTTCTTGAAATATAAATATACTACTTAATGATAATAAACAATCTAATTTATAATCATGTCAATTTAATTATTAAATATTTATACTTTTCAAGTTCATACTAAATATGCCTAAAAATATACATTATATAATAGGACTTTTAAATTTTTGTTATTTAAAATTAAGTATAATACGGATTAGATTTACTTTTAAAGTTCTAAATTCATTAAATGTTATTTATTAATTTACAAAGTAACTAAGTAGGATTTCTGCACATGAAATGGAATATAGAAAATATTCATAACAACAGAAAGGATAATGAATATTTAATAAAGGTTCCTGAAATATTTGTAGACTAATTTTAGAAGAAAGGAGAATTTTGAAAAATAATTTAAACCATAAACGTGGTTAGACATGGAAATCTATTCTGACCTCATTACTTTTACTGAGGGAACAAAGTGCATTATTCATGTTCTCACATAATGTATTTCCTACTATACTTCTCTTAGGACACAAGGACAGACCTAAATTAACCTAAATACATGAGAACTAAATAAATGTATATCGTGATTCTCTTATATTAAGAGACGAGGTTATGTTTAACATTTATGATGTCTGTTTAAATACGTCGTTTTGTTATTTTGCATAGCAGACTGGTTCATCTATTACCGACATTCTTTTAACTATCGAAACAGAGGTAAATGTTTTTAATGTGAAGATGTATGATGACGATCCTTTAGAGACCCTACATTTCCAGTCTACGAGATGATAGAAGAGATAATGATTCACCTTAATGTCCGTAAACCAGTCAGATATACAATGAAAATATGAAAATTATATCATCTTCAATGTCTATATGGAGTATCTTAAGTTATCATACAAAAAGCTACACATACCTTAAACTGTAAACATATACTTTGCAATCCAGAACTGTAAATAATATTTGTGATTTATATTGGTACTTGGTGGAATCAAAGATTAACGTTGGGAATTGAACAGAAAAACGTATATTTGCTTAATTAAAGCCTACAAGACTATTATAAGACTGCATAATAACACTGGTGAGATGCATATTCAATAAGTATATCATTACATATACAAATGTAATAAAAGTTCCAACAAAAAACACCTCGTAATGTATGTATAATTAAAACCAATTCAAACATAGCTTTGCGTGGATTAACTTACAGTATAAATATTACTCCCGGTTATGATTACAGACTGACCTGTCTCTATTCCTCTGATACATCGTATGTAATATTGAACAAGTGCTTTGTACTGATTACAGTATAAATATTAACCCTTGGTTGTAATTCATACTGGCCTGTTTCGATTACCTTGATACATCGTATATATTATTTAACTAGAGCTTTGTGCGGATTACATTATAGATATTACCCCTGGTCGTAATCAAAGACTGGCCTGTTTATATTTCCCTGATACATCGTAGGTAACATTGAACTAGAGCTTCGTGCGAATTACAGTATAAATATTACCCCTGGTTGTAATTAAAAACTGGCCTGTTTCTATTCCCCTGATACATCGTATGTAATATTGAACTATAGCTTTGTGCGGATTACGGTACAAATATTACCCCTGGTTGTAATTAAAGACTGGCCTGTTTATATTTCATTGATACATCGTATGTAATATTGAACTAGAGCTGCGTGTGGATTCCAGTATAAAATATCACTCCTGATTGTAATTACACGCTGACCTGTCTCTATTCCCCTGATACATCGTACGTAATATCGAATTAGAGCTTTGTGCGGATTACAGTATAAATATTACCACTGGTTTTAATTAAAGACTGGCCTGTTTATATTTCATTGATACATCTTATGTAATATTGAACTAGAGCTGCGTGTGGATTCCAGTATAAATATCACTCCTGATTGTAATATACACGCTGACCTGTCTCTATTCCCCTGATACATCCTATGTAATATTGAACTAGAGCTTTGCGCGGATTACAGTATAAATATTACCCCTGGTTGTAATTACAAACTGACCTGTACTCTATTCCCCTGATACATCGTAGCCGAGCGACATCAGCTGAATGATTTCAGCATTAATTTTATAGATGGACGCGTCGATTCCAACTCAGATCTCAGTTTAAATTAATTACAATGTTTCACATCGATTCAAATTAGGTTGCTTTTTATTCTTTATTCTCTTATTTTATTATTAGGAGGATTTTTCATTTCAACTCTGAGAGGCGCGTATCTCATGTGTCTGTGATGTGAGTTTAGTAGTGCTTGCGTTGTTGTTAAAGAATAATCATTGTGAAATATTACATGCGGTATCGTTTTGCCTAGTTACTTATAAAGAGAAAAGTACACTTTCACTCCGTAACCTAAGTTTACAGTTTATTTGCTATATTTCTTGGAAAATAGAAAAATAACTTTAAATGTATAAGTTATATATTTTTGTACAACCATTTAATATTTGCTTGCAGCATCCCTCCTTAGAATTAGAATTTGTACGTTTTTTTGTTACTTTTAACACTAAAATGTAAATTTTACAGTGAACAAATTAAAATACGGCCATACAGGGTAAAAATTTAGGTGTGGATTTGTATTACAGGAGTAGACAATAAAAATAGGCAATATTAAGTTACTTTTCTTTGCCAAAATGTTTAGGATTCTTTGAAACCATTAGAATAATATATAAGACGTTTGGATACTTTTTGAAAATTTTGAGATTCGTACATGGAGCCTGTTTTTGGGACAACACTGTATTTCTATTAAATGCAATGTAAAAAAAAAGTTATTTGGGATTTGTTTCCGTTGGATATCCCTTTAAAAATATACATACGAAGTTAGACGTTTAGCTGCTAAAATTGAGATGGTTGTTACATACTGTGTTTTGGGTGATTTTAAATAAGAAATATTTTTTGAAAAGGAATATACTTAAGGTTTGAGGCCAGGACCCCTACAAAATACCCGTTCAAAATTTCAGTACAATTGGTCATGTTAACATGATTACAGGTTTACCATGATAGAATAAAAAAAACTCATGTACACACATCAAGAAATTTTTTACATAATATTTTAGATTTCAAATACAAAGTAGTATGAAGCTCGAAACGATCCTGTGGTTCACTGATACTGGTAGCATAACCGTGAATAATAAGCAAAAGCCAGAAAAATGGTTAATTATATTTCTTGTCAGTGATTATAGGTGTTTCTAAATATTTATCACATAAATAAGAGTATAGAATAATAATTATATTTCTTTATACTCTGTTTATTGTATAAAACGAAATAAATGATCACTATGTCACGTAATAGCATATGAATTTATGTTATAAAAATTATTGTTCATGATATATAGTAATAAAATAGGGTTTTGATTAGCGATATGGTTACAGGAAATGCTTTTATTTTTAATAAGTGGTGAATGAATTGTAAGGCAATGCATTCGGAATCATGTTGAGAAATATACAAGTACAGAACTACTACTTTGATCCTGCAACAGTTCAGCTTCCGATGTTAAATAACACATTTAAAACGTTACATTCAGGACATAGGCACGAAGAATCATAAGTATCGTTTCTAAATTTCATATTCCTGTGGTTACAACTATTTAAAGTACCGTAAAATCATTATAAAAACAGAACGTAAAAATGATAAAAATTAATGATTTCATATATCTTTCAGTATTTAATACATCATATTGGGTTGCAACAGATTATAAGACTATCCTATGAACGTCACTGTATCTATGACTTGGCTGAGAGTGTGTGTGCTAACTTGGTAACAGTTCTGATTTAACAGTCAACACCACAGTAGTGAGTATCTACCACTTGGCTGAGAAAAGACAGTGGTTCATAAAAAATGCGATTGACAGAACGTCTAAATTGGTTACAGTTGTGACTTAACAGCCAACACCACAGTGGTGTGTATCTAGCACTTGGCTGAGAAAGACAGTGGTTCATAAAATGGGATTGACAGAACGTCTAAATTGGTGACAGTTTGTGATTCAACTGCCGACAGCTCAGTGATGTGTTACCTAGCACTTGAGTGTGAGTGACAGAGTGGTTTAAAGAATGTGATTTGACAGAACGTCTAAATCTGTGGGGGGGGGGGGGGGTGGGGGGGGGGGGGGGTGGGGGGGGGGGGGGGTGGGGGGGGGGGGGGGTGGGGGGGGGGGGGGGTGGGGGGGGGGGGGGGTGAGAACAACTGTAAACTTTTAATAATGTATGTAACAAGAAAAACGTTTCGGAGATGGTTAATTTACCAAAATGGATTCACCTAAACCGTTAAATTTTACATTGGTCGAATGGTTAATCAAGGTGACAACAAGAGAAACGTGGAATAAATAAATTTGTAAGCAAGCAAAAGCATGTTGTCTTGAAATTAAACATACAACCTCAGCTCAGCCTTTATGTGGCACGTATTGTTAAATGAACCAAACTTTTTTTATTAATAATTAGTAATCAGAGGAATAACGTTATTTTTATAATATACACTACATTAATAAAAGTTTTTTTTGTTTTTTTTTGTAAACATTACCGGTTTCTACAGAGTAGCCGTAATAACGGAATAAAAATGGATTGTTATGAGATTTTGGACGATGTACGCTGTATATATTTAAATATTTTTTTTGTATTCTCTCATTAAAAAAAGAGCAATTCGATTGTATTTGTAAAAAAACATTAAAACGACTTCAATTCATTATTACGTAATACTGTAAGCAGAATTACCAAATCTTTTAATGTATTAATTTAAAAACTCTTATGATAGCCACTTAGCCGTTTATAAAAATTCATACATACATTCTGTATGAACAAGTAATATTATTCATAAATTCATGTTCTTGCCTAAATTAAAATAAATTCAGTAAATCAAAATCACGATACGTTTCAACTCGATAGTACATTTTCTATATAGCAAATACAGCGAAAGTAGATACGATAAAACCCTAAGTTAAGGTTACACAAGCATGTGTAGGGGTCGGTTTGGACCCAACCACTGTAAAATTCAAGAGCTGTGGTCACTTATTCAAGTTGAGTGTATCGGTTATACATATAGACAAGTGTTTAAATTAGTAATTCTCTATAAGTGTCGACTAGTCTAGCTGAGTAGATACAACAGACCCAAAGTTCTCAGTGTAAAACTTCAAAGTAATAAGTAAACTTTTCCATGTCACGAAATGCCATGAAATTCAGCCAGCAGTCAGAAGTTTTTGTAGTCTTATATTAGAAAGATACGAACACTTTTATCTCTGGATGTTGATGGAGGAAAAGAAAAAGATTAATTGTCAATACTCTGCAAGGATGAGGACGTCAGTCTGAACGAGAGAATATCACATGTCGGCTATAATAACTCATTTAATATGCATTAATGTTTAAGCGATTCTTGCACTTTATTCGTTTGCCGATATCAATTACTCAGGTGACTGCGGCTGGACGACATCACTATTAGTATAATAACGTGGAATATTACTCGTGTTTAATTGCCATTTATAACTGTTTGCAACACTTAAAAAAATAAGTGTGAGGTGTGTATTGTTGAACCGTCTTCTGTACTACTACATGTCAATCAAAGTCCTATTTTTTCCATTTTTTTTTGGGGTGGGGTAATTATGGAAAAACTTAATTTTGACTAATTTTTCACTGTATCAAATCAAGTAATAGCACGGGTGTTTTATGATTCATAATAAAATTTATAAGCTATAGTTTAACTTTTCAAGGGAATACGATATTTTTCAGATGAAGACAAATGTGCAGTAAAACAAATTATTAAAAACCATGTTTTATTTGAGTTCGCTAAACTTTATTAAATTAAGTTTTGAATAGTAATAAGAATTTAAAATAAATCGAAACATGTATACATTAAATTTGAATTTTTTTTTTTGTCTGTTTGAGCATCGATATTATTTAAACCACTCATTGGATTTTGATACGGTTTTCACTGTTGGCTTCGTTATGAACTATTGCAGGTTTCTTGGTATAATACGTCAATATTTCAATCATAGAAAGTAGAGAAAAGTTTATATTATGAAAAAATTGGTATTTCTGAGACCCAACCCGATAAGAAATACGTTCAATTAAACACAATTTATTAAGAGCCTGTTGAACGTTATCAACCGTTCTTTTCAAATGTTGTGTTGTGGCAGCGCCAACATGTGGGATGCAATGAAGGAGGAGGAGCTCTTCTTATTAGAATATAAAGTTTCTATTATTTTACAAAAGAAAACTCACAATTCTCCAATAATATTGGATAATTGTGAGTTTTGTTTTGTAAAAATAATAGAAAATGTGGGATGTAATTTAACAATTATTTAAAACTAGTCTTCCTCCTCCGTATACTATTGGATACAGTCGCGGCTCTCTAACTAACAGATCACGAGTTAAAATCTCGTCTAATATGACAGGTATAACACCCAAAGTGATTAAAAACAAGCAACATAGTCTAGAGCTCAGGCTTCAAAGAGATTTAAAAAAATTTGTTAACATTTACAGTTTTGAAAATCAGAACTTAATGGCTTGATAGCAACAGCCCTTCTTAAATTCATCTGATTCTGGAACAGATAAAGGGTACCCCCAACTTGTCTCTAAAATTGCATTAGATCAAACAAATATTATGAACTGAAAGATCATTGTAATGTAATTTATTTATACATACGTTTCTAATAGAACAACTATATTTTTTGTTAATTTACTACTAAATTCAATTTTTTTACAATTCTAGTCCTGAAAGCTTGAAGGTATCACATCTATCTTAATCCAAGTATATTAGCTATCATTGTTGAGTGCAGATTAATAAAATATCCAGATAATAACATTAAAAGTTCGAGTAGAAATATATTTTTAATTTTACATTTGTGCATAAGTTAAGTATGCAATGTTTGTTTATGTTTGTAATGCATGCATAAAATACTAAGTTACTATCTAATATTTACTAATAATTTAAAGACTGTTATAAAATACATCTTAGTTGAGGCCGATCAGACTTGCTTGTACATCTTCTTTTACCAGAGCAACAAATCATACTGTGATATATCTTAGAATGGAAGCAAATAAAATTTTCAGAAAGTAGACCCTTTATGGCCAAAAATGTTCCTCAGATCTGTGCATCTATTTTTTTCTTGATCGGGTAAACAAAACACACTCAAAATTTGCGTCAGAAATATAATATTTTTTAAACAGATGTGTTCGTATCAGTTCAAAACCTATGAACTTGAATAAAAAGCCCGCGGGTAACTGCCAGTTATTTATACATTAGAAACTGCAAATACTAATACGAAAGTACAATAATCCTAAGCGATGTTAAGCTTTTTATATTCTTAAGGTTATTATAATGTCTAGGTCGGTACTCGTGTAGCATATATAATATATATTTATATATAATAAAGGTATAATAAATTATAAATAATCAAAGGTTTTTAATAACAATATTTCTACATTTTATCGTAACTAAACCTATATTCCTTAACGATTCTTCGCAATAATACGAATGCATACAAATACGAATACAAATCAGTACAAAACAGCGTCAAGTTCTTTATTAGTACCATTGGAACGAAAGAGGCTGGAAGTCTCGTGGGGACGCATTTCCCTACAAATTTCCTGAGGTCTGAAGTTTGAGTACGAACCCAGAAGCTGCCAGAATCCTAGAGCAGCCATTACTGGCTTCGGTCAGGCATTCAAAAGCATAGCAGCCAAAAAGCTAGGGGCTAAAAACTTCCATATACACGAGCTTCCGGGTTCCATACTATCCTTGAGGGTTCTGATTCCATAATCTAGAAGTGTCCATAAGGTGAAAGCTTTTAGAGGCCAGAAGCTCTAAAACACTGAAGCTTGTCATAAGTCAAGATATACAATGAAATCCTCTGAACCTTGCCAAGAGTCTTTTAGAAGCTGGAAGCTCCTAGCGCTCTGACTAGACGAAAGCAGCTCTAGAATCTGGAATATTGAAAGAGTATACAAAAAAAATTTTGTTACCATCTTAACATTCTGTGAGCCCTTTAGGCGTTAGCATTACAACGTTTACGTTGTCCCAAATATGTTGATCTTTTGTTAAGTCAAAGCCAGTGTCGGATAGTTTTAAGCATCAATTCCATTAAAATCCACCTTGATTGCATATTCTATGAGTTATATCAACTATGTATTTTAGGATTTCAAAATATTGGCTAAAAATAATCGTAATATAAGTTTTAGTATATTTACATTCATGGGTATATGTGCACTTTAACAAAAATTTCTGGGTTAGTTATATGAAGTTCCTTTGTTAATAATTTGTAATAAAGATAAAACCGGGATATTAAAAATTTAAGCATATATGGTTGAGGGAAAAATTAAACCATAAAATCCTTTTGTAAGTTTAACAAAATTTATATTTATTACGTATATTTACGGATTACACTTTCATTATATTGATATAGCTGAATACACTATTGATCCTGAATCTATTGAGAGCATGCAAGGGGCGTGAAAAGATCTCATACAGGAGACAAGACCAAGTGGGCGGGCAAAGGGTGTGAGAGCTTGAAATATTAGGGAGGAAACATTGGAATACTGTCGTTATAATCTCTGCCACACATCGTAGTTACAAGAGCGTGCCAGGGGCGTGGGTAGATCACATATAAGAGACAAGACCAAGTGGGCAGGCAAAGGGTGTGAGAGCTTGAGATATTAGGGGGGAAACATTGGAATACTGTCGTTATAAACTCTGTCACACATAGTAGTTACAAGAGCGATTTTTAGAAGAGTGACTGTTTTTTATTTATTTTTTTTGTCTCCGAAATAACATCATATAATATATATATATATATATATACATAAAATTTGTATAATTGGCAATAGCCTTATTTAATTAAAAAAGAATTTAATCACAAAAAGTACTTGCTCCGCCGGGACTCGAACCCGGATCTCTCACTTGCCGGGTGAATGTGCTACCATTACACCACAGAGCCCTTTATTTTTACGATTCAATTATATTGTACGAGTATTGTCACATATGCGTTTAAATATTCAAACTAACATAGGATCAGTAGGCCAAATATCAGTCAAACGACTTTTATTAAATTAAATATTTATAAATTAATTGTGGATAAAAGCCAAATTTTAAAATAACATATTATAAGTGTGTAAATTTAACAATATATTAAGTAGTAAAATGAGTTAAAGTCATGAGAATCTGGATCCAAAGTGTCAAAACTTAAAGGGTGATAATGTTTTTGCTTCCTATTTAACTCAAAATTAATCCCAAATAACTGTTTATTTCCCATAAATATGTTCACATTATGAAAAACTAATATAAAATAATAAACATTCTAACACCTATTTATACATTTTATTTTTTTCGAAGTACATTTACTACATTACATTTAAGGTTTGGTACAGTTTTTAATTTTACTAACACCGAATATGTTTCATTCTTTAACTTATTCTGGATATAAAAGGAGAATTGAAACTAGCGACATTACAGTAATGTATTTAGGTTATAACAAAACACGAGCTTCGTAAAAGGTTATTCATCGGAAGTTTGAGCACATTATTTCAGGATATTGTAAAATGAATACTAACGTACAGCAATACCATTACAGGGTACGAACCATAATGATAAACTAACAATAACCAGTCAGCTATAACTGTAATATTACTGGACTAGCATTGAGCGATTCTTGCAGTACTTTATTGCTTGTTGATATTTACAGTTTCGATTCATGTATCTACCCTACTTTTATGTTATACCACACTTGTCATGTCATATCTCTCTGAAACCAATTCTCTATCAATATGAATTAAAGCTATTTTAGTGCCAATATCAAGAAGTTAAAAATTTAAAAAACTGAAAATTAGTAGCTGCTATTTATTACGTATTATTAGAGTTTTATCACAAATGTCTCTAAAGCTTGGGAAGATGGGCAAGTTGACGTTAGATAACTTGTCACTAGTTCTCTGTATTTTAAAATTTAAGAGTCAGAATTAGAAGTTTTCTGACCAATGATAAGTAGCGATCAAACTTTCTTATAGAATATTTCCATTACTCATATACATTTACAAATTAGTAGAAAAACAAATCAGGAGAAAACAAAAGTCACTAATTTTACAGTGAATACTTTCGAGTAATTCGTCACCTGAGAAAGTAACTGCGACATCTCGTCAAACGTTTTGTTATCTACGACAAACAGACTGATAATGTATGTTACAACAGGTGGTTTGAAGTTTATTTTTCAGTAGGTGGTTGGTAGACGAATGCAGACGTATTGTGACCTATATTCTGTACTTCAGTTTTAATGATTAGTGTTGTGTATATTTTTTATTAAGTGGATGTTTTAGAGTTGATAAACAACATGGTGGTTGTGATTCCTGACTTAGGCGCACCACAACAATTTTGTATTATTTGTTTATTTTAACCTAGTTAGTAATTATTTATTAGGTTACTTATTTACCTGAAGAAGAGATCACTTTGCAGATCTCTAAACGTAGTTTTACTGATTTTTTGTTCCACTGAACGATGGAAAATGTCCAGGAAAATCCTGTTTCCTTCAAAACAGGTGGGCCTGAATGCCTCGACGTTCTAAACTAAATGTCGTGTTTAGTTACCGCTGTCCCAAGTTTTGTTTTTCAGAACCGAATTCCAATCACATCGTCAAATTGCATAACTCTTTAGCAATTGACATGTACTCGTATATTTAGTCACATCTACCTTAATTATTTGGTGCGATCACCGAGTTAATGCGTTAGTAAAACTCAGTAATACAATAAACAATAAAATTGTCTTCTGTTACACAAATTAAATCGCAATTTAATAATTAGCAGATTATTAGTAGAATAGGGAATGTTTTATTAGTAGCTTGCATATCACCTGTGAAATATTTATTAAATAAAATATAATATAACTACAAAATCATTACGCAGTAAAAAAATATTCAGTATTTAAAAGACATTTCACCAGGGCTCGGGGACGTTAATCACATCTTTGGGCACTTTCTGGGAAATAATCCCGATTGCTGCAGGACAGACAGTGCTTGTAGCTCCCAAGATTTCGGACATTTCCCATCGCTATATGTTACAAAAGGTTTAACATCGGTTCGGTTTGTTGAGGTTACTCTACTTTGGGTACCAATATTATAATAAGAACTGAGTAGGAAACCTAAAAAGATTATAACAACTAAACAAACCTCAAACAACAAAATTCGCACACACACTATGACACTAACGCCTAGAACAAAAAACTAGATTTTACCCCTCCCCACTCCTGACCATCACCTTCCTGTCCAATTGTTTCGGATGACAGGTGACAGAGCTGACATCGACATTATTGTTAGTATATGTTAGTAGTGTGATTGTGACTCTCGTACTTATGATTTGTGCTCGGGACTTGCATCCTGTGACTGGGACTCTAAGCACCTTTATATTTGGACCTTTTCTTTCCCTTCTCTTTTCTTCTTTATTTTTTAATATATTTTTACTTCCTCCACCTGACGAAGAGGAAAGATTTTAATTTTCGAAATGTCGACTGAGACTCATACTTAGTAAAAGATCTTGACGCTTAGCGAAAAGTTTGTTGAAACCTGAAGGTGCTTTATATCTCACTCTTAATCAATATGTTTCATCATCCTTATTAAAGATACAGTATGTTTAAACAAATTCACTTTTGTTTGAATTTTGTTAATCAGCACTTTAAAATACATCAAATTGGATTTCATATCAGTGTTAAAGCAACAAACGTCCACACACAAGATCACATAAAATGATTATGTATTTGTTAGGATAGTTAGTCTACATGTAAAATGTTGCATGTTAAAATCTATATGACTATAGTGAGTTTGCTTACATATTTAATTCATCGTGTTATCCCATCTAATGTCATGCAATATCATTGAACTCAGCGTTCCTCATATAAAAATGACCCTTCTTGCACAATTTCGAGTCCATAGGTCATTTCATTATCGATATATTGTGTAGGCAGATAGACCCATAAGGAGAAATAAAATTCTTCCAGTTGGTATCCCACTGTAGCCTGTGCCGGTGTGATGTGTGATTGTGATGCTCATACTCGTGAATTGTGCTCAGGACTTGCATCCTGTGAAGTGACAACGCCTGGACTGGACTCCATGCAGCTTTTGGGTATGTTTTAACTCTTTTCTTTCCCATCTTGTTCTTCTTTCTCTTCTTTTTTTGTATGTATTAATACCTCCTGCACCTGACGAAGAGGATAGATTTCAATCCTCGAAACGTTGTGTGATAGCTTTTGTAATATGTAATTCAAGCAAATGCTCGTTATCCTTTCAAACCTTCTATCGTCAATAAGAAACTTTAAACAAATAATCATCCAAGTCACGCACGATAAAGTTTTTTTGTTTGACTAAAAGAACATTTTGTGCAAACATATCGTACTATAAGTGTTTAAATAATACAAATGTCCGCTAAGTACGCGTGGTAAGTAAATAGTTTTAATTTTAAAATCTACTATTCTGTACAAAGCACACGCTCACAGCGCCTGATATGGAATAGGTAGATAAGACCCACTGGTGGCCTCCTTTAGACGGGAAGTGGTTTTTTCATTAAGGTCGATTTTGGTGTAGTCTCCAAAATAATGACAATCATATTTTTAAAATGTAATCCTAATACTACCATCAGATACTGCGACCACAATTACTTTTTAAATACTACTGTAGTTATTGCTTCACAGTTTGCTACGTTATACTATGGAAAGGAAAACCTATTGGTAACTTATTAGTTATGGAGAAAATATCCTGTAAATTGAATGCATGGAGATAAAATAAAGTTAAACAGTCCAAAATACGTCTGTAGTAAAACTTCTTCAATTTTCCAACAGATATTGTTATGAATTGTTAATTTTTATTCGAATTTTAATCTGGACGAATGTTAGAAAAATAAACCAAAATATAATATTTTTAACGATGTAGAATTGTCACGAGAATACTTAGCATATAATGACTAATATGACCAGTAGAGAGACAGTTGTGTCAACATTTACAAATTTAAAGAACAATGTCCAGTTTAGTGGCAGCACTGGACCTCTCAGTGGGATCTACAAGCTGAGACAAATTTATATTAGTCGTATTTTAACCTCAGTAGGTTTAGGTCATTTGCTTTGTAAACCTTTACGAGTAAGTTAATGTTGCATTGCCAATTAGAACCTTCCATCGTTACCCCATACACAATTGTTACGATATGAGAATTGTGACTCAACCAACATCCGCTGCTCACCACTGTATTGTCAGTGTCACTCAAATACGAAGGCGAGAAGGAGTGAGTTCACCTCACCGCGTGTGACGTAACGAGCTTTGCTGAGTCTGCTTGCAAACTTTCAAGTCTATTAGTCTGTCACAAGGTAAATTGTAATATAACAAGATTATACTTGCATGTTTACAAACTTATTTATTCTGCAACAGTCTCGGTGCATTAATTTTTTACGCATAAGATCAATGTACACATTTCCATCAAAGACCAGCCAAATACCACGGAGAGACATGCACCAACATAAAACTTGACAGAAATGAAACTTTGAGTAATATCTATAGGATAGTTCGATCTCGGGATACAGTGCGGTCAGACATAAAAGAAACTTTTTTAGCACCTCATGTGAATGCTTTGCGAACGCTCAGCTAATAAATCTCCAATCAATGTTGAAAGCTGACGTGTGATGATAAAATTAACCAAACTGAAGGTTAAAGCCTCTGTAAGTTCTTAAATTGTCAGGTATCAAACAGTTCAAGCCAGTAACGGTTGCTCCTGCCCACTATTTCCGTAGTTTCGCTTTCGGATGATGTGATTTGTTACATAATTCACCGTATAAATTTTTTAAACTTATGTACTGAAAGATTCATTCTCTATCAGCAAAGACTTTAAATATAGAGTTTTTAAACTTATGTTTACTCGTTAATATCGTACTTCATTGACAAATTTGTTTTGAGATATAGTTAAACATATAAATAAAAGTTGATCACGACAATCTATCAATTATATTAAACAAAAATAATCAACCCGCATAAAGAGAATTATATGTAAAAGGTTTTTTTTTTTGAAAACACTTCATTGTAGATAATTTCTTAATCCACCTAAACTATCCTTTATTCAATAAGGATAGAGATAAATCAATGATTCATGAAACAGGTACAGTGAACCCACTCGTCATTAGTAACAAAGACAAAGTATAATCTCTACTGTACACCGATGTTAAACTTATTTGGTTATAATGTCCAGACTAGAGCTCGGAGCCCGATCTGAATACATTGAGTAAGCCACGACTAATTGGTACCCAAGCAATCAAGTTGGAGACCGCCGCCGCGCCGATTAATTGCAAACAGCGTTACAAAATTGACTAAACATTATCTCATTCCATATTGGTGATGTAGTATAATTATAAACATCATTAAGAAAAATCTAACTCTTCGTAAATATAATACAAAATTTTAAGAAATATCAGTTACATACTGATATAATATACAGAGCTATTGACAATCGTGGAATTAGTTTAGATCAAAAGAACATAAAAAAATTTAAAAAAAATGTTTTAATTTGATGAATATCTGATACTACTCTGGTTGGTAGTGTGGGACAGTTTATAGTGACAGGAAGGTAGTATTTCCTCCCCTAACATCTCTGGCTGGAGACATTATCACTTCCCACACAGTCCTGTCCACCCACTACCTAGTGTGTCATATATGTCATCTGGTACTAGTGTAGCTGTAGTCTGGCAAAGTTTATATTAACAGGAAGGTAGTATTTCCTCCCCTAACATCTCTGGCTGGAGACATTATCACTTCCCACACAGTCCTGTCCACCCACTACCTAGTGTGTCATATATGTCATCTGGTACTAGTGTAGCTGTAGTCTGGCAAAGTTTATATTAACAGGAAGGTAGTATTTCCTCCCCCTACATCTCTGTCTGGTGACTTATCACTTCCCCAACAGACTTGTCCACCCATTATCTCGACAATCTTGAATGTCATCTGTTACTATTCTAGCTGGTAGTGTGAGGACAGTTTAAAGTGACAGGAAGGTAGTATTTCCTCCCCTAACATCTCTGGCTGGAGACATTATCACTTCCCTCACAATCTTGTCCGCCCACTAGCTTGTGTGTCTTGTATGCCATCTGATACTAATCTAGTTGGTAGTGTGGTATAGTTTACAGTGACAGGCAGATAGTATTACCTCCTATAACATCTCAGGTTTCTGACATTATCACTTCAAAGTTTCTTGTTTAACTTTGTATTCAGTCGTATTTGTCTTAGTAGTTGTATACTTAATTCTTGCGTTTATTATGCCGTTATTTTGGTGATGAGTCTACAAAAAGTTATAACTTTTTATCCTTACATTTATAATCTCTGACATATATAATATTAATACCTGCATTATATGCAAAATGTGTATGTACATATTTCATTTGGATGCTATTATTAAGATAAGACACGTATGACGATCGTTTCAGGAACCGTCCTCATTTATCATATGCATTAAGAATTTCGTTACACATTCTGCGTTCCTCTTAAAATTAAGAAAAACATTCCTATAATTACAAATAACTTTAGTTTGTTAAAAAATAAAAATAAATTACATTATAATTTTATTTAATGCAGAATTTGTTATTAAAATATATTCTATATGTTCTAATACTCAACTAAATGTTAAAAATTAACATGTTTCACTTACAATTTTCGCGATCTTGGGAATATTTACGCACATTTGTGAGTTAATAAAAGTTATAATGTATTGATTACTGATTAACCCTCCATCAGGCGCTTAAAATTAGAAACACCATCAGGCGCTCACGGAGGTTTCCTCCAGGTTAGCGGATAATGGATATCATAGTAGTTTAAACTGTTTTTATTTTTTTAAACATTCATACGGATTTAATTACAATGTAATATATTCATTTTATAAGTTAAATAAAAATTACTCTCTTTATGTAATGAATTTTCCAAATAAGATATTCAAAATCTTAAAAAATGTTATTGTATAGTAACAACATGAATTATTTTAAGGAATAATGTAATTAATTGTAAAAATGTTTAACCTACTGTAATAATATATGGAAATTAACTTAGTTTTTATCTTCTTACAAAAACAACTTACTTCAATTCTTGAGTTATTATACAATGTAATGTCAATTATTACTCTTAAATGAAAATTTATTCTTTACTAATTTTTTTAAAATACTACATAAAGTTTCAAACATTTTCCTTCTGGTTATTATATCGACAATGTTCACTCCATAAACAATACTGAAATGTTCCCCAGCACACGGGTTCTGTACTGACAAGTCTCTCGTCTTCATTCTCCATTTCACAAAATTCAAATAAAATATACTGTAAAACTTAAAAAGAAACGATCATAGATCACACATTTAGGCGCACACGGATTATTACTCCATAAAAACTAAACACAATAAGGCGCTCACGGAGATTTCGTCCAAGCACTACAAACACAACATCGGGCGCTCACGTAGGAATCGTCCAGTCTCGCACGGAAGTAGATGTCATATTGACAGATTTTGACAGAAATAATCGAGAGGCTATTGTTTCGCTTCCCCGAAAGATGCTCGTGAAGTACACTGCGGGAAACGACTGCCAACATCAGAAATGTAGTACTATTTTTAATAATAAAAAATACACGGAGGAAAACTCCGTTTAGCGCCCGATGTAGGGTTAATATGACTAACACAGTTGGGAGAAGTGATTTGACCTGATGTCTAACGAATTATGTTCGTCATATAATAGTATGTTTCTCGTCAATATAAAACTGCAAGGTTTACAATAGTGAACTAACTACTTCAGGATAAAAAGATTCAGCCAAAGTTCAATAAAAGTAGGAATTAATCTCAAACAGCGTTATTGCAAGCCAGAGAGTGATGGGACCAGTGTAATCGGAAAAGCAATTAAGTGCTAGTTGCATTTAGATGCTAATAGAACATCTTGCACTAAAGTGCTCTATGTGACATTTAAATTTCAAGTCATACTAATTTAAACTATTTGAAAATAATGGCTTTTATCAAACTATGAAAAATAGTTAATAAAACATCAAACGATTTTTTTTAATACGAGCAATAATTGTCATACCTTTGTAAAATATTGCAAAATAATTTAAATATACTATTTTAAACATTGAATAACTGTAATAACTTTTTAAAAAATACTTTGTTACTAATTTTGCAATCTTGTACTTGCAATACAAGTATGTAAAAAAACTTGATAGTAGTTTCATTTATATTTAAAACTTTTTCCGTAATATTTTTTCACTCTATACGTAAATGAAAAGTCCAAGACCATTGACGTAGCCGCATGGTCGGAACATGGCGGAGACTGGGTGATGAAGCCGTTTCCTACATAGTTACTCTTTACATATTAAACGATTTTGTATTAAACTGAAATCGGAAGAAATATCGTATGTTACTCAAGGTTATTTATAAATTGTCCATGGAGCCAGTAGAATAAAATGTAAGGAAAATCAAAGTTAAAACTCCAAAGAATTTATTAATTTCAATCAAAGTAGTGGTTTAATGGAACAATCTGAAAGACAAATAAAAGAATTTAGTGCTGTATTCTCGGAAATTTAATTACCTTACACATCATTTATATCCATTAGTTCTTTTAAAATAACGTCAATGGAATTTTATTTAAACATATATTAATCTTAGGACCTATGATACTTTCCTGGGGGCTACGAGGCACATTTTTCTACTCAGAACTAATGTAAGTTCCAAAGAATGAAACTTAGAAATATAGTTTTTATTCCTAAACTAATCCTATTTACATCCGAAAATAAATGTTGACACTCCTTCTTTTGGTACAATGTGCAATGAAGGAGTGTAATGAAATAACAAAACAGAATTTTGTAATTGAATCTAACGATTTTAAATTTACTAGGTTGATTTTACTTCTTTGAGAAGCAGTTAATTGTTGAAAAATTACAGGAATTATGATACATTAGTTTAAAGTTTATGCGTTCGGAACACTAAAATGCGAAGAGCACAACTAGTTTCCTAAGTTGAAGAAATGTGTCTTCCGGGTGCGAATAAGAACTTAATAAGATGACAACAACAACAAAATAATATGGGAACTTCCACAATCTGTTCGATCTTAAATCCGAATTTTCCATAAAATGGGTTGAGGAAACGAGACTGGACTTATCAGATCGATAAGCGTGTTTAATGAGATACAGGACACAATAGACAAAAATGTAGGAATTATGATCATAATTAGAAAATTCATGTGGTTCAAAGCTACCTCTGAGAAAGTAATAAAACACAAATGTTTACCAAAGATAATCAGATGCTAATAAAGCACACTCAATTAATCCATGTATGGGTTTAATTAATCTTTCAATTTTCCGTCCGTTACGAGACATGGTAGAAATGTTTATGACCGTTGAGTCTTATTATGTACTTTATTTATTTGTATTTGAATAGATTTATTTTGTAATTTAATCATTTAAATTATAATTTTGTAAAATGTTTTAATTATGTAGCAGTATATAAAAATGTTTAGATTCATAATATAGATTTATACTAATAGAACATTAAAAGATTAATTTCAAACTCTTTCATATGCATTCGCAAAAACTAACGGGTGTCTAACACTTAGCATGATCATAATGTATTGAAAGTCTTCTGAAATCTTCTAATAATATCAATCTACGCAGTTCAGTCAACGTTAAATACTCGACAAAAGGAATAATCGTAATTAAAAATATGAATCCAAGAACTGTCTTGAAATATTACTTTATTCCATTCATAGTTTTCATTTTCTATTTTTAAGTCCCGATAAAGAGGAACATGTTTATGATTTTATGAGAATTTTGAGGATTATCGGTGAAAGTTGGCTTTAGGATTTGTAATTAAACAGGCTGTGGGTACAGTGTCATCTGACATATGAGAGAACACGTCATGAATGATTATTGTGGTTATTAATGTGATATAAGTACATAACTAAGTATCTTAAGTAACTTAAAAATGTCCATAACTTAGAATAGTAGTTGATACATTATTTTATATAATACTATAAAAAGGTATGCATTTAAAATACATTAAAAATTATTGGTGCATCAAAATGAAACAAATTACTGCCTTTCATTAAAATATAAATAACTTCATGGAAGTCTTGTTATTTGTCGGAAATTTGGTAAACGAGAATTAAGAAACATTATTCTCGTTCAGATAAGTTAGATGAATAACAAAAATATGGATTAAAAAATACGGAGAATGTATAGAAGTATTTAAATTATATTATAAACTATGACCTGGATGCTTAGAGGAAGCTCTACCTTACTTATGAAGATATTTACAAAAGTAATTTGCTCTTCCAAGAACGTTTTTGCTCGCAAACAATGCAATTCCCGCGTTCTTTGACAAAAACCTTACTTCATAAATCTTTATTCTACGTCTCTTTCGTCTCAAATAAAAGTTAAGTAAAGTGTAGATAATACATAATAAATCAAAAATAACATCTAAGCTTTACTGCATTGTTTAAAGTCAAATGTTCCTAAGTTGATTGATTATTCTTACCTTGCAGAACAGTGCTTCAAATTTTAGTCGCCAACTAAGTTATAACGCTTTATAATACATTAGACTAGGATGTTATATGTGGATATATATATATATATATATATATATATATATATTTATTCCTGTCTATTAAATGATTATTTTGACCTCCAAGAATGAGAAATATAAGTATTACAAAACAATTATTATCCAATTTTCCGAATATATTTTCAGAGAAATTAACGTGGTGACATGGAAAATGGGGGATGCCAAGTACAAAATTCAACAAATGGAACCATACGATTGATTAGACCGTCACGTGATCAGTGACGTAATAACTGTGAGCACTGCCCCGGGAAAAATGCGACACTAATCGGCCTGTTGAGGAACATCGGTTTGATATTTATGAAACTATTATCGAAACATATAACCGTCAGCCGTGTCACCTAGAAATGTAAATTTAGTGAAATTCTTGTTTTTTATTGTTTAAAAAAAATTAAAATAATTGTTTAACTGAGAAATAAATAAATAAGGACTTTCTTTTGGAGCGGTTTTCAACAATAATTGCTGGTTTACAAAACGACTCATGTCTCATTATAGTTCTTAGAAAATTAAAAGCTTATTTTATAGTTATTAATAACTATAATGAATATAAGAAATGAGCCAATGTATGTGCTAACTAAACTCTCATTTATTAGATATAGGTAACTTCAGCTGCTGATCATAGTGTCATATTATAGAGATAGTTGCATTGTGGAGGAAACAGGATTTTTCAGGACGTTTGCCATTGTAAAGTGAAACAAGAAATCAGTAACACTACGTTACGAGATCTGCAATATGATCTCTTCTTCAGGTAAAGAACTAACCTAATACGTAATTAAAAACTAGTTTAATATAAACAAATCATATCAAAGCTTTGTGAAAGGCCTAAGTGTTTTTATTAAGTGCATGTTATTTTAGAGGTATTGAAGGTGACAAACAAACATGGTGGCTGTGATTCCTGACTTTCATCAATATCTGAGTCGCTCAATACTCGGATAGTTTTTTCAAAACATATATTCCTCGTTTTGAGCAACGTGGTCTACGTTACAGTCCCAAGTCAACCCTCGATCAAGGAAAGATAGATGGAGAGGGAGGAAGGGGGAGATCGAGAAGGGGGAAGATTCTAATCAAATATTGTATTAAATAAATTATTTTCAAACATCAGCAACGTGTCCCTCTTAAGAAGTCGTCAATCGTTGACCCAGTATCTTTTCTGGAGATTTCTTTTAACTTTTCTCCGGTGACTTCTTACCAAACACAATCTGTTGTCGTCAGTTGATCAGCTAGTTGACATCAGCCCCTAGAAACTATCTGACCTGACAACAAGGTATTTAGTAGTACAAATAAACTCACAATTTTCAATAGGAACTCTCATAATTACTCAATACAACGCAGATATAAGGAAAATTATCACATTATAATACGGAAACATTTACAAATTGAAAAAAAAGCAAGAGTTTTATATACCATTGAAAACATAGTTAGCAAACGTCATATTTGCAGTAGCAGTACAAAGCGGTAACGGAAGAGCATTCAAACATTTCAAACCGCAGCGAATCCAAGAGACAACGAGAGCTCACTTCATTTATTCATATCACACAAAACAGAATTCAAAAGTTTATTTTTAGCTTCCCACTTTTTAATCCTGTGGTTCGTTTGATATTCAATGGAATGCGTAGGAGGTCTTCATCGAAACATGAAGAAATGGACAGTACTTGGAAAATGTATAGTGATTCTTTGATTTTGAAATATGCGAGGTATTACTTTTGTTTTTAAATTGATAAATGATTGCATTGGAATATTTTATCTACATTTAACAGCGGTATAAATGGTGTATTGTAATAACTACAGTGCAAATCATCATTCAAAATATTGAACTATTACAACCTCTTGGATTATTTCCAAACCATATATGAGTTTGCCAGTGATAAATGCTAATGTGCCAGCCTCAATAGAATTCGGATTTCCTGAGAGCTCAGAAAGGAACTAACGATTCAAAACATCATCAGCACACTCTGGTGGGAGGTAACGTCACTACTGAAGTTGTGTTCCATTTCTATCGTTGCTTCATTAGGGAAGTTCTGTAGGGAACATTACCTCAAGACTGCTGTCGCCCTTCCAGTAACACTAAACCCTGTTGGGGAGTGCTACCTAATATCCTAGTCTCCAGAACACACACAGTTGTTTTTATAAACTATGTATATAACCGTACATGTTATGCTGGCCTGTAAGTTAATATTAGTGATTCAGTTGACGAGAATAATTGACAAACCTATATCAGATAAATATTTCATAAGAACTTCGATGAGGATAATTTTCACAGTCCCAAAGTTTTACTCTATTACCACGAAATCGTCACAAATTTAGATCTCTAAATTTATAACTTCATGCATGCTTCTAAAAATATGTCAAAATGTATTAGAGTTTTTTTTTTTACGATGTTCACGAAAGAAGTTTAAATCTACCATTTTAAAATGACGATAGTAATATTTTTACATTACTGAGACGTTTAGGGGCTGTAGTAACAACATCCTTACAATGTACAATAATATAAATTTTAAGAGAATAATGAATTTAATTAAATGATCCTTTCTAATTACGTGATAAACCAAATCTAGAAAAGGTTAAAAATTCATGGAACTAATCATTTTAGAGATAGTTTAGTAGTTGACGAGAATAACTGACAAACCCATATCACGTAAATACGTCATAAGAATTTCTGTACGAATAATGTTTGCTGTCTAAAAGTTCTCTAATATCAGGAAATCGTCCCCAATTTTAGTTTATAAAATTTAGAAATATATGCATATTATAGTAACAAAAACTTTTCTTTTTACATATTGCACAAAAGAATTTTAAATCTACCATTATAAAACAATGATAATAATATTTTTAGAACAAACAGGGAGCGTATTGACAACATTTTTACCTTGTACAATAATATAAATTAAAGAGAACAAAGAAATTAATCAATTTACGTTTTTTTCCAATTATGTGCTGCAAGACTAAACCTAGAAAAGGTTATAAATTCATAGAACTATGCAATTTAGAGAAGCTAAAATTTCTTAAAATGTTAACAATAATGAATGGTTTTGTAAAAAGTTGGGAGTTGGCCAAACCAATTTTCGCGTAACAGGCTTCACTGACGTTACGTGCAAAATTTTAAGTTTAGAGTTTGTTTCATTCTCCTTATGACCTGAGTACATATATACACACAACTATACATTAAATAAATGTTCAAATCGCCTGGAAAATAAAATGTTTTTGTCTCAGACTAATGAGTGATAGGCGTCAAAGACTCTCACCCGAATCCTTTGCTTAATGAGATGTACCATCATAGAACTCATTCTAGTCTATATTATATAAATTAAGTTTCCTGGAAAGTTTAATATCTACAGAAAAATTTACTCATGATATCTTACCACATTATAAATTCACATTTATGTTTCATTCACTTAGGTTTCATAGAAGTGTTCATTAACAAAGCTCTGATGAGTTAGCAACCTTACCACCGAATAATAAATGTACTTACCGCTCTGTTATTGTTTCTAAACAAAAAGTCACATAAAGTTGATGTTGCATGAATTTGGGGAAACAGGCTACTAATCTTTATATGTCACATGTAGAAATCTTGTATGATTGAATTTAGTTGTTAACACATTTATTTATTCTGCTGTTTTACCGTTGCCATCATGGTTACCTACTTGACCAATGTAAAACATATTTACTACAATTCAACAAAATCCCATGGAGTGACATGCACCATCATCCGACTAGTAGTTGCTTGTACAAAATTGAACCTTCATGACAAACTTCAATTTCTTACATCAATTCGTGGTTCAAGATCTATTGCCAACATACAGACAGACAGAAATCAACTAAAGACATCTCCTCGAGTAATAGGCTTCCTCCCAATATCTGTAAATATATTTTAAATAAATATATATATATATATATAACCACGGTAACCATAGAGTTACTTATACTACCTCTGCCAGAAGTTTGTGGTAATACCGATAACAGGCCAGTAGTTCATTGTATATACTGTTTATAGCTATACTATTATGTGAAGTTCATGGAACTAGGAAGATTACACTATTGATAGATATCGATGGAATTCTTACAATATATGAATATCTAAATATTCAACTGTATAGTAATGGAGAAACAAATTTCATATAATATCCTGTAAACATTGATCCGGGAGCTACTGTATAGGTACACGAGCTAGTGTCTCGTAACGATATAAAAATCTCTCGTAAGAAATACATCGACAGTTGGTACTATTTGTCCTGGTGGAGAGCGAAATGTGAAGATAGTAACAATCGTATCTCCAACAGGTGAATATTTTCTTCATACATATTTCTTATATTTACTTATAAGTTTAATTAACCTTACGAGATGTCACTATCGATATCAGTGTTAGAAAAGAGCGATTCACGTGTGCCAAGGTGAACTTAAACTTGTACAATTCTTAGTTTTGTATAAACCATTTTCTAACCTTCTATTTAAACTCTCACTACAAGAAGCTGACCGATAGTCCATACCGTTTAGAAGATAACCTATTCTACCGATTTCGCAAATGTCTACGTCACGTTCTCGTAAATTATAATTTGGTTTCCCTCTCAGAATGTAGTCTATATCAAATTAAAATATTTCCAATTTGGTGGAGAAAGAAACGACAGTAAAATTGTGTTTCTAAGAAAGGAAGAAATCGACTTGTAGTATTAAGAACTTCTAAGATTTACAGAGGTAAATTTACAGAATGTAGTCTATATCAAATTAAAATATTTCCAATTTGGTGGCGGAAGAAACAACAATCGTGTTTCTAAGAAAGGAAGAAATCGACTTGTAGTATTAAGAACTTCTAAGATTTACAGAGGTAAATTTACAGAATGTAGTCTATATCAAATTAAAATATTTCCAATTTGGTAGAGAAAGAAACAACAATTGTGTTTCTAAGAAAGGAAAGAACCGATTTAAGAACTGCCTAGATTTACAGAGGTACATTTACATATTTGATCTTTTTATTTAAATATTCATTCTTTGTTCGATAGCAGCTTAGTTCTGGTAACTGTGTACTAAGAGTTCTCTTTACCTATGTAAAACTTGTATTTAAATTGTAGTACTAATAATTTTATTCAATCCTTCCCCTGAATTTGTAAAATTTCAACGTAGTAGTAGTATTGTTTATAC
The DNA here is from genome assembly GCF_021130785.1 of Homalodisca vitripennis. Taxonomy (NCBI): domain Eukaryota; kingdom Metazoa; phylum Arthropoda; class Insecta; order Hemiptera; family Cicadellidae; genus Homalodisca; species Homalodisca vitripennis. The sequence continues at coordinate 1,027,008 of NC_060214.1, read as the reverse complement.
AGCAGATAGTTTATGATAACAATTAATAGGTTATGGGCTTTAGTGTTTTTGGTTTTATGTATTATCTATGAGGAATAAACTACGTTTATTTTATTACTTGACATTGTTGGAGTCAACGAGAATTTTTCATTTAGGTCTCTTGAAGCGGAATAAAAACTATGTAGTTCTTAGGTATTCTAAGATATCGGTAAAAAATAACATAATTTTTAGCATGATTTATAATTCATACAGTAACATATTAGCGCAAAGATGTAACTATATTACATGAAATTGTAAAAAGTAACCTCAGATAACAGGGAGTAACATTTTACGAGGTTGAATGTAAAAAATTAAATCCATAATCTATTGCATTAGCCTCATTTTTTTAATTTTGTATTGTTTATTTATAAGAATAATCAGTTCATAGAATGGTCAAAATTCATTAAGACGTCTCCAGCAAAGTACTTTGTAAAGCGACTGATTGTATTTGTCTGTACAGTTCGCACAATGAAATAACGGTCCAGATTGTTTGACGTCACGGTCGACTGTAAGTCTGTATCACTGTCATTCATTTCTGTTTTGTTGGTTTTATCACTTTCATTCACGTCTACTGCAAATCTTACACTGAATCAATGTAGGAATTTATATTCAAACTAAAACCCAGTTTACGTGGCTTGTTCCCATTACGTTTTATTGAATTTTTAATCAATAAAAAATAATCATTAATCTTTAATCTTTCGGTGAGACTTAAAGCTATTGTAGATATATTTACTTTATTTTAAAATAGAATTGTGAACTAAATATATGTTTGTGTTTTACCAGCTGTTACCAATCAGATACTCATTCCTTATTATAAAACAGCAAAAGTTTGCTATGTAGTGTAATACGTGAGGAGTCAATTTCATAACTTTTTTACACATTTAGCTATCTTTGCTTATTATGGTTGTTTTCAGAATTAAATTTCCTACAATCTGCATTAGGAAAAGTAACTAGTTTATTGGTCATTTAACAATGTTATTGGACATCAAACATTTAAGACAATATTATTGTTATTAGATTTTTGTCAAATTTCATACTTTTTCTCAAAAACTGTTCACACTAAAACCTCTAGAGTGGTTTTATTAGATTTTTCAGGTGATTTTCCTTATAAATACACCTTATTTGAGTTAAAAAATAAGAACGAAACATTTCAGAATCATTTAATTTCACCAGGTGAACTGATAACAAAGCAAAATCTTTCGCCAGCCATTACTCAGTAATGGAGCGTTTCCGGACCTACCTTTATAAAAAACTTTTTCTTATTTTTAGCTATACAATCACGTCTTAAAATATTTTACCATATTTCTGACTCACCCTGTATAACTAGATAAACACTGAAGTGATGTTTAGATATTTATCCTCCTGAATTTAAAAGTGCATTTTTTCATTTATATATTTAACACAGAACTTCAATGACTCATTTTGTTTTAAAAACTAGGAATCTTAAGATGCAGAATATAAGAGAAGTGTATGAAACATGTTCCGGTTGTGGATTTCAACCCATGGTTTAAATTGTTCTTCATAATTGTACCAACATTTCAAATACATGTCCAAAATATTACTTTGATATATACTTCAATATTTAATGTGTTCTACTGTCATTCAATAATAAAATATTATAGTATTTTATAAGTGTTTGTTTTAATAGTTTTCTTCTTTTATTCCGGTTGTACCAAAAACAAACTTGAACCATTTTTAACTTACTATTTTTTTAAGTAATTCCAGTTACGCATTACTTATGAATACTCACCAAGAGTCAAGGACTAATCGTTGTAATACTTACACAAACAGTGACACATTACACATCTCGTAACACATTACAGTTTTAGATGTCAAAACTAACAGATTTCAAACCCATCATAGATACACATTATTTTGGGCATTATTAAATTTTTTTAAAGAATGTTATGAATTATACTAATTTGTACACAATTAAGAAAAAAAAAATAGTACATAAGAGTGTTTAGTCTCGTTAAGAATAAAAAAAGAATACCTACGAGAGAGCTGTGTATTGAACTAACTGCCTGTCACAGTTTATTTATACATAAGAATGTTAGACCCATTGACAATAACAAAGAATACCTACGAGAGAGCTGTATAATGAACTAACTGCCTGTCACAGTTTATGTACACATAAGAATGTTAGACCTATTGACAATAACAAAGAATACCTACGAGAGAGGTGTATATTGAACTAACTGCCTGTCACAGTTTATGTAAACATAACAATGTTAGACCCATTGACAATAACAAAGAATACCTACGAGAGAGCTGTTGTAATGAACTAAGTGCCTGTCACAGTTTATTTATACATAAGAATGTTAGACCCATTGAAAATAACAAAGAATACCGACGAGAGAGCTGTGTATTGAACTAACTGCCTGTCACAGTTTATTTATACATAAGAATGTTAGACCCATTGACAATAACAAAGAATACCTACGAGAGAGCTGTATAATGAACTAACTGCCTGTCACAGTTTATGTACACATAAGAATGTTAGACCTATTGACAATAACAAAGAATACCTACGAGAGAGGTGTATATTGAACTAACTGCCTGTCACAGTTTATTTATACATAAGAATGTTAGACCCATTGACAATAACAAAGAATACCTACGAGAGAGCTGTGTATTGAAATAACTGCCTGTCACAGTTTATTTATATATAAGAATGTTTGACCCATTGACAATAACAAAGAATACCTACGAGAGAGCTGTGTAATGAACTAACTACCTGTCACAATTTATTTATACATAAGAATGTTAGACCCATTGACAATAACAAAGAATACCTACGAGAGAGCTGTGTAATGAACTAACTACCTGTCACAGTTTATTTATACATAAGAATGTTAGAACCCATTTGACAATAACAAAGAATACCTACGAGAGAGCTGTGTATTGAACTAACTGCCTGTCACAGTTTATGTACACATAAGAATGTTAGACCCATTGACAATAACAAATAATACCTACGAGAGAGCTGTGTATTGAACTAACTGCCTGTCACAGTTTATTTATACATAAGAATGTTAGACCCATTGACTTTAACAAAGAATACCTACGAGAGAGCCGTGTATTGAACTAACTGCCTGTCACAGTTTATTTATACATAAGAATGTTAGACCCATTGACAATAACAAAGAATACCTACGAGAGAGCTTTGTATTGAACTAACTGCCTGTCACAGTTTATTTATACATAAGAATGTTAGACCTATTGACAATAACAAAGAATACCTACGAGAGAGGTGTATATTGAACTAACTGCCTGTCACAGTTTATGTAAACATAAGAATGTTAGACCCATTGACAATAACAAAGAATACCTACGAGAGAGCTGTGTAATGAACTAACTGCCTGTCACAGTTTATTTATACATAAGAATGTTAGACCCATTGACAATAACAAAGAATACCTACGAGAGAGCTGTGTATTGAACTAAGTGCCTGTCACAGTTTATTTATACATAAGAATGTTAGACCCATTGAAAATAACAAAGAATACCGACGAGAGAGCTGTGTATTGAACTAAGTGCCTGTCACAGTTTATTTATACATAAGAATGTTTAGACCCATTGACAATAACAAAGAATACCTACGAGAGAGCTGTATAATGAACTAACTGCCTGTCACAGTTTATGTACACATAAGAATGTTAGACCTATTGACAATAACAAAGAATACCTACGAGAGAGGTGTATATTGAACTAACTGCCTGTCACAGTTTATTTATACATAAGAATGTTAGACCCATTGACAATAACAAAGAATACCTACGAGAGAGCTGTGTATTGAACTAAGTGCCTGTCACAGTTTATTTATACATAAGAATGTTAGACCCATTGACAATAACAAAGAATACCTACGAGAGAGCTGTGTATTGAACTAACTGCCTGTCACAGTTTATTTATATATAAGAATGTTTGACCCATTGACAATAACAAAGAATACCTACGAGAGAGCTGTGTATTGAAACTAAGTGCCTGTCACAGTTTATTTATACATAAGAATGTTAGACCCATTGACAATAACAAAGAATACCTACGAGAGAGCTGTGTATTGAACTAACTGCCTGTCACAGTTTATTTATATATAAGAATGTTTGACCCATTGACAATAACAAAGAATACCTACGAGAGAGCTGTGTATTGAACTAACTGCCTGTCACAGTTTATTTATACATAAGAATGTTAGACCCATTGACAATAACAAAGAATACCTACGAGAGAGCTGTGTAATGAACTAACTACCTGTCACAGTTTATTTATACATAAGAATGTTAGACCCATTGACAATAACAAAGAATACCTACGAGAGAGCTGTGTATTGAACTAACTGCCTGTCACAGTTTATGTACACATAAGAATGTTAGACCCATTGACAATAACAAATAATACCTACGAGAGAGCTTTGTATTGAACTAACTGCCTGTCACAGTTTATTTATACATAAGAATGTTAGACCCATTGACAGTAACAAAGAATACCAACGAGAGAGCTGTATAATGAACTAACTGCCTGTCACAGTTTATGTACACATAAGAATGTTAGACCCATTGACAATAACAAAGAATCCCTACTAGCGAGCTGTGTAATGAACTAACTGTACATATGAATGTTTAAGACCCATTGAAAATACCAATAAATTTTTTGACAGAGTTGTGCTAAGAACGATACTTCCTGTCACAGTTTAACTGTAGATAGGGATTTTCAAGACCCATTTAAAAACCCAAGAAAATCCTTGAGAGATTTGTACAAAGAACGATACTTCCTGTCACAGTTTAATTGTACATAGGAATGTTAGACCTATTGACAATATCAAAGAGTAGCCTACCCATGGGGAAATTGTGTACTGATCGATACTTTCCGCCACAGTTTAATTGTACATAACAATGTTTGAGACCCATTTAAAATAACATAGAACAGCGCACAAAAGAGTTGTGCAATGAACGTTACTTCCTGCCAAAGTTTAATTGAATCGTAAATTGAGGAGACCAGTACATTTTGAATAGACCATAGCATTCCTGAAACCACTTGCTGTTATTTTATCTACATTGTTATGCAATGGATTTATAATGTTCTTGTTAGGTTAAAACTATTTAATATATATGAAACTAAAGGCTAATATACAACAAAGCAACAGTATAGAACCTTAACTAATGAGTTTAGTTCCATGAAATCATTCCAAAGACCAGGATTTAAAAACTTCATGATTAACCGTCGTGTGGTATTTTAAACAGTGTAAGGTCATGTTTTATTAGTATTTTATTAGTGTTTTGTTAGATATTGGTACAGAATTTTATAGAACTGATACTAAACCAGAAATAATATATTAAATTTAAATAAAACAACTTGGCGTTTATGATATTGGCATTATATTACTCATTACTTGTCATAGTTAAAATTCCTAAATTTAATTTGGAAATAAAAGCTATGTTACGTTTATGGACTATAACGTAAAGGACAGTGCACAGCTGGTTACTCCCGATACTTTTAACGTTCTTAAAAAACATTTTAAACTGGGGAAGTAAAAACCACGCAGTCAATGTCTGTATATTTTCTTAAAGTTCATCGTGTTTATTAAAAATTAAAAATAAATTATATTTAATGTTAAATTTCTGTAAAAACAACAATTCGGCTCGTGCTAATAAGTTAATTGGGAAACGCCTAAAAGTACCTTCCGAGCCACCGGACTTATATTGTGGGGAGGTCAGCAGTTTCCTGTAGCCCTTTAATCGTTTAGAAGGTACTTATTTTAGAAGCAGCCACGATGATTTTCTAGCAATAATTATTGAAAAGCGTTGAGAGTTGTATGTATAAAGACAATAATGATGTGTGCAATCATTTAATGCAATTATTTATTCACTAATTAACATAAACACTGTATACATTCTTGTATCGTAATATTTTACATGTATAAATTTGTATCAAGCTTGGTATTGATTATATTAAGTGTAGAAAAATATGATCTAAGAAAAGATTATCATTTTATATTTGAACCTTTTGATACCCACTCATTAAAGCTCCACCAAATTAATTTGGAAGGTGGTCGATTTCATACTTAGGAAAATGTATCTAACGATTGAAATCGCAAGGCTGCGTCTTTATACAATGAAAATTCTCTTGGTAATAAACGATTTTAATGAAAACTACATCTTATTGTAATACGTAGCCATAAGTATGTGAAGATTTGGTGCAATTTGGTAAACCATTCAACTACATAAGCGGTTAACATTGACGCTTTGTTCCTCGTGCGAGGCTGCTCTTAAACATTGAAATTAATATTTATACTTACATTATACTTAAATACCTGCGCTGTATTATAGAGTAAGAGAGCTACAGCAGCATTAACACTAAGTTCGTGTAAAGAGTTAAGTAAATGCGATTAATGGATATTGCTTGTACTGGAAACAAATACACACGGATTAAATTAAAATATATAGTCCAGAACCAAAGTAGTGTCTTATTTAACTATATTCCATGCACATGCACTAGTAATATAATTACGTCAATTTTCATATTAAACCCAATTAATGTTTATTAATGTCGATCGCACAGAGATAGAATATTCACATCATGGACGTGGCATCAAATATTAAAATGTCAAAAATTTGTGTCCCAATGCCATAATTAATTACCAGCGTATGTGACTGCCAATTCAAAACCTGCAGCACATCGTGATTATTTCAGTTTTATCCTGTAATTATTATGTAAGTACACACTTTGTCTCTTTATAAATAAATCTCAGCCAACATATAGCCGGCTGACTCGGGTTTTGATTCTACCTTCGAGAGATAAAGAAATAATAATTAGTCAGGGACCTGACAGTTAACTTACATTGTTGATTTTTTTTTTTTTTATTTATATCGAAATATCTTCCCACGCTAATGTTGAAGGAAGTCGAGACCGCGTGGAGGGGGTTGCCACATTGAAAGGGTTATAAATACCGATCAAAAATTGTTCTCTTCTCGTATTTTAAATTGTATACGAAAACTTCAGATATGCAAGCACATAAATAACAGTAGAATCTCTGTCACATAACTAAAGGTGATGAATGATGCCTAATATTCGGTACGTATATGGTTTATTTATGGTTTAGGTCTGGTGGTTGGTGTTTTATGTTCTTAACTCTCTCGATACCTTACCGTTTCGACTTCACCTAAATTAGCGCGGTCGACGATTCTTTCTTACGAGACATTCCTATATTTCAGGAAATAACCAGTTACGCACTTATACAATACGAATTTACTATTAATCGCTGGACTAGTAAGGTACGGAGACAAATCAATATCTGAATAAACTGATTTAATTAAACAGTTTTTATTTTTAATTCTTATTCCATTTTTACGATAAAAAGGTAAAATAAATATTGAGGAACAAAAGATTCGATATATACTTCAGGCATTATTGTAAATAAGACATTAAATTGACTTCATTAGACAAAAGAAATAGTTGAAATGGTTAGGAAAACTGAGGTAGCGGACGCAATAGTTACTGAGGCAGTACAAAAACACTAATGTGAGAGCTTTCAAACATTTCAAACTGCAGCTAGTGTTAGGGACAAAGGGAAGTCATTTGATTTTATGAGCTGACAGTCTCGTATAAAGCGGAATAAAGTTTATTTTAGCCTCCCACCTTTTAACGTTTGGTAGCTATATCGTTGAATGGGACGCGTAGGAGTTTTCATCACCGTCTATAAACCCAGCTCTGTTCCGCGGTTTGTTATGTTTTGTTAATTATAATAAATACACGATCAGTAATATTTATTTAAAATTATAACTCTTAAACTGCTGCAAAATATATGACAAAAGTAATACGTATCTCAGTGATAAAATTTAAGTTAACGACTTCAATAGAAGACAGATTTCCTTTGAGCGCACAGAGGAACTAAAGAATCAAAACATCATCAGCACACCAGGTGGTGGTGAGAGGGGTTATGACTTTCCTGCATGTAGTTCATAAATGTTGTAAAGAAAGTAAATTATTGTTTTGCCCCCAGTCCGTACTATGAGCTGTGAACCACTATTAGCCACCAGCACAAGCGTTAAGTATTGTATGTCCGAGAGATTCCTAGTGGTGTTATACAAAACTATTCAGGAAATATTTAGATTAAGGAAAATAACGAAACAAACTTGGAATAATGATTGAGACGGTAGAAATACTAATCATTGGATGAATAAATACTGAGTGTGTACATGATAATAGACATATTTCCCTAAATGTATATGCTGTATATATTATATTCTGTATACCGTGCATTCCTGAACTAAATGAAAAATGTTCTCCTCTTATGAATTTAACGATGTGTTTTTGAGAAAAGAGCGACACAGATTTGCATTTTTAAGCAGTGCAAATATTTACTCAGGGAAATTTATTTATTTGAGCTTTTTGTTTACATATTCATTCTCCGTTCAATAGCTGAGTAATTCTTGTGTCTTCTAAAGTCTGTATTGGGTATTTAATGTTATTTAATTGCAATACTTATTGCTAATTATTTGTTAGAACTTAAATTATGTCAAACAAATTAATATTAATGCTTTAGAGATAATAAAGGAGTAGTATATTCTAAAGAAAGGATTAATTAATTATTTTGATATATTTGGATATAAAATGTTTTATATAACCTGTAACATTAAGAAGAAAATTTTACTTCAAACTCCATAAACACATGAGGTTTTTAAATGTCTTCCAAAATTAGAAGGCTCTAATGAGTAACGCCTCACGTATCATTAGGACAAGAAAGTCATAAATTTGGAGGGACAAATATCTAATTACTTAGCTGTTATTAAAATAACAATTTCATAAATTTGAATGGAGTAGTAGAATCAATAATTAACTACTTATTCATAATTAGAACCATAATATCACAACTTTAGAGGTAGTACAAACTAACTAATTATGTATCGTTTGAACACGATTTTCACAAATTTGATGGACTAACAACATTTACTAACTATTTATGTATAATTGGGACAAAGAATTCAAAAATGTGTATGGACTAATAAAACTAACTGCGTATGTATCATTAGAGTAAAAATTTCACTATTTTGGAGGGACTAATAACTATCTACATATGTAACATTAAAAGAAATAATCTGACCAATTTAGAGGGATCAATAACTAACTACTTATCTACCATTAGAAACAATAATATCACTAATATGGAAGGACTAAAGGTACTCATGTATCATTAAAACAAAATCTTCTAACATTTCTATAAAATAAATTAATCGAAACAATAACTGTGCATCTGATGAGACAATGAGACTGTCACCTCACCTGGATTACACTATATTTAATATTTTTATTCTACGCGTCTCTGACATAAAATGGGCACGTTTTTGTCTATTGTTTCGTTCCTCCCTCAAATATTGCCATAAATATAGCTGTTCCTTTATAACTTCCCAACATGTATGTATAGTTTTATTGATTCGTACGGTAGAATCACATCACTACCGTAATAGGAGACGGTGAAATGTGTTGAACATATAAACATCGTGCTATAAAGCGTACTATATCAGGTCGTCCGGTTTAGTACAGATAACGTTTTCAATAATCTGGTTTTATTGAGTCGTACGGTAGAATCACCTCACTACCGCTAGAGGAGACGGTGAGATGTGTTGAACATATAAACATCGTGCTATAAAGCGTACTATATCAGGTCGTATGGTTTAGTACAGATAACGTTTTCAATAATCTGGTTTTATTGAGTCGTACGGTAGAATCACCTCACTACCGCTAGAGGAGACGGTGAGATGTGTTGAACATATAAAAATCGTGCTATAAAGCGCACTATGTCAGGTCGTATGGTTTAGTACAGATAACGTTTTCAATAATCTGGTTTTATTGAGTCGTACGGTAGAATCACCTCACTACCGCTAGAGGAGACGGTGAGATGTGTTGAAAATATAAACATCGTGCGTACTATAAAGCGTACTAAATCAGGTCGTCTGGTTTAGTACAGATAACGTTTTCAATAATCTGGTTTTATTGAGTCATACTGTAGAATCACCTCACTACCGCAATAGGAGACGGTGAGATGTGTTGAACATATAAAACTCGTGCGTAATATAAAGCGTACTATATCAGGTCGTATGGTTTAGTACAGATAACGTTTTCAATAATCTGGTTTTATTGAGTCTTACGGTAGAATCACCTCACTACCGCAATAGGAGACGGTGAGATGTGTTGAACATATAAACATCGTGCGTACTATAAAGCGTACTATATCAGGTCGTATGGTTTAGTACAGATAACGTTTTCAATAATCTGGTTTTATTGAGTCGTACGGTAGAATCACCTCACTACCGCAATAGGAGACGGTGAGATGTGTTGAACATATAAACATCGTGCGTACTATAAAGCGTACTATATCAGGTCGTATGGTTTAGTACAGATAACGTTTTCAATAATCTGGTTTTATTGAGTCGTACTGTAGAATCACCTCACTACCGCAATAGGAGACGGTGAGATGGATGTGTTGAACATATAAACATCGTGCGTACTATAAAGCGTACTATATCAGGTCGTATGGTTTAGTACAGATAACGTTTTCAATAATCTGGTTTTATTGAGTCGTACGGTAGAATCACCTCACTACCGCAATAGGAGACGGTGAGATGTGTTGAACATATAAACATCGTGCTATAAAGCACACTATATCAGGTCGTCCGGTTTAGTACAGATAAGGTTTTCAATAATCTGGTTTTATTGAGTCGTACTGTAGAATCACCTCACTACCGCAATAGGAGACGGTGAGATGTGTTGAACATATAAACATCGTGCGTACTATAAAGCGTACTATATCAGGTCGTATGGTTTAGTACAGATAACGTTTTCAATAATCTGGTTTTATTGAGTCGTACGGTAGAATCACCTCACTACCGCAATAGGAGACGGAGAGATGTGTTGAACATATAAACATCGTGTGTACTATAAAGCGTACAATATCAGGTCGTATGGTTTAGTACAGATAACGTTTTCAATAATCTGGTTTTATTGAGTCGTACTGTAGAATCACCTCACTACCGTTTGAGGTGACTGTTGTCGGTCTGTGGCTTGTATTGCTATTTTTATGACTTTCCTTCACATTCCCCGGACAAGAACTTTTTAAGTGATTCGCCTTACTATTAAGACCTACAATATTAACACCTATTAATTGTTATTAATTGTTGTTGGTTATTAATTGTTTCTATAATTAGTGACATACATTTAACTTCAAGCATTTTCTGGATGATTAGTCACTTCTTAGACTGTATTGATGTTAATTTGTATTTAATTTTATATAAATATCAACACAAAGAAATAGTAGTAAAATAATTTATATTCTACTTAAAAAATAAAAATGTAGAGACTACACAAAGTCGAAACAACAGAAGCACGCCTCCATCCTGAAAGACGGAATGGTTGTATTTACTAACGCAGGCTCAATCCAACTTAGACGCTCTAACCCCGCTCAACGCAGGTGACAGATCTCAGTCACCTAGGGAGGTGGAGAGCAAGACACATAACCTTGTAAAACCAACGATCTTTCCATAACAATAATATCAAACACTGGTCGAACGGATAACGTTATGGATTGAGGTAATAATGGCGGAGCATAACAGAGTAAGCCTTCAGTCGCGGGTTCCTCATGAACCTTATGGGTCCATAAAAAAATACTTAACCTGAAGAAATATAATTTAATCAGTTCTTGTATGTTTATTTTTCGATTGAAATTGTACGTTACTTTAGAGCTTAATGTATCCACTGATTTTCTCCGTTTCCAAAACACTTGGAACTATTTACTTATATTTTTAATGTCAATTATCCATTCAAAGGTATAAGAAAACTCACGTACTTTCATACAATGTGGAATTTATCACTTTTCCCATACATCTATATTAAATGAAATTTTATTACAACAACCAATTTCTTTCTCCCTCTCTAAAAATAACGATAGAAAATCTTACACCCTCCTAACTTTTTTATGTAAAGTACGCACATCATATTTATGTAAAACGTAATCTAGAGCTACTAATCTTTTAAATTGTGTATCAATTTCGAATTTCTCAAACCACATTGACGTGTAGCAGTCATCTGGACCTGTGATATAAGTTTATAAACTCATGGAAAACTCTTTTATTTTTACAGTACGTCATTTACGACAGTTTATAATACAGTTCTAATAGCACAATATTAAAACAATTTACTTCTTGACTTTTATTTCAATTCTTTAATTGCACAGCACTAGTTATAATAAAACATCAGTTTTAATTAACTAAGATTCATTTAATTATTCCCATCGTATTTATGTAAAACATTGCAGGATAATATCTCTATTACTTAGTGGAAGAATTAATTAATATTTTTTATTAAATTTAATCAAAGTTTTACACTATAACGTAATGAAAGACATGTTTAAATAATTACATTCCATTTATAATTATAAAACATGTAAAATTATTAAATTATATAAAAATTTAATGTGGTATACTGCTAGATTAGTTTTTTGTCAGTGCTAATGAATATTAATTGTAGGTTAACAAGATTAAAGATATATAGAAAAGAAAAGCTCAACGCTGGTTTTAATGTGTAATTATTCCTCACCTCTAAGATCAGTAAAGCTACTACCTGTAGATATGCAAGGTGAAAGGTATAACAGAGAAAAGCTCAACGCTGGTTTTTAATGTGTAATTATTCCTCACCTCTGAGAGCAGTAAAGCTACTACCTGTAGATATGCAAGGTGAAAGGTATAACAGAGAAAAGCTCAACGCTGGTTTTTAATGTGTAATTATTCCTCACCTCTGAGAGCAGTAAAGCTACTACCTGTAGATATGCAAGGTGAAAGGTATAACAGAGAAAAGCTCAACGCTGTTTTTTAAGGTGTAATTATTCCTCACCTCTGAGAGCACTAAAGCTTCTTACACTAAATTGCCAACTTTGTGAAGGATGTTGTCTTTTACTTTGAGCGGACGCAGTTAATAAATTGCCGAGCTTGTCACCGCGTTGTGTTACATTGTTACTTCCAGTCGTCTCAGTCATTTGCGTTTTTAATGTTTTGCTAATAATAATACATTAATATTGTTTCAAATAAATTATATCTTGCATTTTAGATGTATTGAGGCATTTTAAACGTGATAGTAAAACTGGTAAGTAAATCTTTAAAAGATATCATACGAGTAAATCACGTGCACAAATAACAATTGGTTGAACCTCATACTAATCTGATTGTACTCACGTTATCTGGGTAAAGAATGAAATACACATGCCATGAGAAATTCTTCAGTTTTTTTATGCAGGTGCATGTGATTAGATAATACAGTATATTGTAACTCTTACTCCACTTTTGTTGTTATTCAACATTCAAATTTCAATATTTCAAATTATTTTTAAATAACAAAAAATTATTCTAATAATTCAGAGAAATACAAAAGCACTTTAGATACTTTATTCGTAAAATAAAGTAATTATTAAGAAATTTAACAAAATGTTTAAATAATATTTTTTTAAGGCGATTAAAAATTTGTTAAAATTGACAGTTTTCAACTTAAAGCTTAAAAAACTTGAAAAATATTAGTACATTTAATTAAAAACAATATTTAAATAAATAAATATTTTACTTAATACTTAATGTAGTCAAAATCGTCCTGTATAAATAAAACGTAAAACATTACTTATGGAGGATCTCTAAATTTGTTTCAAAATTACTTGTTAAGAGTTCTCGTATATGTAGAAATATCTATATGTTATTTCATACATGGTTATTGATCATATCCAATGTCACTATTAACATGTTTCAAAATCATTTCTTGTTCTAATAAAATTTTTAATTTATCGAATAAACAACATATTCAATTTTATTAAGTTTATTTCTTTAATTTTCGAAAGCAGGTGGTATATATTTATAAGAATTCTGTAAACTTGTTGATTATTTAGAGAAACTTCAAGAATACATCCATATAGTTTATTACCAGTAAGTCGTAAGAGTTTCTCGTTCCATTCATAAAATATTATCTTTGAATTTTCAGACTCATCCATTCCATAACATAATAAGATACAATTTGTGAAAATAAATAACAATAAAAATGATTTGCACCAACAGTTGTCAATGGATGGCAATGCAACTTCAGCTCACCGAAAAGTTGTCAATGGATGACAATGCAACTTCAGCTCACTGAGCAGTTTTCAATGGATGCCAATGCAACTTCAGCTCACTGAGCAATTTTCAATGGATGGCAATGCAACTTAAGGTCACTGAACAGTTGTCAATGGATGCCAATGCAACTTAAGTTCTTTAAACCGTTGTCTATGTATGCCAATGCAACTTCAGCTCACTGAACAGTTGTTAATATATGGCAATGCAACTTCAGCTCATTGAATAGAAAAATTTAGTAACTAAGACCACAGCTGAGTTTATAATTGAAGAAATTAATCCAGATAATTTAGTTATTATAAAAGGAAACATTGTATTTCGCTTTTAAACCCATTAAACCGTGTTCAGATCAAGCTAAGGTTCACCAAGCACGACTTACATTGGACCATAATAAAAGGTAATTAATGTAGATGGTTTACTAATTACCTCGCTCTTTAACGGAAAACTCTTCTCTGTCTGAAATGTATCCATGTCGGGAGATCTGTAAAAGGCAATCTTTTTGTAAGTGAATTATGATCTGCTTTAGTTTAAACAACTCCTATAATGGTATTTATAAAGCTTATAGAAATATAAATATACTACTTAATGATAATAAATAAACTGATCAATTTTAGCTGGTAAATATCTTTATATTTAAATTCATACCAAAAAGCCTGAAATAAACATTCTAGAATAGCACTTTTCACATTTTTTTATTTAAAATTAATAATAATACGAATTGGATTTACCATTAATTTCGAAAAACATTAAACGTCAATTATTAGTGTTTATATATTATACTACAAAACACCTAAACAGGATTTCTGCACATGAAATGGAATATAGGAAACATTGATAATAGAAGAAAGGATAATGTATATTTAATAAAGGTTCTTGTAATAGTTTTTCAAAATTTAGAAAAAAGGAGAATTTTTAAAAATAAGTTAAAACGTATATGTGGTTAGACATGCAACTCTATTCACACATCATCACTTTTACTGAGGGAAGAAAGTACCTTATTAATGCTCTCACATAATGTCTTTACTACTATACTTCTCTTAGTACTATATATATATGTATATATATATATATATATATATATATTACTATATATATATATGTGTGTGTGTGTGTGTGTGTGTGTGTGTGTGTGTGTGTGTGTGTGTGTGTGTGTGTGTGTGTGTGTGTGTGTGTGTGTGTGTGTGTGTGTTTACATCGTAGTTAGTACATAGACAGTACTAAATTAATGTAAATACATGAGAACTAAATAAATGTACATAATGATTCTCTTATATTAACAGACGGGATTATATTATAATCCATGATGTCTGTTCAAATATTTCATTGTTTTATTTTCAATAACGGACCGGTTCATCTATAACCGATAGTTCTTTCAGTATCAAAACAAACGAATTTTTTTTTTAATACGAATGTGTATGATGACGATCCCTTAGAGAACCAACATTTCCAGACTATAAGATGATACAAAAGATAAGGATTCTCCTTAATGTCCGTAAACCAATAAAATATACAATGAAAATGTGATAGTTATATCATTTGCATTGTCTTTATGGAGTATTGTAAGTTTACAGAGAAAAGCTGTGCATACCCCGAACTATAACCATATACTCCTAATCCAAAATTTTGAATAAAATTTGTGTTTTTTATTGGTACTTGGTGGTCAAAGGTTATAGTCTGGATTTAAACTTAAAGTTGTATATTTTCTTAATTACAGGCTTGGTCAGTGTCTTAAGTTTGGACGAGGATACATAAACAAGTGTAATAGCATTTATTGAGTCCTCAACTTATTACTTTGGACAGCCTTCGTTGATAGATTTCAATCCAAGATCGAAAAATGAAGTGAGGTATGTGAGACCAGAGCATCTCACAAACAAGATATAAGATCTTTTTGAATACCATAACACACAGACTTCTACAATCCACGATCAAATCACACACACACACACACACACACACACACACACACACACACACACACACACACACACACACACACACACACACACACACACACACAATGGTATTTTATATTTGTTATTTACTGTTAGATACTTATTTTTTCGATAAATCTATTTATATATTTATACTTGTTGATATTTTTGAAATTTATAATACTCTACTGCTGTTTTGATAATTATTTGTTTGTTAAATCTATTTATATACTTATGCTTGTTGATATTTTTGAAATTTATAATACTCTATTGCTGTTTTGGTAATTATTTATTTGTTAAATCTATTTATATATTTATGCTTGTTAATATTTTGAATATTGTTTGTAGATCTTACGGTTTTGGGTTGTTCATAGAGATAGAAAGTGTTCTGGCCAAAAATTAATATTTGATATTTAATATTTTATTATTTATATATTTGTTTATTTGTTAAAACTTAATATATTTATGGTTATTAATTTTTTATTTCGTTTTTGTGAGATGGTTCTTGTTAAAATCTCGATTTTATAAGTAGTAAATTAAGTATATGTTATGGACTGATAGTAAGAGTATAGTATTTGTGCACCATGGTGGAAGAAAACATAAAAATAAGAAAAAAAAACATTGAATTGCCAACTGCATGTATATTTTGTTTAATGTATTGCATTTTATTGTAATTATAAGTCACACGTGCTTCCAAGCACCTGACTCTGTAAATTTATGTACATTTTTTAAAAATAAAGGTTTTTGTAAACTCTAAACACAGACACCACACACACACACGCACACACAAGACTGCAATGGCATAATATGCTTGTGTTGACCAGCATCGAACAATCACACTTAAAGAGTTTAAATTAGATATGTAATTCTATTTGTACTAGAGTTACACGTAGTTAAAATTAATTTTTTATTCTACTGAAAGACATAACTTAAAAATAATGAGATTACCAAGGGTTTGTAAAGAAAGGTTAACTCATTCTATATCAATACAAACAGAGGGGGCAAGGTGTAGATTCGACAGTGTCACGCTTTTCGTTAGTTAACCGCACTGGCGTTCTTTCCTCTATGTTTTTACTGTGGCAGGTTCTCTCTGAACTGTAGTTATATATCAATACAATCAGAGGGATCGTGGTGTAGATTCGACAGTGTCACGCTTTTCGTTAGTTAACCGCCCTGTCGTTCTTTCCTCTATGTTTTTACTGTGGCAGGTTCTCTCTGAACTGTAGTTATATATCAATACAATCAGAGGGATCGTGGTGTAGATTCGACAGTGTCACGCGTCGCTTTAGTTAACCTTTCCTCTATGTTTTCACACTGTGGCAGGTTCTCTCTTAACTGTAGTTATATATCAATACAAGCAGAGGGGTCGTGGTGTAAATTCGACAGTGTCACGCTTCTCGTTAGTTAACAGCCCTGTCGTTCTTTGCTGCTACGTTATTACTGTGGCAGGGTATCTCTTGATTGTTATTATATATCAATGCGTCCAGAGTCGTAGATTTGGTTTTGTCTTATTGCTTTTATATGGTGCAGTTATATTTAGTCAAACATTTAGGATATAATCTTTAAATATACAACGTAACGATGGTTTCAAATATAAACATAATGCAATATATACAGTTATTTATTTACTTATTTGTTAAGTAAGGAACAACAGTAAGTCGCATGTACTTCTCTGACTTCTCTTAAAATGTTCACAAAGAGATCCAGAACTCAGGTTAACAAGGTCGAAATGTTGTTTCTAAGGCAAGTTTAAAGTTATACCGTTGTTTGCTTATTGAGACATGGCCAACCACGTTACACATTTTAAACTTTAATATAATAGACTGTTTTTCCAAGTCTTACGTGAACAACTTTAAATGATTGTATATTATATTTGTATACTATATATTTCATTCTCTAAACTGTACGATTTTTATGTTGGCTATATGTCTTAAAATTGGGGAATGGCCAAAAAGTTAACAACTAATTTATTTAAATTTATTTTGAATATGTATGAAAAACATTGCACGTTTTAAAATGGTCTTTTATGGTGGGAAAAGACTACAAGATTAGAACAAGACTGTTTAATAACTATTGTTATGTTTATATTCAATGAATAAATCATTACACTTACAAATGGAATGCAAGTTCCAACAAAAAAGAAACCTCTTAATGTATCTATAACTGAAACCGTTCGAAACATTGGATGTAATATTGAAATAGAGAATCGTGCATATTACAATATAAATACCACCTCTGGTTTAAATTATTGGCTAATATGTCTCTATTCTTCTGATCAATATATAATATTGAACTAAAGAATCGTGCATATTACAGTATAAATATTACCCCTGGTTTAAATTACTGACTGATATGTGTCTATTCTCCTGATCAATATATAATATTGAACTAAAGAATCGTGCATATTACAATATAAATACCACCTCTGGTTTAAATTACTGACTGATATGTATCTATTCTCCTGATACAATATATAATATTGAACTAAAGAATCGTGCATATTACAGTATAAATATTACCCCTGGTTGGAATTACAGACTGACTTGTCTATATTCCCCTGATACATCGTATGTAATATGGAACTACAGCATCGTGCGGATTACAGTATAAATATTACCTCTCGGTATAAATATAGACTGGCCTGTCTCTACTCCCCTGATACATCGTATGCAATACTGAACTACAGCATCGTGCGGATTACAGTACAAATATTGCCCCTGGTTGTGATTACAGATTGACCTGTCTCTATTCCCCTGATACATCGGAGCCGAGCAACATCAGATAAAATGATTTCAGCATTAATTTTATAGATAGACGCGTCGACTCCAACTCAGATCTCAGCTTAAATTGATTACATGGTTCACTTCGATTCAAATTTGGTAGCGTTTCAATGAAAATTATTTATTCTCTCTATACAATCAAAAATCTTGCCTCGGAATTCACATAGTAAGTAAAAAAATATTTGTATCATTGACATTTAATTATTAAGTATATAATTTAAGAATCACGATGTTCCCTCCTATGGAACTATATCTAAAATTGGCCTGCCTGTAACACTTCATGTATTATATATGTATATCAAGGTTCTACACCGATATACAAACTAAATAATTTATAGGCTAAGGAGGGTTTTTCATTGAACTCTCAGAGGCGCGTATCTCATGTGTCTGTCTTGTGAGTTTGTAGTGCTGGCGTTGTTGTTAAAAAATAATCATTGTGAAATATTACACGCGGTCTCGTTTTGCCTAGTTATTTATAAAGAGAGAAAGTACACTTTGACTTTGTACCTACATTTACTGTTTATTCGCCGCATTTCCGTATTAGTTGGAGATAGAAAAGAACTTTAAATATATAGGTTGTCAAGTTATATACACCCTTTAATTTTATTGTGCAAAATCCCCCCTTACAGTTTGAATGTGTACGGTTCTTGTTATTTCACACTAAAATTTAACTTTTACAGTGAAAGAATTAAAATACGGCCATTCCAGGTATCATGTAGTAGTAGATTTGTATCAGGAGCGGCAATAAAAAATGACAATATTAATTTTGTCTTTGCCAAAGTTTTTAGGATCTTTAGAACCATTTGAATGATATATAAGGTGACGTTTGTATACTCGTACTTTTGAAAATTTTGAGATTCAAACATGGAGCCCGTTCTTGGGACACTGTATTTTTTATAAATGCAATAATTTAAAAACAGTTATTTGTGGTTTGTTGGGTTGGATATACGTTTAAAATATACATTTTCAGTTAGCCGTTTGGCTTCTAAAATTTGAGTCGGGTAGTCTGAGACATCCTGTGATTTAAATAGGAAATATTTTTGAAAAGGAATAGACCTAAGGGACCCTACACATATCCGTTTCAAATTTCAGTACAATTGGTCCTGTAGGTTAATATGATAGAATAAAAAACACGTATACACACATACCATGAGATTTTGACATAAAAGGGTAGATTTCAAATACAAATTAGAAGCGCCTGAAGAAAATCCTTAGTTCTAGATATAATTATTTTTTTATTTACTTACTTATTATTTTTGGGAGTATGTAAATTAATTAAAAAGTTTAAAATATTATAAGATAGGAATACTTTTTACTGAAAAAATTATATCGTGAAACAAATCTGCGAAAAATAAAAACTTTTAATACATTAAGCACATTATAATACATACGTAAGGTGAATAATAGATAATTGAACATTTGGATGCATTAAATTATGTGGCTTAATATTTAGTATACAAACTATATATAAAAGTTATATTAATAATTTAAAACTTTTGGTATTATTTATTGTAATATTACTTATTTAACTACAAATATTCATATAATAGTCGTTTGAGCTTCAAGAGTGAATAGTTTATTTCTTAAAGTCACTGATTTCATTACCACACAAGAAAAGAACAGTTTATAAATGTTTAATCAAACGTGATTTGTCTTATAAACTCGTTTACGATTCACACCACGGATGAAATACCGCATCTGATGGACGTTTCTCCTGATATAAGAAGGACTTATATGTTGCGGGTGCTCAAGTCAAGAACACAATCTTGTCCCATTACCTTCTTGCTACTCTCCTGTTATAAGCAGGTCTCATATGTTGGGTTTGATTAAGTCAAGAACACAATCTTGTCCCCATTACATTGTTTCTAATCTTATTTTATAAACAGGTCTCTTATTTTGGGTTTGCAAATGATAAGACCACAATCATGTCCCATCAATTGGTGCTATTCTCCTAATAGAAACAGGATTCTTGTATTAAGATATATATCTAAAACACTTCTACCTCCAGAAGTCATCGGTGTCTCTCCTGTACAACAAAGATAGTATTTAAGATGTTTAATTGTGTTAGGTTAAGAGAGAAAGATAGATAGAGAGAGATAAAGGGAAAAGAAAGGGATATAGAGGAGGAGAGAGAGAGAGAGAGAAAGGGAGAATGAGAGGGAGAAAGGAAGAGATAGAGGGAGAGGGGTTATAGGGGAGAAGTAGGGAGGGGGAGGAGGAGGGTAAATAAAAGAGAGAGTTCTTTCGGGAGAACGTGACCGAACACTCAAGATCCTTGACAATAATAAGAGGACTCATAATAAATAATAATAGAGCGTTGAAGAGGGATCGCTCAGTGGGTTGAGTCAGTACCTTTTATCTGGTCCGTTCCCGCCCATCCTACATGAGCGGTGGGTAATCACTGTGACCCGTCACTACCTGTCTAGTAAATTCTTGAATGTGAATAACCTCGAGTGCCAATAAGCATCTAAGGTGTTCTAGTGACACAGCGAGTGAGGTAAGCTCCAGAAGTGGTAATACTCGTGACCATAACAGTTGGAATCGTGTCAATTATTGTGGATTGTGTCGTTAAAATACTCTTGTGTAAATAGATATACAATGTAGTCGATAACTGTTTCGTAACAGTCAAAATTAGTGAAAATTTTATAAACAATTGTTTTATTTAATTACATCATAAATTATATTTGTAAGAATTATATTTAGATTTATTTATAAGATAAATAAATGTATTCTGGATTAATATTCACCCAGCGTTTCATTAAAGCTAACCCTTAACAATATAAATTATTTAAGGTATAATCAAAATATACAAACTTAATTTTCAGAAATATTATGCTAACATTAACGTACTTATACCTTTTTCACGCAACTATAATTCTGCCATTTAGTATTTTTTTAATTGGCTATTCCCTCTTTATACAAATTAATTATATAAATTTGCATTCGAACTTGTTACAATAGTTTCGGGACATAATCCTCTCCTCATTTAAGAGTTTGTTCCAAACTCAATTAGAGATTAAATGACATTGTATCCCTACTTGGGGTTGGTCTCAGTAATTACTTGGTTATTATACACGGAAAATACCGAGTATTAGAGTTGCAACAGAATCTATACTTACAGCGCTAAGCGTGAGGATTTACGTGATGAGGTTGGTTGCGTAGGATGAAGAATTACATCTAACGTGTTTCGATGAAGCTAACAACCTGCGGTCCGGTTAGTACTGCTCGTGTGGTAAATGATGGTGCGCAATATTGTTTTACTGCAAGTGCTGGGATTCTGAAGCACTGAAAGAACCAACTATTCCAATCGTTCATTCTCACGGAACAGTTTTACGCATTAATTCAAGAGTGTTTAGTTTCACAAAATACGGTTATTGCGGCAGTGATCACAGGTGTGAGGAACATTCTCCATCCTCTCCATTCAGACGATTGCCCTCCCTCCTGTCTTGAGCTATGAAGAGAAATATTCTAAAATTTATACTTTTATTTTGTCTAAACTCACTATTATCCTGACGAATCAATCTGGGCTACTTCAAAATCTCACTAAATATTATCTAACATTTTCCTCGTGCTATCAATGATTTAGTTGTAGTCAACTAGTCCAATGCCAGGTACAAGACACTGAGCTGTCAGCTGCTGAGTGATAACTGTTACCAATACAAATGTTCTGTCAATCACAAACTCTAATCCACTCTGTTTATCTCAGTCATGTGCCAGATACCCATTACTGAGATGACAACTTTTACCAAATCAGATTTCCTGCTAATGTCAATAAATAATTAATATTTTCTTTATATTCCAAGGGAAATGAAAACAATAATATAATTTGAATCTATATAATTTACTAATTATAAAAATAGAGCAATAATCAGTTGTTAATCCCTCAATTCTAAAATTAGATGAGCTAGAAAAATATAAACCAGTACAAAACGTTGTATCTATAAAGTGACAAACTGCCAATTTTTTTAGTGTTATGGAGATATTTTATTGCTCTAATCTATGTTCAGAGTGTAATAAACATAAAGAGGAACGGAAGAGTGATATTTAAGAGCCACAAATATAAGATTCTTCTTCTCACCGATATCCTGGAGCTAACAGACCAAAAATAATCAATTTACTATCAAGATTTCTTCCATTCGATTGAACATCAAGTTCTGTACTCACATTTCTTAAAACCTTTGGTAATATTTTCATTAAAACTTAACCAGTAAATAAGAAATGCATTTACCTCTTTGTGTCAAGTATGCAGCTAAATATAGTTCTGTACTGAATTTCTTATAGTGTTGTAATTAAAAAAAAACTCTATACGAATAAGAAATGAAAATAATAATTATAGTATCTTCATTTCTAAACTAAAATACTCTTATGACTATAATACTTTGCAACAATAAAACTGTAGCTTTTTACCACAGAATATAAATTATGTCTAACCCGATTTTTTTCCATTCGCATTAAATAGATTTAATAATTTCATAAACAAATAAATTATTCTCGTACTATATTTAAAACATATGGTAAAAAACTAACAAGCTTATTTTAAAAAAAAGCTGAATATTTAATTAATTTATGAATATGTTTTGTTCTAACTTTTTCTTGGTAAGCTGTAAAAAATTGGACTTCTTAACAGACAATATTTAAGCAGTGTGAGAACACATTAAACGATCATTTATAAGCATAACTGCAATGAAAGGTGTTTCATCGGTCATTATAGCATTATTTTAAATTTTGTACAGTATTAAATCAATGCATACCTAGTAAGAAGAGATCTATTTACTTTCTAATCTTTCTTTGGATTGTTTTAAGCAGACTGTTCATTAAAACCATTAGCTCATTAGTTTTAATAATTAGTGTTGTGTTTTTTATTGACTTGCACAAGCCCATAGGTTCAGTGTCGAGTTTCTACGAGTACAAACGTTTATCTGCTCCATATTCTGGGTATATATGGGTCATGTGCATGCATTAGAGTTATTAAAGTTGACAAATAACTTGGTGGTTGTGATTCCTGACATACGTGTCACCCTCTGGTATGATTTGTTTATTTAAACATATTTTCTAATTATGTGTTAGATAAGTTCTTTAACTGAAGAAAAGATCAGATTTTAAATCTCAAAACTTAGTATAACTAAGTTTTTACTTTACTGAACGATGGAAAATATCCGGAAAAATCATGTTTCCATCACAATTCTTCCCGCGTCAAAACCAAACCTGCATTTTATTAATTTGAAATATAAAAGTAATTTTAAGGCATTTTAATTATTAACATAAGTTAGATTTCCAGTTAGGAAGAATATTAAGTTAGACTCACAATATCAGTGAGGTTCCTAAATCAACTTCTTAAGAAATTCCGCCAATTTGAGCTCTTAAACAAATATACAAGTTATGAAGAAAATACATATCTTAAAATTACTTTTCTAATTTAAATTATTAATAAAATATGTCCTGTTCAGTAACAAAAAGTACAATGAGGTCACTGTATTGGAAAATGGCGGTACTATTTAAACATTTGAATGCTTATTTTGACATGTCTCAAAAAAGGACAGATAGTCCATACCTAGATTTCCTAGATTGCATTTTAAAACACTATCAGACTTTTAATTTCCAAGATCATAATGGTTTCCTATAAAAAATACCACCCTATATAAATATTACAGCATTAAATTAGCATCATGAAGTGTCGTATTAACTATATGTTATATAAGAGCTTGATGACGTCAAATGTATAGTGTATGAACTATTAACGTACAGTAGAGTGTGGAGGTTAAACTGATATGATGACATCAGACAAGATGAAGGATGGCAGTAGACTAATGACGTCATTGACCTGGAAGTGACGTTTGCAGTAATATCATCTTGTCACCGCTTGTCCCTATTAATATTAGCTCTGTAGGACAAATGTATAGTGTGTAAACTATTATTGTACAGTAGAGCGTGGAGGTTAATCTAATATGATTACATCAAACAAGATATTCTTTTATTTCGGTAGCTATTGTTTCTGTTGTACAGGTTAGTATCCTCAATTTCTGCTTTTTTCAGATGCTTCAGTATCACTATGCTATTTCATACGTGCGGATAAAATGTTTAGTCATATATTTGTTTGTAATGTGAATCTACGCCTCGTGCATAACAGATACAGTGACATTTATAAATATTTACAGTGAATAACCAGCTGAATGTGTTTTAAAAACTTTTAGAATGTTGCACATGCGGTAGGCCTACAGCTTTTCTATAAATTACTCACACAGTAGTTTCAGCCATAACATACCAAGATTTAACTTTTAGCTGTATTACGACTAAATCTTCGAACCATGAAAGAACGTTTCACATGACACATCTGATTAACTAATCTTCCTGTCGTGCGTACTTTATATTGAAACTAAGAACCTCATTATTTTTGCAGCTAATTAGTAATTAACTGGTCTCGAACGTTTTAAAAACAATAAAAGCAATTGTGGAGACTACTCAAATTTAGTTCTTAATTACCCATTAATTATATTTTACATTTTCTTTTTAAATATAAACTTCTTATAACCCTAAAAGTGCCTTCATTTCAAATGCAGAGTTTTAGACTGTAACAAGATAATTTTTTAATTACTAATTTTTCACTTTTTAGGAATAATATTATTTTTTTATATCACAAGTCAACTCTTGTCATAATATATTTTGATCTTACTTTTATTACAACATTTGAATCTATAATCTCAATAAAAACTTTATACATAAGAAGGGGCTGTGCATTGTATGGTATTAGTGAAATTACACCTGATTTCGTTTAATTTTTATTATTTACTAAATAATTACACAGATCTTCATGTTCCAAATATGTTTTAAAGTACCATTATTGGTAACTGTAAAGTATTCAAACCCTACTCTACATATAATATTACACTGCCATAGTGTACTTTAAATCTATTTGATAGACTGACGTGTATTTACACTTAGATGTATCATACTGGTACTGTAAAATGCAATTCATAGAATAAGTAATGCACTTCATAAAGAAAGTACTCAATGGTACATTTATATCCAAACAACGAAAGCTTCTTTTGTCATTTATATTTAGGATTAATTTCAAATGAAATTATATTTAAATTGTAGGGTATTTAAATAATTACTGATGTAGGGCACTACATAATATAGAGCAGTGACCGAAAAGATTTCATGTTACCACAAGAGCACTTTACCTGCCACTCTTAGAGTCAAGAGTTTTCTACTCTCCAGTCTTAGCGACTTGCCATCAATCTTTAAAAGCATTTGATTGTTCCATTTACTAGTTACTGAGAACAAGTTTAACTCTACCTGGAGACGCCGCCACTCTTAAGAGTCAAGTTTTTCTACTCTCCAGTCTTAGCGACTTGCCATCAATCTTTAAAAGCATTGGATTGTTCCATTTACTAGTTACTGAGAACAAGTTTAACACTACCTGGAGACACCACCACTCTTAAGAGTCAAGAGTTTTCTACTCTCCAGTCTTAGCGACTTGCCATCAATCTTTAAAAGCATTGGATTGTTCCATTTACTAGTTACTGAGAACAAGTTTAACACTACCTGGAGACACCGCCACTCTTAAGAGTCAAGAGTTTTCTACTCTCCAGTCTTAGCGACTTGCCATCAATCTTTAAAAGCATTGGATTGTTCCATTTACTAGTTACTGAGAACAAGTTTAACACTACCTGGAGACACCGCCACTCTTAAGAGTCAAGAGTTTTCTACTCTCCAGTCTTAGCGACTTGCCATCAATCTTTAAAAGCATTGGATTGTTCCATTTACTAGTTACTGAGAACAAGTTTAACTCTAGCTGGAGACGCCGCCACTCGCGGAGTCAAGAGTTTTCTACTCTCCAGTCTTAGCGACTTGCCATCAATCTTTAAAAGCATTGGATTGTTCCATTTACTAGTTACTGAGAACAAGTTTAACACTACCTGGAGACACCGCCACTCTTAAGAGTCAAGAGTTTTCTACTCTCCAGTCTTAGCGACTTGCCATCAATCTTTAAAAGCATTGGATTGTTCCATTTACTAGTTACTGAGAACAAGTTTAACTCTACCTGGAGACGCCGCCTCTCTTAAGAGTCAAGATTTTTCTACTCTCCAGTCTTAGCGACTTGCCATCAATCTTTAAAAGCATTGGATTGTTCCATTTACTAGTTACTGAGAACAAGTTTAACTCTAGCTGGAGACGCCGCCACTCGCGGAGTCAAGAGTTTTCTACTCTCCAGTCTTAGCGACTTGCCATCAATCTTTAAAAGCATTGGATTGTTCCATTTACTAGTTAATGAGAACAAGTTTAACTCTAGCTGGAGACGCCGCCACTCGCGGAGTCAAGAGTTTTCTACTCTCCAGTCTTAGCGACTTGCCATCAATCTTTAAAAGCATTGGATTGTTCCATTTACTAGTTACTGAGAACAAGTTTAACTCTAGCTGGAGACGCCGCCACTCGCGGAGTCAAGAGTTTTCTACTCTCCAGTCTTAGCGACTTGCCATCAATCTTTAAAAGCATTGGATTGTTCCATTTACTAGTTACTGAGAACAAGTTTAACTCTAGCTGGAGACGCCGCCACTCGCGGAGTCAAGAGTTTTCTACTCTCCAGTCTTAGCGACTTGCCATCAATCTTTAAAAGCATTGGATTGTTCCATTTACTAGTTACTGACAACAAGTTTAACTCGGCGGCACTCACAATTCTGTTTCTACTATGAATTTCTTACACAATTGTTTTATTATTCAGTTATAAACTATATCTATCACACCATACTACACAATGCTAATATATTATATGTAAAACAAGATAGATTTTAATGAATATTATAAAGTTATTCAGAAACTATATTTAATGCTTATAATATTTATGAGTATTTTAATAACTGTCTATATCTCGTTCCTTTGGGACATAATGTTAAAAATTAAACTAAAACATTGCATTTACACTGCATTCCCTAACATTAACAAACACCTACAACAAAGTTTGATTGGCGTACCTAGGCCTCAAGAATAACCGTTTCTCTTTTGGCAACAGTTGACATGATTGATTTGAGGTTTTTGCTACACCGTATATCACTTACGTTTAAACTATAAATGATCATGTTTTTTAGTTACCTTATACATGGGTATTTTAGAATCGTAGTTTATAAAATTAATAAAATCTTTATATCATTTAAAAAAGAATCTCAATTTAGAACGGTAAATAAAGGTAATGACTTCATATCGATTCACGTGAACTTTTTGGAGGTGTAGTCTAATAGAGGTGAGCTGTAGCCTGTAGATATCGGGATTAGTTCTTTCTCTCGTATACTTCCTTACTTTTAAATTGTTTATTTTACATTGAAAGTACCCTGTGTATAAATTTAAAGTGCTTTACTTATCAGCCATTAAAGTTTAGTAATGAGTCAATTCGGAAAACATTTAGACAAAAAAAGTGAATTATAACGTAAGTACATTACAGAAAATAAATTTTAAGTTTAACAATTTTAAAATATTTAATAAAGGGATTTAATTTTAGTATTTAGTGCTTATAACTAAATTACTATAACCTAGTGCAGTTCTAAGAAAATATAATACACAACAACAGAAACAAACATATTTTCGAGGTCCAAAGTAAACATCGATAAGTTCATATTGTGACAGCTCTTATTTATTACAACAACTTTAAGTTATAGTAAAATATTTTAAACCTAAAACTTAGTGTAAATCCACATGAGGTGCCATTGATAGCTCTATTGTCTCTTGTCAGATATATATCTTCAGAACACTACTAAAGAACAATCTCTATGAAGCATTCGACTTTCACTAGCTTCTTTTGTGAGGAACCTGGTGCTATTGGTTTTCCTCTGAATTAGTTTTTATTATTCTGTAGTAACCTACCCTAACTTGGATGCCCTTCAGATAACTTACTTAAAGACAGGAAAAATAGATATAAATATTTTTGACGTGACAACGTCTTAAATTAGGTTGCGGCTCGGAGTCACTCATGAAAAAGTGTAACGCCCGGTAACGTTACGATTCCCGTCCAGTGGATCCGCCGCACGGGATCCGCACGGGATAAAGCAGATAACTGTGGGTCCGCCGCACGGGATAAAGCAGATAACTATGTTTATTCGTGAAAATGTGGAGTGCTTAGATTCGTCATTTACAACAACTACAACAATAAAGGTAAATAATTGTACACTGATATTTCACTATCGTAAACTATGATTGATTGATTAATTGTTAGATTGACACAAAAGTTGAGAAACTGAGTTTATAGGTTATGTCATACTATTGACAAATGTTGATAGTGTTAAGTAAAATTATTAGTTTAAATCACTCTGCAATCAATCGTAATTCAGTCGATTGAGAAGAAACAGCGCGTATTGCTAGTCAAACATTTAAAATAACAAATTATAACCTCTAACCTGTCATAACAGTGCGACCAAACAAACGAACTAAACCGACCAATCACCACGCGCGGAGTTAGAATTTAACTGTGTTTAGCAAGAATTTCAAATTCCAATTTTAGTAAATGTTTTATTCAACTTTACCATTTACAATAACAAATTTTAATTAATTTCAAATTATGTACAATGTTTTAGTAAACAAAATATATTTCTATAGTTAAAATTTGTGCAATTCTTATTTTCATTCAATTCCTTGTTCCTATTGTGCAATTTAATAATATTTATATCAATAACTATTCTACCGAGAAAAAGACGTTGTCACGTAAAATCTTCGCCCGTAAAACCGACTTTACAGGCAACCATAATTTTTTTTCAATCGAAGAGTGAATTTGCCTAATATTAAAACTAGTTCATAATATATCCTGATAATAAGAATGTGGATTTAACACAACACATAAATAAATATAAAAGAAGGAGAACGGCATGCTTTTATATTTCCTTATGACAATAAAATCTACAAAAGATCAAACAATTGTAATCGTTATTTAAAATATTTATAACTTTTCTTCGTTTGTAAGGTTATCGTTTGGTTATTTTTATAAAAAAAAGTAACTAAAGAGTCGCTATGCCACAGAATCTTTGGTTTTACTCACACATACAGTCTCAAAATCCAAAAATGTACTAATGTGTATACCTTGTTTACTCCTACATATTTAAATCAAAGAGTCATATATACTAGACGTATATTTAATTTTAAATTATTAGCCGCACTCTTCGATCGTCAGATTTATAGCATTAACAATATGTCATAATTAGTTATAAATTTCAATTAATGTTTTAAAAATTTACAATTTACTCGTATTACTATTAATCTAGACTACTTGACTAAATATTCCTTCAAACTACAATTGATGATGTTAAATATAAGTCATGACTGTAATTATTATATGCATGCTTTGGCATATATTATAAATCAAAGGAATAAAGAAAATTATAATATACAAATATTACTGCAAATATCTACAAGGGCGAATACAAAAACTCTACACCTCGTGTCTGAAGTACTCACACAATAAAACTGTAAATTCTCTCCTCGGCGGAAACATTATGTTGAGAAACTACCCATGTGAGGGTCGGTTTATAGGTTAGGTTTATACCTAGCTCTAAATCAATCACCATCGTTCCTTCAATGCCATACAATACACCGCCCGTGTACAAACAATGTGAGGGTCGGTTTATAGGTTAGGTTTATACTTAGCTCTAAATCCATCACCATCGTTCCTTCAATGCCATACAATACACCGCCCGTGTACAAGCAATGTGATAGTCGGTTTATAGGTTAGGTTTATAACTAGCTCTAAATCCATCACCATCATTCCTTCTATGCCCTGCAATAGACCGCCCGTGTACAAACAATGTGAGGGTCGGTTTATAGGTTAGGTTTATAACTAGCTCTAAATACATCACCATCATTCCTTCAATGCCCTGCAATACACCGCCCGTGTACAAAAAATGTGAAGGTCGGTTTATAGGTTAGGTTTATAACTAGCTCTAAATACATCACCATCATTCCTTCAATGCCCTGCAATACACCGCTCGTGTACAAACAATGTGAGGGTCGGTTTATATGTTAGGTATATAACCAGCTCTAAATCCATCACCATCATTCCTTCAATGCCATACAATACACCGCCCGTGTAAAAACAATGTGAGAGTCGGTTTATAGGTTAGGTTTATAACTAGCTCTAAATCCATCACCATCATTCCTTCAATGCCCTGCAATACACCTCCCGTGTACAAAACAATGTGAGGGTCGGTTTATAGGTTAGGTTTATAACTAGCTCTAAACTATCACCATCATTCCTTCCAATGTCCTGCAATAACCGCCCGTGTATAAACAATGTGAGGGTCGGTTTATAGGTTAGGTTTATAACTAGCTCTAAATACATCACCATCATTCCTTCAATGCCCAGCAATACACCGCCCGTGTACAAACAATGTGAGGGTCGGTTTATAGGTTAGGTTTATAACTAGCTCTAAACTATCACCATCATTCCTTCCAATGTCCTGCAATCACCGCCCGTGTATAAACAATGTGAGGGTCGATTTATAGGTTAGGTTTATAACTAGCTCTAAATACATCACCATCATTCCTTCTATGCCCTGCAATAGACCGCCCGTGTACAAACAATGTGAGGGTCGGTTTATAGGTTAGGTTTATAACTAGCTCTAAATACATCACCATCATTCCTTCAATGCCCTGCAATACACCGCCCGTGTACAAAAAATGTGAAGGTCGGTTTATAGGTTAGGTTTATAACTAGCTCTAAATACATCAACATCATTCCTTCAATGCCCTGCAATACACCGCCCGTGTACAAACAATGTGAGGGTCGGTTTATAGGTTAGGTTTATAACTAGCTCTAAACTATCACCATCATTCCTTCAATGTCCTGCAATCACCGCCCGTGTATAAACAATGTGAGGGTCGGTTTATAGGTTAGGTTTATAACTAGCTCTAAATACATCACCATCATTCCTTCAATGCCCTGCAATACACCGCCCGTGTACAAAAAATGTGAGGGTCGGTTTATAGGTTAGGTTTATAACTAGCTCTAAACTATCACCATCATTCCTTCAATGTCCTGCAATCACCGCCCGTGTATAAACAATGTGAGGGTCGGTTTATATGTTAGGTATATAACTAGCTCTAAATCCATCACCATCATTCCTTCAATGCCCTGCAATACACCTCCCGTGTACAAACAATGTAAGTGTCGGTTTATAGGTTAGGTTTATAACTAGCTCTAAATACATCACCATCATTCCTTCAATGCCCTGCAATACACCGCTCGTGTACAAACAATGTGAGGGTCGGTTTATATGTTAGGTATATAACCAGCTCTAAATCCATCACCATCATTCCTTCAATGCCATACAATACACCGCCCGTGTAAAAACAATGTGAGAGTCGGTTTATAGGTTAGGTTTATAACTAGCTCTAAATCCATCACCATCATTCCTTCAATGCCCTGCAATACACCTCCCGTGTACAAACAATGTGAGGGTCGGTTTATAGGTTAGGTTTATAACTAGCTCTAAACTATCACCATCATTCCTTCCAATGTCCTGCAATAACCGCCCGTGTATAAACAATGTGAGGGTCGGTTTATAGGTTAGGTTTATAACTAGCTCTAAATACATCACCATCATTCCTTCAATGCCCAGCAATACACCGCCCGTGTACAAACAATGTGAGGGTCGGTTTATAGGTTAGGTTTATAACTAGCTCTAAACTATCACCATCATTCCTTCAATGTCCTGCAATCACCGCCCGTGTATAAACAATGTGAGGGTCGATTTATAGGTTAGGTTTATAACTAGCTCTAAATACATCACCATCATTCCTTCTATGCCCTGCAATAGACCGCCCGTGTACAAACAATGTGAGGGTCGGTTTATAGGTTAGGTTTATAACTAGCTCTAAATACATCACCATCATTCCTTCAATGCCCTGCAATACACCGCCCGTGTACAAAAAATGTGAAGGTCGGTTTATAGGTTAGGTTTATAACTAGCTCTAAATACATCAACATCATTCCTTCAATGCCCTGCAATACACCGCCCGTGTACAAACAATGTGAGGGTCGGTTTATAGGTTAGGTTTATAACTAGCTCTAAACTATCACCATCATTCCTTCAATGTCCTGCAATCACCGCCCGTGTATAAACAATGTGAGGGTCGGTTTATAGGTTAGGTTTATAACTAGCTCTAAATACATCACCATCATTCCTTCAATGCCCTGCAATACACCGCCCGTGTACAAAAAATGTGAGGGTCGGTTTATAGGTTAGGTTTATAACTAGCTCTAAACTATCACCATCATTCCTTCAATGTCCTGCAATCACCGCCCGTGTATAAACAATGTGAGGGTCGGTTTATATGTTAGGTATATAACTAGCTCTAAATCCATCACCATCATTCCTTCAATGCCCTGCAATACACCTCCCGTGTACAAACAATGTGAGTGTCGGTTTATAGGTTAGGTTTATAACTAGCTCTAAATACATCACCATCATTCCTTCAATTCCCTGCAATACACCGCCCGTGTACAAACAATGTGAGGGTCGGTTTATAGGTTAGGTTTATAACTAGCTCTAAACTATCACCATCATTCCTTCAATGCCCTGCAATACACCGCCCGTGTACAAACAATGTGAGGGTCGGTTTATATGTTAGGTATATAACTAGCTCTAAATCCATCACCATCATTCCTTCAATGCCACATAACACACCTCCCGTGTACAAACAATGAGAGGGTCGGTTTATATGTTAGGTATATAATTAGCTCTAAATCCATCACCATCATTCCTTCAATGCCATATAATACACATCCCGTGTAAAAACAATGTGAGGGTCGGTTTATATGTTAGGTATATAACTAGCTCTAAATCCATCACCATCATTCCTTCAATGCCATATAATACACCTCCCGTGTACAAACAATGTGAGGGTCGGTTTATATGTTAGGTATATAACTAGCTCTAAATCCATCACCATTATTCCTTCAATGCCATATAATACACCTCCCGTGTACAAACAATGTGAGGGTCGGTTTATATGTTAGGTATATAACTAGCTCTAAATCCATCACCATCATTCCTTCAATGCCATATAATACACCTCCCGTGTACAAACAATGTGAGGGTCGGTTTATATGTTAGATATATAACCAGCTCTAAATCCATCACCATCATTCCTTCAATGCCAAATAATACACCTCCCGTGTACAAACAATGAGAGGGTCGGTTTATACGTTAGGTTTACACCTAGCTCTAGATCCGTCACTATCGATTCTTCAATATTCTACAAAAAAATTATACCCGTCCTTTTTACATATAATTATGCATTTCAGCCCAATGACAAATATGTATGATCTTTATATGGCATATCTGAAACTTCAAAAAGTAAAATAACCAATATAAATAAATTGATAGTTAAATTATAGAACAAATGGTATATGATGGACAATCCAAATTACAACACATTATTTGAATAAGTTTTTTTCTTGATTATGAACCTTTATAACTGACTAAGAGATGACTAAGGAGATTTTTACACAAATAAGATTTTTCCATTTGACAATTAATAGAAAATAAATATTCTCCCTTTGCATAATATAACACTTGCGTGACTGAAACTGTTAAAAATCTGGATATCTTTATCGCTATATGCTTCCGAAGCTTAATTTTGCTAAAATAGTATAACGTTATAAATAGGCATGTTATGTACAGAAGCAGGACGGAGGTTTAGATATAAGTGATCGATAATCCAAACTTTGAAAGGAGATAAGAGGTCATCTGGAAGCGATATAAAATACCACAGATGACAATAACCGATCTCTTGGCTACCACAGCGGCGCTCTCAGACTTTATAGCGACCATGTCGAACTTCTATCAGTGAGTAACCGACACAACCTCACACAGGCTTCACAGCTTCTTATGTTGCCTGCTCGACACTCAATATTTCTTGTGCTACTATTTAATATTTTACTTTGTAGCGTCTATGTCCACCTTCTATCGGCGAGCAACTGACACAACCTCACACAGGCTTCACAGCTTCTTATGTTGCCTGCTCGACACTCAATATTTCTTGTGCTACTATTTATTATTTTACTTTATAGCGTCTATGTCCACCTTCTATCGGCGAGAAACTGACACAACCTCACAAAGGCTTCACAGCTTCTTATGTTGCCTGCTCGACACTCGATATTTCTTGTGATACTATTTATTATTTTACTTTCTAGCGTCTATGTCCACCTTCTATCGGCGAGCAACTGACACAACCTCACAAAGGCTTCACAGCTACTTATGTTGCCTGCTCGACACTCGATATTTCTTGTGCTACTATTGTTTTATTGTTATATTATTGTTTATTTATTTTATTGTTATTATTTTACTTTGTAGCATCTATGTCCACCTTCTATAGGCGAGCAACTGACACAACCTCACACAGGCTTTACAGCTTCTTATAGTGGCCACTCGATATTTCTTGTGATACTATTTATTATTTTACTTGATATAGCATTATTATCTGTTAAACCTTAAATCCATCAATCTTAAAAATAAGGCTGTTTTAATTATATTGAAAACAAATCAATAATTAATTGGATAATTGATAAAAACTAACAAGCTGGATTATAATTACACAACAGTTTTCTGTTGATTTAATGATTTTAAAATTTTAAACTACTGTTGGGAACATATTTTTAAGCGTTATTCATAAATAATGCTTCCTATTACTAGCGATAAAAAGTAACACTAATAAACGTAATAAACTAATCCATAGATTATTTAAATATGGAGTGACATAATCAGCAGTGATACCAACAAAAAAAATAGTTATACAAAATAATCTCATATGGGATATAGATAGACATACAACCAGGTCCCTGTGACGTTGGTTCTTATTGCTTCTGATTCACATGGGTAACGTGGTGGTAAGGCTCTGAGGTTGACCAATAGTCACCAAGTGTTGTGTGTGGCTAATCATTTAGTGAACCATACAGCATTTACAGAATTTATCCAACCATTTCACTAGCATTGCAAGCTAATAATAATTGTCACGCATTTGATGAAGACTGAATTTTTACTACCCAGGGCTTATTGCACGTAGCAGTTTGTAGGTTCATCCTTAGATATTATCAGACAAGCTGTAGGATGGCACAAGGCTAATGATGACGTCATTTACCTAGAAGTGACGTCTACAGTAATATTAGTAACATCACAGTGTCACAATGACATCACGTGCAGGTTGTTAATATTAGGTTTTTAATAGTTTTTTTTAAGTTTATATTGATACCAGTTAAAACTAAAGGTTTCTTGTTTTATATTATGTTTATTAACGTACACAAACATGTATAACTTTAATTCTTAACACTGTATTTTATCTCAAACACTGGGTGACATAAGACCGCATAAATCTAAAGCCCACACACTCACAACAGTAGAGAGAATAGGAATAAGTAATAATGTGAGACTACCATACGTATAGGGTAACAGTTATGTTGATGTTCTTTCTCGTTTAAACATCTATTGAAACAAATAGATACCCTTCTTCTCGCTTCTTCCCGTTAAAACGTCCAGTGTTCCTTGTAGCCTGACTTACTTGATATCTATTATTGTTAAAGGTTTAGGCATTTCTCTGCTTTATTCTCTGCATACAAAAACTGCATGGTTCGTAAACTATATTAACCCAAGAAACTTTGTTCTTCTGGCTACAGTTAATTTCTTCAACAATAAGGCTATAATTGGTCATATCCAAGTCTGTGATTTATATTCCTAATACACACTACTCTGACGTATGAGAGCTAGCAGTATGAACATCCTGAAAGTAATTTAAACGAAATAGAACATATAAAAAGAAACTCTCTCTTGTCTAGTTGTGTGATAACAAGTCATGTGAGTGCTTTCTAACAAGATTTGTTGATGAAATACGCTTTCAAGAGTAATTTGTCTTCATAAACTGTTTTTCGGCTTACGCTGCAGATGAGTTACAGCGTCTGTGTGTGTTTGTTATAAACAGTTCTCTTATGTCGAGACATACGAGTGTACCACATTACTTCTAACCCTTACGTGGCACCGATCTCTCTCTTGTATGTCAACTACAGTGTTAGGGATATTTACTTTGTTTGGTGAGGTCAAGATCATCATAATCTTGTGAGTGTGAATGACTGATGTACAATATAATTATCGACGTGTTGGCATCCTCCAAAATATATACAGGGTGTACCATAACACTCTAGACAAAGGTAAATAACGTTATTGCTCAAGTCAATTCAAACACATTTCATCCTATGAAAAAGGGTCTCCGGCGGTTTGTTTCCCATCTGCCCTTGTGTCTGTTTTTATATAAAACCCATAATATCTTAAGTATTATTATATTAAATCCTACCAACTTTTGGTCGAATTTTTATGGGAATAATGCCAATTGCTACTAAATAGTTATAATATTTGTAGTAATGACATTATGTTTACTATTCCATATTACCCTTGTTACTTTTAATGTTTCCCAACAATTGTAAGGGATTTCAAACCAATATAATTAATTGAATTCACTCAAAACATCATTATTATAACTGTATTCAGTGGAAGCCATTTTTATAATTATTAGTTCTTAAAATAATAACTATTTAAATTGTTAATGCATAATTTGAAATCACCAAGTGATATCTATGACAACTTTTATTATAAGTAATATAATACTAATAATAATACTGCATATACCAATACTAAGTTTTATAGAGGAGTTTATTGTGAATGCTGGTATACTATTTACGTAGTCAGTAGTCAGTTCTTTCAAATGAAATGTCCTGTTTATTTTCTAACACATAATTGAAAAAGTATCTATACTTAACTTTTAAAATATAAAGCATTTATTGTGTTATACATGTGTTTTCTATGTTTGTATTACAACTTTAAACAATATGATGATGATATAAAGATGATGGATGTGACAAGTCTCATAGTAAGTCTGAATAAAATATTAATTGTTAAAGATGGGAAATTTAATATTATATATTAGGTGATATTTACTATACTGTATTGTTTATGAAATTATGGGGAAAACCTACGACATTTATTCAATTTTATAGTTTTTTTTAACATAGAGTAAAATTAATTTTTTATTTACAGAATACAAATTTCATATGTTTAAAGCATTTCAAAAATATTCTTCGACCTTATGAAAATAATGATTTATTC
Source organism: Homalodisca vitripennis (assembly GCF_021130785.1). Lineage (NCBI taxonomy): Eukaryota > Metazoa > Arthropoda > Insecta > Hemiptera > Cicadellidae > Homalodisca > Homalodisca vitripennis. The sequence continues at coordinate 989,011 of NC_060214.1, read as the reverse complement.
CAATAATTTAATACACATGGTTAACAAAACTTAAAAAAACTCCAGAATGACTGACCACTTTTACAAGTAATGTGGTCAGTTAAAACACAAATATAAAAACAAAGTTACTTCTTGAGTCCAGGTCTAATGTTCATGTTGCTGCCAGTTAAGCCGCACTCTGTGGCGTCTGTCAGACTTAGCTGACTCTATTCCATAAGTTAAGACTTATACAAAACTAACTAAAACTACAGTATACAAATTATGCATTAACCAGAGTACAAAATATGAAGGGACAGGTAATTATACTAAAGCAAACAAGTTCTTAAAATATTTTTTACATTAAAAAGAATGAAAATAAATATTTAAGCATTTAGGCCAACATCTGTTCTTAAAAACGCAATATCGTGATGACTAAACAACCAAAATTTTACTTTCAGACTAAAATGCTTTATATTATTAGTTTCTTTAATATGTTGAGGTAATCTATTAAAAAAATGATGGTCCAATATATATAAAAGAATGTTTAAAAAATGATTTATTTACTTTATGAATTCTGAAATTTTTCTATTTATACTTCTAGTTGCATATAAAAGATCAGTCGTTCCGGTATTCCCACTCCGTAAATAAAATAACCTTAGAAATTTAAATACGTAAAGATGTTGAATAGGCAGTATTTTCAAATATATATATTCAAAGTAAAAAAACTGTCTCTCTTTTTCTTACCTAGTATTATTCGTAGAAAGTGATTTTGAACAACCCTTAATTTGACTATTAAATACTTATAAGTCCCTCCCCAACAAACTAATCCATATTGCATTCTAGAATCAATTAAAGCAAAATATAAATATATTATCCTGGATATTGGTGAAGATTATTATTCATACCGAGTTCTAGAACGTTACTATTGTATCCATTAAAGAGAATGAACAAGAATAACTATTTTTAAAAAGTTCACAATTGTAGCTTTAAACAACTCTCATTTTGTATAGAGTGTCTGAGTAACTGTGTGAGGTCGCATATGTGGGAGTTAGTTCTTCTTAATTAGATTCTATGTACTATTATTGTCCTATGATATCAATTTAAACTGCCTTATGTTCTGATATTTATAGTACGAGTACGATATTTTATGTTTTGTTCCCTGGTACGATTAATAATCGGTCGATTTCTTCAAAGTTAGATATAGGTGTATTCGATGTATAAAGCCTTACTGATTTATTTATATAAATTCATAACTTAGTATGTTTTAAATTGTTATTATAACTTGTTACAATAACAAGTACAGTACTGCCATGTCAATTGCACTACATTTCCAATAAATTTTGAAATTTTCTACAAATGTAAAATTAACAAACCTAATGCCTTAAATATTACGTTTAGAACATTATTATGAATATTAGAAAAACATTTATTATGAAAAGCTAAACAAAAAATTAAATATTTTTATAGAAAGATTGTAGTTATTGTGATTGTATTAACAAAGTGATATATTAGAACACAAAATATAGAGATGATAATTATAGGATATAAGTTCACATAAAATGAACTAAATGAATGTTTAAGAAGTTTAATTTTAAAAGTAATTTGGGGTATTGGTCCTAAAGTCCATCCAAAATCTTTAAATTTCGCACAAAATCAGTGATACAAGGCGTGTAGCTGTTGCAGTAAAGACCAAGGGGAAACAGCTTGTATATTTAAGCGCGGCAAACATTTACCTAGGAACATTTACATGTTTGAGCTGTGCATTTACATTCCGTTGTCTTGTCGGTTGTACTCATAGTATTATTCTTGTGCTTTGTTAAGTTTGTTTCGGCAAAACAAAACTATTGCATTCAAATTTGATCCTAACTCTATTAAAGTCAGTGTTTCATCTTGTCATTATTAACTGTTTCATCAAAATAAGTTTAGCATAGTTATTTATAAAAAGAGGAAGAGAAATGAATCGATACTCAATTATTGATGAGATTTAAATTATGTAATTTCATTGCACAAACAACCAATTCTATCTAAAATGTTTGAAGAATTTGCTGCTCTCAGTACAAAGTATCCTAAAAATTTCGACATTAAGGTTACTAGTTATAAAATCCTGCTGAGAAAGGTTTGATTATCCTTGATATAAGTTGACAACTCGTAAATAAGATATGTTCTTTATTTGGATATCCCTGAGAAATAGTGTAAATAAACTGTAAGAAATATTAAGTTTTTTTGATTTCTAAAATATTTAAAATTAAACTATTTATACCACAATAATAATAATAATAATTATATCAATATTTTAGCAATAGTATTTGTAATAATCGCAAGATGAAGAAACCCATTGATGCGTTATTTCTTCAGTTGTTATAAACTTATTTAATATAAAAGTACCCGACAGGATATTTTAGCCGAATTGCAATAGTAAGCTATGCAATAATCAGAGAATATTTATAATACAGTACACCTTAAAATAACTTATCATAAACCGAATCATATAAGAAATATTTGTACTAACTATTTGTCAAAGATTCGGGGTTTCTAAAGATACTTTTTAACATCAGCTGCAGACATAATTTAAAGAAAAAGGCAATGACCGAGAAGTTATTTAAAATATATTATCAAGTTCATCTTACCACAGGTCACTTTACCTGCAGAGTCAAGAGTTTCTTGCTGCTCCAGCTCTGAGTTGTGCTCTCTATCTTATAAAAGAATTAAATTTTTTGTAGATAGAGGTGTGTTTATTTCTGCTCACGGATTTAATTTAATGATAAAACTTTTCTTTCGTCAATTTAATTTTTTTTGCTCGTTTTTAAGGTGTATTTTTATATTAAGCTTAGACGATACTTCATAACAGAAGAAACGCCGCTATTAAACATTTTGTACTATGGAACACCATCAGACGTCAGAAGCTCAGTATATTAAATAATTTTATTTTTAATTAAAACTAAATTCTATATCTTGTATGCTGCTAAATATTTTCAGTTCGGTTACAAAGTAAAAACTGCAACTTAAAAGCAAAATTTAATAACTGCGTGTTCACTGACAACGTGCCAGCAACTAATATGAACTTCCCAGAACAAGCTGAGTATTATACAGGTGGATTAATTTCTTTTACTCTTTCTGGAAACCTTTAAATCTATTAGCCATGTCTAAGCCGTTATAAATCCCTTAACCCAAGGGGTACTACAGAACTGAAAATTATGTTTACGCGTTTTGTGGATCTAGCGGATCTCGGTCCTATGCCTTGCGACCTCGTGTCGTCGCGACCGGAAGGGGGGACCTTCCAGAGGAATAATCCGTGGATCCGCCAATAGATTCCCTCTATCCAAAATCTAACCAGCTTTGATGATTAAATAATAACTAATAATTTGGATATAGTACCGAAAGGTTCCCTAACAATTATATCAAGTCCCAGGCCACGTACACTCACTCCTACCGTCCACTCCACCCGATAGCTGCACAACGACTGTGTCAAAACCTCCGGTCCCTGCCTGCTAACCTAGCAGGAACCATCCTACCAGAACCTGTCCGGAGGAATTCCGGATGGTAGGAGGCTCCTATTGTTTGAGCTAAGGGCTAGAGGTCGGCGCAGCTGGCAATTGCGTTCGCGGCTACAGAAGGATTACGCGCGCCAAATTCAAATCTGTAGCGGCACTCGCCGCATCCTCCCCTCCTTCTCCGAGGAGTTCGAAGGCTTATCCATTAAGAGTGGTAGAATGGGTGAGAGGAAAATTATCTGGAAGTGAACCAGTTATAGTTAAATTGATCCAAATATCTTAAACTAGAACGCAGAGCTTACAAAATTTTCAAAAAAACACTACCATGCAGAAAGGCGGTGCAGAAACCGCGCCCGTTCTCGCTGAACAGCTCCAGTCCTCAACCATAGACAAATTCAACCCATAAGTGGAAAGCAACAAAGATCTATCCATCACCAATATGTCACATACCTGCTATATACTTCTAACTCTTCCAAGGTTAAGGTTGGGCTTCTTTAAAAAGTTTAAATAAATTATAGAAGGTAATCTAGGTCAAAGGAATCAGGATTCTGGAAACCGTGTTTGACTGAGAATCACGACCTTCATTCATCCCCATCCTCAGACTCAGATTTCTCTCCAAAATTAGGCCAAGTAGGAAAGGAGAAGTTAAGGATATATTATTCTTGTGTAACTCATAGAATATTTCTTCCATCGTAGCTGGCCATAATCCTAGTCCTGTCCCCCTTACTTCCCTCTCCACCTCCCGCAACGGGAGACAAGCCTGCTGCCAACAAGCCAATCTACCGGACGCAGAATGAGAGGGAGTGAAAGGTCCCCATGACCTCTCTGGAAGAACATATACAATTAATTGTTTTGTTCATATTCTTTCAATATTTGAAATACAGGAAAGGTGGTGAAAAGATGAAATGGCCATTGGAGAAATAAATCCAAATCTAAATGATGAGGTCTCCTAGTGACTACAGTCATAAGAGGCAAGGAAAGAGGAGAATTGGTCTGCTAACAAGTTCTTTAAACTTATCTACCCTATTAGTTTTTCAAGATTGTTTGGTGACATATGGCGAGTAGTATTCCCTAAATGGAGTGTTCAGATCGAGAAGGAATGGGCCAACAAACAATAACTCAAGAGAAAAAAAACCTGTTGGCTCAGAGTTAGTAGGCCAGGATATGATTGGTAATAACCATTAATTTGTGGATAGGATAACCACTCTATATAACTAACACATACAAATAAATATACATATAACTGACCATTATAAGGTCGTAACACGCATGCTCGAAAATACAAAGTAATATCTATCACGAAAAAACCATACACGAACACTAAATTACACAGAGATAAACATTTATAGTAATAAATAAGGTTTGACTAACTGGCGTGAGTGCTTCGCTATAGCTTTAGCCTAGTTGTATATAGGAGAATACTTTGTTGAACAGTCGACTATAAGGGAAATGCTAAATAATGTCGGTTCTAAAGCTGTTATCGATACAAATTACTCTCTATCCCTAATTGCCTTAAGTTATAACTTAACAAAAAAAAATAAATGAATAGGATAGAGATAGTAAAAGATGTGTTAATGAAGTGTGTTTGGGGTTGCGCATAGGAGGCAATGAGACTGTCGCTGCTCCCATTATTGATTACAGAAAAAATATATAAATAAATGCTAAATCATGGAAGCTGTAAATATTTCAAACAAACAAAATCTAAACGGCAGATCTCATAACCACCCATCCCCGTGTAAGTGTATAGTAGACAGTTTGGACCAAACATCAGAATTGCCAAACCCAACACCAGGTAGCAAGAGGAGAGCACACGCAGGTGAACTCCTTAGCCAAATCCACCTCAGTGCCAGGCAGAGCCACCAATGCAGGGTCCCAAAGAAGAGTAGAAAAAGAAAAGGAAATGTTATTTTTAAGGTGTAAAATGAAAGAAGAATGAAAATAAACTCAAATTAAACCTAATATCACAATGGCTTTTTCGGAATAGAGGAAATATCTAGTGGCAGATCATTGTTGAGGAGTTGGGAGAATGCACTTTTTAATATGGGATATATGTGCTGACCTCACAAATTTCTTGGTTTTTTGGGTCACGCAAGGCAACTGTTACAGAGGAAGTAAAGGTCTCAATTTCCAAAGGTTTAGACCACATAGGCTGCAACTTGGCTGAGATGTGTTTGGGTGCATTACTCAGGTTAAATAGTCGATACATAACTGTATCACCCACTCTAAAGGGAACTTGTGCTCGACCTTTATTATACTGTTTGGATACTTTATCCTTAGCACGGATCAGATTGTCTAGAGCTTTACTCCATCTCTGTTCAATGTTTCTTGGTTCAGAATTAGGTTCTAGAAGTTGGTCAAGATTCCATTTATTTTCCAAAGGAGTGCGGATAGTGTATCCCAAAAATATTTCAGAGGGTGATGTGCCAGTGCTCTCGTGTTTAGAAGAATTAAAGGCGGTTTGAAAATAATGTAGGTTTTCATCCCACTGAGTATTGTCTTTGTGGTGGAAAATTCGCAAGGCAACTCCGATATTTTTGTTCACACGTTCAGCGTGCGAACTTTTCGGGTAATAAGGAGAAGTCCTAATGTGTTTAATCCCAAGCTCATCGCACATGTTTTTGAACTGATGAGATTTGAAACAACTGCCAGAATCGGAGACAATAGACTGGGGAAACCCAAAGTAGGAAAATAGGCCTCGTTTAAGGGCATTTACTGTAGTTAAAGCTGTTGAATTCTTAGTTGGGATCATGACAGAAAATTTGCTAAACGCGTCTACAATGGTTAGTAGCCACTGGTGACCACGTTTTGTTCTAGGGAGAGGACCAACATAGTCAATCATGATCTTTTCAAAAGGTCTTTGTGCTAGATCAGACGATAGATAACCATATTTTTTGTTTGGGGCTTGCTTACAGCGCTGGAACTGCAAGCATGATTTAACCATGTTAGTTATTGTTGTAGTAAGATCAGAACTGTAAAATATTCTTTTTAACCGATTTAGTGTTTTGGAGATTCCCAAATGTGCTCCAACTGGGGACGTGTGATACATGGCAAATAACATGTGGTGTAGTATTTTGGGAACAACAACACGCGGTCTGCTCTGGGAAGGGGTTTTATAGCCTAAGACATTATCAATTATTTCATAGTTTGGAGGGTGTTGTCCAGACTTAATTGACTTAATTATATTTTTTAATTCTGGGTCTAGGGCTTGATGTTCTCTTATGTCTTGGAAGGCTTCTGGTAGAGAGAAAAGAACTAAACATTTTGAGGTAGGATTTTTGGGTTTGTTTGTTGAAGGTGTTGAACTTGTGTCATCTTGTTGGGGAGTTGTGGAGTCTTCCTCGTACAAACGAGAGAGGCAGTCTGCAACAACGTTCTCTTTGCCCTTAATGTGACTGACTTGAAATTTAAATGTGTTTATTAAGGCAATCCATCGTGCTATTTTTCCAATTTGCCTGGGGTGGTTCAGCAACCAGGAAAGAGCGCTATTATCCACAAAAAGAGAAAATTCTCTATGCTCTAAGTAAGTTCTGAACTTTTCCAAAGCAAACACAACAGCGAGAGCCTCCAGTTCAAAGGTTGAGTAGTTCTTTTCATGGAGGTTCAGGGCACGACTGGCGTAAGCAACAGGTGCTAGGCTGCCATCCAAAGTTTCCTGGGACAAGACCGCACCCACAGCCGTGCCAGAGGCATCGGTCTGCAACGTGAAGGGTTTTTCAAAGTCGGGTAGCCTCAAAACAGGTGAAGATACTAAAATTGCTTTAAGGGTTTTGAATGCCTCCTCCTGAGAAGGTCCCCATATGTATGGAACGCCCTTTCTTTTTAAAAAATTTAAAGGTTCCGAAATCTGAGAAAAGCCTTTAATGAATCTCGAGTAATATGAGCACATTCCCAGAAACCTAGAAAGTTGTTTTAAATTCTTAGGTGTTGCGTAGGAGTCGATAGGTTTACTTCTGTCAGGATTTAGACTGATTTTACCATTATGAAATATGTGACCCAGGTATTCTATTCTAGGAGATGCCACAACCATTTTTTCAGGACTAACAGTCAGACCAGTATCTCTAAGCCTGTCTAAAACTATTTTAAGATGCTGTACATGCTCGTTGAAACTGTTACTGAAGACAACTAGGTCATCAAAATAAACAAAAAGGAATTTGAATTTTATATCTCCAAAGACTTTGTCAAGTAGATTTGCCAAAACCATGCCACCGGAAGCTAAGCCGAAGGGCAGATAGTTATACTCGTAACAACCTGTGCTTGTGACAAAAGTCGTATATTTTTTGGAATTCTCATCAAGAGGAATTTGATTATAAGCGCTTACAAGGTCCAGGTGGGAAAAATGAGAAGCCTTCCCTAAATACTGGAATGCTGACTCCACCGTTGGCATGGGAGTGTTCTCCAGCTCAACCATCTTATTTATGAGACGGTAGTCTACCACCATGCGACTTTTACCATTCTTTTTCGGGACTAAAAACGCCGGACTTGAATATGGAGAGTCACTAGGACGAATAATACCCTTACTCAACTGGTCTTTAATATGGCTGTTTAGCTCTTTCAGTTTGGGAGGAGCATAATGAAAAGGTTTTGAGCGGACAATCTTATTAGTTGTTATACGGATGGTATAAGATATTAAGTTGGTTTTGCCAAGGCATGGTGTTATGGTATCCGGGTACTGCTGCAATAGGTTTTTTAAAATGTGTTTTTGTTTTGTGTTCAAGTTTTCTCCTAATTTTGGTGCTGTATGAGTTGATTCTATGTTGGGTTGAGCTGACTGATCCTGGAATTGATTAATAATTAAGGTTGTGTCAAAGGAAAAAGTTATTTTACGCTGAGCCGCATTGATCACCATTTTACTGTGATCTACAAAGTCCAAACCCAAAACAACTGCCACTGGTAGGCTATCTGATACAAAGAAAGGAAAAGTCCAGGAAAGGTGTAAAATTTTAAAATGCAATTTAATCTGTTTTTGGAAATTCATGTAAGTACCATTCGCTGTCATGGCTTGAGTTCTGGTGTTAAGTGAGTTGAAGTAAAACCCTTTACCTTTCTGTAGATCCTTAAAGACTGACCCAGATATTATTGAGTATGTGGAGCCTGTATCAATTAGTGCTTCAAGTTTGATTTATTTTATGGATAGCCAGATAGTAAGGGGATCTACTTTGGGCAAGGAAGGTGCCATAGAGCGGACAGGGCGATTCACCTTCGGTTTAGGGGAGACAATTTCCCTGTCTAAAAATGCCTCCCTGGGAAGTTTAAATGTTTCGGCCTGGAATTGGACTGACCAGAATAATTAGCTTGCCTATTCTGCTGACCGTTTTGGTAGTTACGCTGACTTGTGTTGTTTTTTGGTGTACTATATTAGCCTGAATGGTTATTTCCTGATTCCAGGTGTGAATGACCGCCATTATGACTATTTTGAGGTTTATATCGATTAAAGTTACGTGACTGGTAATTTTGGTAGTGGTGTTGACCGTTAGTATGGTTGGAGTGGCCAATACTTCGGTTGTAAAACAATTTGTTGTTCTGTTGAAAACTTTGATTATATGGTACGGAACTATGAAGGGATGTACGTGGGGGTACGTTGGTTTGTGGAGTGTCATAATATGTAAGACGTAGGTCATCTACCGTGGGGGCCAATTTTAAAAGATCATTAATGCAGTGTGGTGTTATAAGTCCTGATAAGCAGGCTCTAGTGGAGGGATTGAGACCTGCCATAATAGTAGTAAAGACAACTGCATTATCTACTGTAGGGTTTAAAAATGTAAACATGGCACTAATGTTGTGTACATAGTCAGCTAAGGACTCTGAGTTAGTTTGCTGGCGGTACAAAAACTGATTCTGAGCTTCCCTCAGTGTTCTATCAGTTAAGAGTGAAGTACGTATTGTCTGGACCAGTGAGAGCCAACTAAGATTAGACGTGATAGCATTTAACCATATACCACGAAGTCTACCCTCAGTCCGCGGAATAGTATTCGTAATAAATAGTTTGTCACTTACAAGGTTCAAGTTGAATATTTCTGTAGCTTTAATTACAAATTGTACGAGGTCTGGGAGGGACGAACCTGAAGTCATAGGCAGGGCTCTAATCATTTCGCGAACAACAGAAGGAAATGTCGCATCACTATCTCTATTATGGCTTGAGAATAACTCGGCAATCTGTGAAGACACTAGTTCTGTAGTGCGTTCAACTGTTGTTTGTGTAAGTTGTTGCATAGCCACTATCAAATTTTGTATATTCGGATCTATTATTGTTTGTGAAAGTGTGTATGTTATGTTGGACTGTACCTCAGATTTTTGTGTGACTGTTGGTGTAACATCAGTCGAGGCTGCTGTAGTTGCTAATTTGGACTCATTAATATTTTCGTCTGAGTCGATTTCACCTAATTTATATTTTTCTTTAATATAAGCACGAAGCTGAACTCTCATTCCCTCAAGTGTACCTGCTGGTGTGATGCCCAATAGAGAGCATTGATCCCGGGCCTGAGTTGCTTTTAACTCTTTAATCCACGCTACAGTTTTGGGGATATTGTCTGGTTTATACATATTTAAAGAGAGCGAAAATAAGAACACAATAAGCTATACAAGGGAAACTGGTACCAATATGTTTACTTTTGTAATTATTAGACTAGAGGAGTCTGAAAAACAATAACAGTAAAAAATTATTATTTCAAACAACTTGGGCTGACCTAGCTTTGAGAAAAATACAGCAAACCAACACCTACTGGGAGGAAAGAATCAGGTAGTTACTTTAATAAATTATAAATTAGTTTTATATTGATGTTAAAAAGTTTAAGTAGTTTAATTTTTATAAAATTTACTCTGTAAATTAGCTTGTATTTCTCTTTTGAATAAATAAAAGTTATATTCACATAGCATTGTTAGACTTATAATTATTGTAACAACTGTTTAAGTAACTGAAACAAACGCTCGTATCGAACATTAAACATATTTCCAAGCGAAGTGATATTTAGAACACAAAGGTTAAGATTCTACCGAAAGTAAAATATTGGCTATAACAAAAATAACAAAGTCGCCAACTACCTTACCTGCATGCGTAACTCAAGGTTAGTTACAAATGATCGTCACAAGCTGTAATTTACATGAAAACAAAAGCACCAGTCATTATTATGTGTTTAACACTAAATAATATAAGCAACATCTAAACGTATATAAGGCTAAGTCGTAAAATAATTTAAAGAAATCATTCGGTTTACAATTTTTTAAGTGAAAACGAAAACAAATTACCGTTGACTTACAAAGATAACTTACGTAGTACCTTAAAACATTGACCGGAAATTATAAAATATTCGTACTTAACTGTAGTAGTAAAATCTATATTGTAGAGTAACATAATTAGACTTCGTTATCTACGGAGTGATACAAAAAACCGGATCTGAGGAACTCTGCTTACGCAATTACGTGCTTGCACGGCAAACTGACTAAACTTGTGTCGAAAAATATTACTGCAGTTCCAAAAATAAGAAGATCTAATTCAGATAAAAATATGAAGTAAAATAATTATAACAGTTGCGAGCTTAGCACTATAAGTATAATTACAAGGAAAAATGACAAATTTAAATATTGAAACGGTCTTGAAACGAAACGAGAAATTCTTGTTTGAAATAGACAGACAGACGGAAATTACGAACTCCGTGATAATAATTTTTAAAAGACTTAATCCTTATGAAAAACTTGAAAAAGGAGTTGTGGCTGTAATAAATAAATGGAAAGTTATGTAAATAAAAGTTAACAAAGAAAAATACTGCATAACACCTATAATTAGTAAAAAAAAAATAGTGTTACAGTCTAATACAAAGTGTACTTCAGGTTACTAGTAATTAAAAAACTAATTAAATTGGTTATTAAAATCGTAACTCTGCTTAGTTAAGCTTAAATGAGACTTTACTGTTAGTAGTTATTAAAAAATACTATTTAAGAAATATTTAAGAATTTATATATATTTAAGAAATACTTTATAAAAAGGGCAAAAAAAGTATTAAATTATTAAGGTTGAACTATGAAATTTTATTATTAGACTGTGAACAATAAAATAAATGTTTAAATTAATTCAAGTAATAACGGTTTATACTTTAAGCTTATTTCAAATGACTAGAACTAATTTAGTTATCTGATTCTGTTGGTGAAGGTCGCTGCTTCCCTCGTGGCGTCGGTCGCTGCCCTGGGGTGATTTACGCCATTGTTTGAGAAATTACCACTGCTATTCGAAAAACTAAAAAAATGGACGGAAAGCGTGAAATTTAAATTAATGCTGGTTAGGAATGGTGTTGGGAATCCGAGGCGGACGGCTCGCGCTACCAATATTTGCGACCTCGTGTCGTCGCGACCGGAAGGGGGGACCTTCCAGAGGAATAATCCGTGGATCCGCCACTAGATTCCCTCTATCCAAAACCTAACCAGCTTTGATAATTAAATAATAACTAATAATTTGGATATAGTACCGAAAGGTTCCCTAACAATTATATCAAGTCCCAGGCCACGTACACTCACTCCTACCGTCCACTCCACCCGATAGCTGCACAACGACTGTGTCACAACCTCCGGTCCCTGCCTGCTAACCTAGCAGGAACCATCCTACCAGAACCTGTCCGGAGGAATTCCGGATGGTAGGAGGCTCCTATTGTTTGAGCTAAGGGCTAGAGGTCGGCGCAGCTGGCAATTGCGTTCGCGGCTACAGAAGGATTACGCGTGCCAAATTCAAATCTGTAGCGGCACTCGCCGCAGCCTTCCCAAGTGCTGAGCCCCAAAACCACTGTTGCTGATTTGCCACATTTGGGCGGTCTCACTGTAAATATGATCTCAAACCTAGGCTCTCCCAAGTGCTGAGCCCGAAGACAACTGCCGCTGATTCCCCACCTTTGACGTATCTCTCTGCTTATCTCCAAGGTAAAGTTTATGAAGCAGAATACTTACTGAAGACTGGCGTTACTATCATTAGTCTGGCTTCCCCTTTGACACGTTAGACGTATCTAACTGCTTATCTCCAAGGTAAAGTGTATGAAGCTGAATACTTACTGAAGACTGGCGTTACTATCATTAGTCTGGCTTCCCCTTTGACACGTTAGACGTATCTAACTGCTTATCTCCAAGGTAAAGTTTATGAAGCAGAATACTTACTGAAGACTGGCGTTACTATCATTAGTCTGGCTTCCCCTTTGACACGTTAGACGTATCTAACTGCTTATCTCCAAGGTAAAGTGTATGAAGCTGAATACTTACTGAAGACTGGCGTTACTATCATTAGTCTGGCTTCCCCTTTGACACGTTAGACGTATCTAACTGCTTATCTCCAAGGTAAAGTTTATGAAGCAGAATACTTACTGAAGACTGGCGTTACTATCATTAGTCTGGCTTCCCCTTTGACACGTTAGACGTATCTAACTGCTTATCTCCAAGGTAAAGTGTATGAAGCTGAATACTTACTAAAGACTGGCGTCACTATCATTAGTCTGGCTTCCCCTTGATACGTTAGACGTATCTCACTGCTTATCTCCAAGGTAAAGTTTATGAAGCAGAACACTTACTAAAGACTGGCGTCACTATCATTAGTCTGGCTTCCCCTTGATACGTTAGACGTATCTCACTGCCTATCTCGAAGGTAAACTGTACGAACCCGAATACTCACTAAAGAATACGTCACTATCATTAGTCTGGCTTCCCCTTGACACGTTATACGTATCTCACTGCTCATCTCGAAGGTAAACTGTACGAACCAGAATACTTGCTAACGAATACGTCACTATCATTAGCCTGGCTTCCCCTTGACACGTTAGACGTATCTCACTGTTTATCGCGAAGGTAAAGTGTATGAACTCTCGAATACTTACAGAATACTGGCGTTACTATCATTAGTCTGGCTTCCCCTTGACACGTTATACGTATCTCACTGCTTATCTCGAAGGTAAACTGTACGAACCCGAATACTCACTAAAGAATACGTCACTATCATTAGTCTGGCTTCCCCTTGACACGTTAGACGTATCTCACTGCTTATCTCGAAGGTAAACTGTACGAACCCGAATACTCACTAAAGAATACGTCACTATCATTAGTCTGGCTTCCCCTTGACACGTTAGACGTATCTCACTGCTTATCTCGAAGGTAAACTGTACGAACCCGAATACTCACTAAAGAATACGTCACTATCATTAGTCTGGCTTCCCCTTGACACGTTATACGTATCTCACTGCTTATCTCGAAGGTAAACTGTACGAACCCGAATACTCACTAAAGAATACGTCACTATCATTAGTCTGGCTTCCCCTTGACACGTTATACGTATCTCACTGCTCATCTCGAAGGTAAACTGTACGAACCAGAATACTTGCTAAAGAATACGTCACTATCATTAGTCTGGCTTCCCCTTGACACGTCAGACGTATATCACTGCTTATCTCCAAAATTCAGTACAAAGTAACGAAAGCTATCAACTGTTTTTAAATCCTGTACGGCATCCTCTCATTTGATCGATATCCTTACCGTAAAGTCTAAATTATATTTGTATGAAACATTTAAATGAACTTTTATTAACAATAATTTGGCGTGTTTTTAGTTTGTTTCAAAAACGAATAATAATATTTTTATTTTATTTTTTAACCTTAGTCTATTTAGTTGTGTTTTACTGTATCTTGAATATCTCACTTAAAATAATAACATCCTAGAAACAGTTTTAGAGAATAACTTGAAAATACCCAAGATTGTAAGATAGATTTATTTACCAAGATTCAGAAAATTACCTAGCCTTGGTCATACCGATTTACGAAAAAACCTAATGGATATTGAATAGTTAGAGTTAAGGGCAGAATTAAGGGGACATTGGTTTTTAATAAGTAAGAAAAACATATTTTATTTCCAAATAGTGGTATTTTCAATTTTAACGTTATAGATTTCAAAAGTCTTTTATGAAAACAACATATTTCCTACCGTATTATTTTGTTGATGTTTGATTAAAACCTAATAATATTTGTATTAAGAATATAATAAAAAAGAGCGTTATTTTTATTGTTACATATTGAAGTTTTCGTACATATAGAAAGTGTACATCTGCTGAGAGTATACTTTTCATGCTATTACGTTTTTGTTACTTGAATTCCTTGAGTAAAAAACATTTTTATATAAATAAATAAGAGTTTGAAAAGTATTTTATTAATTTCCATAGATTGTGACAATAACTCATAGTAACCGAGTAACATTTTACTTTAGATTGCTCCTTTTATACTAGAAAATTAAAAATATATTTATTTTATAGCATTAAATTAACTTACCATTCTGAGCAGTAAAAACAATACAAAAAAATTTTAATACTCAAATTATACTAAATAAATAATTGTTTTTATATTTTAAAAAAGAAATCAACTCCATATTTATTATTTCACATAAATATTTGCCTCACTAAAGTGCAATATTATATTTAAATGGCTTTCCATAAAATTAAACGAGCAGATTTATCATTACAAAACAATTTTCGGAGTAATTAAAAGTAATGACAATGAGGGACAAGCCGCCGTGCGCCACCCCATACTACTGTGAGGGAGAGATAACGAGTGTGTTTTTGTGATTGTATTGTTGTGTATATTTGTAGCGACAACACTGGATTTGGGGACAATACCTATTACATATTGGAACAACAACGTAATATACGATAACATGTTGTACTTGCTACGGTTATATCAATTGCATTTCTTATTAGACTGTTACGTTATAAACAATGCGTACTGCAAGTTCGACTTTAGGACATTTCTTTATTTCTTATTTATAATTTACTTAAAAATAGAATAAGAAATACACACACAATATGGGTTATATCGTTCAAATAATTAATTGAATACAATCTTTATATACTGACGTTTAAAACAATTCCACCACCAATACTTATATCATTGTTGTTAAACATTTTTACTTGTTAATTTATTAGGTTTGGGAAACTCCTGTCTAAATTTACGAGTGGTATATTTGTAGTAAAAGTACTTTTAATTTAATATAAGTTATTTTCAATTGTTTTAATGTAATATTTCGAAAGTATTTTTATCAACAGTGGTGATATAGTGTTACCTTAATTTATAGTAATTAACAGTGTTAATTAGCATCATTTTTGTTTTCTTATAAACATTTAACCATTTGACGTATTTAGATATGGACTAAAACGTTGGTTTGTCAGTATTAAGTATATAAATACCTGGCACCATTTTAAAATACTGTTTATGGTTATATTTAGATAGAATATTTTTTTAAATTATAATTTTAGTAGGATATGATTTAATAATATTATTTGTTTCTTGCAAATTTTAGGGTTAATTGTAAGACAGGGCCTCATGGCCCTAAATTCGCCTTTTTGTGTATATGATACAAATAAAGTCATTTGAATTTGAATTGGGCTTTTATCTGATAAAGTTGAAAATATGTCTTGAAAGAAAATAACGAGTGGAAAATCTATACGTAAAATGCGTAAATTTATTATATATGTGACAAACTTTAAGATGAAAATCTCTTCTTATTATATTACTACTAATATTGCTTTTTATGTATTAGTTGTGGTTTTTAATTGTATAAGCATTCATACTATTTAGTTGCATGATACGAAATTTTCAACAATGCAAAACTTAGTATCACATATATTTTAAAATGCAATAATTTGTTATGGTCATTTTAGCCAGAAGCTTTTCATATAGAGTGAAGACCTGTATGTGTTCTATCGACTCCAGAAACCAGAAGACATCTGTGAGAATTTTATTCAAGCTCCTGATAAATGATGTTTTTATTTATAAAATGTAGACGCTACAAATAACGTCTCACAGTTGCTGTAATTAAATTATTCATATTGAAAAAAACTCAATTCAATAAAAGTTCTCTGCAAAAGTACATTGTTAAACTTCTTGAATCTCGAAACTTGTTAAGAAGAGCATCTCGAAACTTTCCTTATGCAGTAATTGGTATCCAACTAAGTAAAATAAACTTACATCAGAGGAAGAGCTTGTTGCTATACAAAGCTTCATGTAGTCGTATACAGATTGTCTTTTAAATTGAATACGTTTTTCCAACAGTTGAATTAAAAAGATGTTTATGTATATTATAATTATAAATAATTATTTTTATTGGTTGAGCCTTAGCTAATCCTATTGGGGGGCTGGGAAAATGTCATTTCTGTCTGCCTGACTGTCCGCATCATATCTCTAAACCTGGCTGACCTTGACACTTTTTCATCATGAGGCTTTAAAATTTGCGTGAAGCTTCATGTCTCTATAGGTAACAATGAGTTCGATGATGATGCATTACTCTCCGTGGGATTTGGCTGGGTGTTAGCGAATATACATTGGTTTTATGGTAACCTTGATATCAAAAAGAACATAGCCGAACAAAGAAATATATATACAAGCTCAATACAGGGGTGTTATGAGATTTTAAAACGTACCATACTAACACAGCGAATTCATGCCATAAAAAGAATAATTATTGGCAATTTAAGATTGAAAGTCTGTGACAATATTTTATTTCAGCGCACTCTTCGTAGTAGTACTCTTCCTACCTTGCCAGGGCTTATTAATTATACTCTGATGCGACACCTATTCTATGAACAAAATTGTTAATGTATATTGTGGGAAGATATCTCAAAAAGAGCATTTGTAGGATAAAACATTTGCATTAAAGCTTCATCTCTACATGGACCAGAGTAAGTTCTATGATTGTGCAAGTCGAACCAAGGCATTTATTTGTCATTGAAGTGTATTAGCTACTCATAGTGCAGTCATTGAAGCATTATTGCTCCGAATTTTTTTACTGTGAACCGAATTGCATAAAATTTTGGAATTAGGTTCATCTTACCCTTAACTTCAAAAGTGAAAATTATTTGAACTCCGCAAAATTTGGTTGCCACCCCTTCTCGAGGGTGAATTTTTTTTGTTTAAAAATAACCTCGGATATCGATATAAGGCATCATTTCAAGCAAAAAATCATCTATAAAGTTTTTCTAAAAAGCCAATACTTTTCAAGTTACTGGCAATTGAAAATTTTTTCACGTTTTCATAGGTTTTTTGCAAATATCTCCAAAAATAAAACGTTTTATCGAAAGTTTTATAAAAAAAAAAAAATTGTAGCAGGTAATAAAATGAACAATTTGGTTTTTTATAAAGTATTCTAAGTGCAATATTAAGCTAGATATTAAAGATCAAAGCCGTTTTTTTATTTTGTCTGAAATTTAATCGATGTTGTCAATGCCATCTAGCGGCGAGCAGATGCATTTTAGGCATTCTAATAAAAAATAGTTTTGTAGTGCTTGAAATAAGCTTTAAAATAAGCACTATTAAACGTCTTTTGCAGGTAAAGTAAGTGAGCAGTATTGCAAATAAGAGGAGCATCTAATGTTTTTTCTTTGAAATCAATGGGTTTCATAAGTGCCATTTCCACCAAAATTAAAATTAATCGGATTCCGCCTATAATTAACTTTATTATGAAGAGTTTGATAGATTGTATCAGTTTTGCTGCTTCTGGACACATATTTTTCCAAAAAGTCACGATTAAAAACAATTTCAAATTTTAAAAAAACCACCTTTTTTCTTAATATCTCAAAAATGACTATAGATACGTATAAAAGTGTACGGATGGAAAATTTAGGTATTTTTCTTACAAAAAATTTGGTTTTTTTCTGACCCACAAACATTGACGGAGATATGATTGTTTAAAGAGCGCGTGGCAGCGTAATCACAGCCTCTCTTAAGCCCTTTAACCCTTCACCGTTTGAGAAAAAGGTTTTTTACTATATATTTCAATAAAGGATTTTGTAGCTCTCTTAATTACCTTTACAACGGCTTTTTATAAATTGTGATAGCATGAAAATTGAAGGAGTTGTGGTCCAAAAACTTATCAGATTTTTTTCTACTTAGTAACTGAAACTTTCGGAGTGTGAATATTTGGAGCAATGTGAAAGTACGCAGCATAATAGAGACCCAACACTATTGTAATGTGCATATATATACATAATATGGCTCATATATTTTGGAAACGTAGGCATGAATACATACCAACGTTCTTATATGTATATATAACACATTTGAGTGAATTTTATATAATTTGTAAATTTTTTATTCAATAAATGGCAATTTTTTACTCTAAATTAAATTGTTTTTAAATATGTAATCATATATATTTACTGTTTTAATTTAGGGGTAGTTTTAAGGGTAGAAAAGCTTAAGAATATGATAATCATTTTTGAGAGTGTGGAATAATATTTAAATCCTTTTCATTAAAAAAAAAATGTTAACAATTTTTTATCAAGGGGTAGTTTTCAAGGGTTGAAAGGGGATTACAAATTTGATAATTATTATAGAGAATATAAAATATTACTTACTCTACACTTACATCTTTTTATGTAATACCAAAGTATTTTTGTTGTGGTTTTTTTTCAATTTAGGGGTTGTTTGCAAGGGTTTTAAGATTTTCAAGGGGTTGAAAACGATTTTAATATGAGGTACTTGTGTTAGAAAAACACTTTAAAATTTCACCACTTACTATTAGACATGTGTTCTAGCGATAAAATGGCTCAATGTCAATTTTTCCATTAAGGGGCTGTTTACACCCCTTAAAAATAATAGGCGGAGTTCAGATCATTTTCACTTTTGAAGTTAAGGGTAAGATGAGCCTAATTCCAAAATTTCATGCATATCGGTTCACAGTAAAAAAATTCGGAGGTAAGACCGTATTTTTCGCTTCAATGACTGCAGTGAGTAAACTGACAAAACTTCTCTCTCGTTTTGCGGGAGAGGAAGGATTTAAATATGTCTAATCTGTAGGATGTCTGATTGTCTCTCTCTATCTGCAGGACATCTCAACAATGAAGTTAGCTTTACACTTGAAATTTTGCACGCAACCTCAGCAAATCCTGTCACACGCGGTCTGCTCCTGTTTTGTGTTACAGAAAGATAATACCCGTCCAACTAGTCACTGTGAGTTCCGTACCTTAGGGATATCTCCAATTAACGCAATGTAAACTTAAAACTTATGTTACCACTTATTATGTTTTGATTTCGCTATTTTAAAACCTCAAAAATGTAATAATGATGTTAGTAGACCTCCCGCGGATCTGGCCGTAACATGGGCTCTTATGGAGTTATTCTGGACCAATGAGAGAGCAGCAATGGCGGCTAGGCCACGCCCCCTGCACCCCTTCCCACAACCACCATCGTCTCTGGATCAATGAGAGGGCAGCAATGGCGGCTAGGCCATGCCCCTGCCCCCACCCACCCCCTCCTACACCCCCTGTCACCTCCTGGTCCCTCCCCTAGCCAATGGGAGATTGTCTCTTATGGGAGGTACATTTCGGTGTTTCCTAACCACAGACTTCCTGTTTTCCGACGACTTATCTCAACCTAGACTTCCTGTTTATCACACACCTCTGACTTTCTGTACTGCTTAACCACCCGTCCACAGGTCCCGTGTCGAAGCCTATTGACACTCACCTTTTTGAGTACCTGAGAGTCTTAACACCCGCACCCGCGTATCTGATGGCTCCTACAGGAGTCCGACACAGTCCTACTGCCTCCCGCACTCCGAGCCTGGCGTAATGCCCATACCCGGATTTTGACCGCCTAACCTTTACCGGCCATGCACGACATATTCCGTCACCCATCTTTTCGAGTACAGGAATGCATGAAAAACCGCACCCACATTTCTAACGGCCCTTGCCCAAACATTTCGAATGCCTCCAATACTCTTAACCACATATATTGCCCACACTATTATTTATAACACTCCACTCCAGGACCTAGCCACCCATCTATACCCCCGGTCTCTTACAGACCCACACCTGAACAGTCCCTCACAGGGTTCCAACTTATACCCAAATCGGTACTCTGATCGCCTATCTTTTATCGGATGAATGATGATCTTTTAACCGTGTACTCGTACCCTACCGAGACCCTACACTTTTCGATTGCCTCCAGTACTCCTACCCGAGCGTATCGCTCATACCCGAATTTTGACCAATTTACAGTCCAATGTACCACATAGGCCTGCAATCGCCCGTTTCCCGGACCTACACCTGTATTTCTAATGGTCGCTACAGAAAACTCACACTATGCTATTACCTCTCATACCTCGGCTCTTAACCACGGATATTGCACATACTACGATTTCTAAATCCCCGACCTTTACGTGTGTATACGCCTACAGCCTCCCACCTCTCTCGTGTACCCAAGCGTCTTCGGCCCTCATCCGCACCCTGCCGTGGCCCCACACTTTCCACTCCTAGTCAGGCATAAAGCCAATACCCAGATTTTTACCATTTTACCGACCAATGTACCACATAGGCCTGCAATAGCCCGTCTCCTGGACATGCTAAGACCTACTTTTCTAACGGATCCTGCAGAGGCTTCACACTTTCCTATTGTCTCCCATACCTCGGCTCTTAACTACGGATATTGCACATACTATGATTTCTCACTCCCTGACCTTTACGTGTGTATACACCTACAGCCTCCCACCTCTCTCTCTCACTCTCTCTCTCTCTCTCTCTCTCTCTCTCTCTCTCTCTCTCTCTCTCTCTCTCTCGTGTACCCAAGCGTCTTCGGCCCTCATCCGCACCCTACCGAGGCCCCACACTTTCCACTCCTAGTCAGGCATAAAGCCTATACCCAGATTTTTACAATTTTACCGACCAATGTACCACATAGGCCTGCAATAGTCCGTCTCCTGTACATGCTAAGACCTACTTTTCTAACGGATCCTGCAGAGGCTTCACACTTTCCTATTGTCTCCCATACCTCGCTCTTAACTACGGATATTGCACATACTATGATTTCTAACTCCCCGAGCTTTACGTGTGTATGCGCCTATATCTCGTGTACCCTAGCGTCTTCAGGCCCTCACCCTCACACTGACGGGACAACAACACTTTCCAAATGCCTCCCGTACTCTTACCCAGGGGTATCACCCATACCCAATTTAGACCACCTACACATTACCGACTAGTATCCACAAAGTCCAACAGGCATCCATATAATATGTCGTACACCACGTCTCTTAGCCCTTACACATACTCCACGACTCCACACTCACTACGCGTAGCGTCACATTCGAAAATTGTCTTCCCACCATTAATACCCTGTACTGGTTCCCACACATATAGTTAACACCTTTACCGTATTAATCTCCATATACGAGTATTTACCGAGCACATCGCACAATCTTAGTTAGCCTTACCTTCGTAGGGTTCAAACTTGCATTTCGTTCAATTTCTAACATACCGAGGTCCTCATTAAAAAAAACCAGGCCTAACACGGGACTCTCATTTTACTGACAAATATTCATACATTACCTGAAAGTGTAATGCTAATATTTACCGAGTACTTTCCCAACAGGATATTCTCAGCCCGAGGTCCTAGTCTCAAGCTAACAGCTTATAACACGAGGCGTACCTTCTGAGCGACTACTATTTGCCGATCAATGCCCGTGCATATGTTTCAATACCTGGACACCTAATGTCTACGAAGTACTTCATATACTCTTATCCCACGCAACCCATCACGGGACCCTAATTTCTGTTACCTTTCACTTGGATGTCTATCACTTCATTCCGGGACCCAACTCTCAAGCAGACTTAACCGGTAATTAAAAGAACCGTATTTCATTATTAACAAAGCACCATACATTTATTTCAACTACTGCTTAGACATTTAGTTTCCATATTAATCAAGTATTTTGTTTTCACTTAACCCACGCCTCCCTTTACGGCACTCCAACTTTTTATCCACGTTAAATCCACCATCACTTTCTAACGGCCAGGCTCTCATTTTCATAATATCAAGCGGGCGTAGCTTAATTCGGAATACCATCCCATACAATTTAAGCTTTACCGTGTGTAATTATATATGTCGCTTATACTTGGACATCTAAAGACCCATCATACCTCACTCTGGTTTCCTAGCTGTTCCCTTACTTTAATTTATTTATAAAGAGACGCATACAGAGGTATTAGTCCAATCGTCTCGAGACCGCGTTATACTAATGTTTATATTATAATCTATACTAGCACTTTATGAAATCTCGACCACAGTGACTTACCCATTGCACCGGCTCATGACACTGCTCGTAACGGACAGTTTGCGGTTTGCGGTTACCTGCATCCTCGGACTCTGATAATTCATTTTCTACAACAATATTAAAAACTAATAACTATTATAACATCTTCAGTACAGCACGGGATATCTGCCATCCTGAATACAGTCGGAATAATACATAGGTACTGCATTCGGTGTGTAATAAGTTTTAATTTTTCTCCCGAGTGTGATGTAAAGAGCTTTAACTTATTTATAGTCTATTTTCAAAAAAAAACATATACCGCTTCGTATACTTTGAATTTAGTTAATCATACAGGATGCGATGATTGAGGTTTGCGGTTACATGTAAAAACCCAGACGAGTAACGGTACAGCTGCAACCGCAATTTTAAGAGACCTCATTGGTCAAAATAAGCGCGTCTCTGATTGGTCTAAAATAGCCGCCAAGCACTCTGATTGGTCGGTGTTCTACACAGGCGGCAGAGATTTCCCTGTCTCGCCAGTCTGGAGGTGGACGTCAAAGAGGTAAGACCTATGTCGCTCTGTTCCTTGATATTGCACAACATTGTGTATACAGAGTCGATATCAAGACAAGAAATTTTATAAAAGTAAATTAGCTTATAGGAGTTTTATTACATTTTCAGTTTATTAAGTGCTTGTACTTTATTTAGCGATCACAGACATTAAACTCCTTTACACTGTGTGTGTTCTTAAAGTGTTTATACTATTGCTTCTTTAAATCTAATACAGTGTTATTGTGTTTTTTATGAAAGTGAACAAGTTAATTCGTTGTGTTACTGTGTTTGTATCGTAGTGACAAATCCAACATAGATTTCATTAATTTATTTGTGTGTCGTATTTATAATCAAGTTTTGTGTAATTTTATTTCGGTTATTACATCATACCACAGTGCACTGTAAAAAAGTTTACTGCGCATGCGCACCTCCTACACTTACTTAAATGCGTGACGTGGTCTTCTTGTCATTCTTAGACGTGACGTTGAACAGTCAACACCCATTCCAAAAGCTTGTATCAAAGCTGCTTGCTGTATTATTTTAGAGCTAATTACATACAACATGGATCCCGTAAAAGTTTTGCATACCGGTGAAACCTACTGTAGAAGGTTTAGAACATATGGGTCAGAAACAGTTTTCAAGTTTAACCCAGTACCCGAAGGAGTGTCCGAACTTGATTGGATTAAAAAGGGTTTTGGGAGTATTGTCGAAAAGGCGAAAGCCGGTACTACCGAATATGACTACCTAGGCTTCACTTTAGATTCTCTGAATTTTAGGACCAAAGATTCCGGATATATCGCTTATAGACCTGCAAATCAAGTTCACGGGGATATATTTGGGATATATTTGGAAAACTTATCCAAAGTAATACGGATTCGATTAAGTCCATGGACACATTTAGAGTTAAGTGCACCCGCACCAATATTCCAGTAGGTAGTGGTGGCCTCAGAAGACCAGGTTTGTACGATAATTTCCAAGAAGAATGTAAAGCACGTAATGGTATCGTAGTCATTAAGAATAGTGATAATCTGTGTCTGCCCCGAGCTATAGTGGTAGCAAAAGCCTATGCCAAAAAAGATCCTCAGTTCAAAGCAATAAGGCAGGACATGGGTAAGCGACAAACTTTTAGAGCCCAAAAACTGATGACTAAAGCCGGGGTCCAAATTTCTGAACAGGGAGCGGGGATCCCCGAACTTAATAAATTTCAAGACCACCTCAAAAAGTACAATATTACAGTTTATAACTACGATAATAAGGGTCGAGATGTTTATTTTTCAGGTACTAACTCCGATGCTCAGTACAAAATAAACTTGCTGTATCACGAAAGCCATTACAACGTAATAACTAGCTTAACTGCAGCTTTTGCATGCCATTTCTATTGTGAAGCATGCCATGTCCCTTATGACCACAAAGCTGAACACAGATGTTCAAATATCTGTCCTGCATGTCAAACCGTTTTCTTCACCCTGTAAAGAGGAGCATGGGGGAATTTTATGCCCTGACTGTAACATGACCATGAAAAAATCAGATCTGTTTCGCAGCCCACAAGAGTCAACGATGCAAGTCGGTAAAAAAAATGTTTACAGTGCCAAAGGCTTGTCTTTCTCAACAGTCGTAAGTCAAAACACGTGTGCGGGGAAGTTTTTTGTAAAATATGTAACGATTTCATGCCCCCGAACCATCAATGTTACATGCGGGTCGACACAAACAAACCAAAAACCAAAGACTTTCTTTTCATTTTCTTTGATTTAGAGACCCGTCAAGATGAAATTTTAACGGAAGAATCTAGAGTTCATAAAGTTAACCTTTGTGTTTCTCAACAATTTTGTTGGAAATGTATTAATGGTAAAATCTTGTGAAATGTGCAAAGACCGAACAAAGATCTTTGATAGTGATCCTGTGAATCAATTTATGAATTACGTAATGGAGGAGAGAAAAAAATTCAAAAACGTATGTGTAATGGCTCATAACGGTCAGGGTTTTGATTTTCAATTTCTGTTAAAGTACGTTCTCGAACAAACAAAATTCACTCCAGAGCTAATTATGCGTGGCACTAAAGTCATTCTTATGGAACTGGATAACGTTAGATTTATCGATTCGCTAAATTATTTCCCCATGGCCCTCTCTGCACTACCCAAAGCCTTTGATCTCCCCCCGGAGAAGAAGAAGGGTTACTTCCCTCATCTTTTCAACACTTTGGCAAAACCAAAATTATGTGGGCCCCATACCACCCAAGGAGTACTACTGCCCTGAATCAATGTTTGAAAAGACTTACAAAGATTTTGAAAATTGGCACAACGACCAACTTAACCAAAATGTAGTTTTTGACTTTCAAAAAGAGTTGGTCGAGTACTGTATCTCCGATGTGGAGATACTGGCGCAAGCGTGTATTAAGTTTAGAAACATGTTTCTGAAAGAATGTAATGTAGATCCATTCATGGAAGCCGTCACCATTGCCAGTGCCTGTAATTTGGTTTTTAGACGGAATTTTCTCAAAGCCAACACTATTGGTCTAGTCCCAAAGAAACGGATACCGTATGGTTGATAACCAATCGCCTATTGCTTTACAATGGCTGAGCTGGGAGGAAGAACAGCGTAGTGTCCGCATTCAGCATGCGGGGAGGGACAGAGAAGTTAAAATCGAGGGATTAAAAGTAGACGGTTTTGACGGAGAACGAATCTATGAATTTCAGGGCTGTTATTTCCATGGGTGCCCGAAATGTTTTCCATTTAATAGAGAAGAACCACTCAAAGAGGACCCTTCCGACTCCCTGCACTTAAGGTTCGAGAGAACCAAAGCTAAAATGGCTCGTCTCCGAGCATCTGACTATGAAGTAATTGAAATGTGGGAGTGTAAATTCAATCATTTAAAGAAAGAACAAAAATTGGATTATCTACATTTTCTCCCCATTCTAAAACACACTCCCACTCAATCCCAGAGAGGCCTTCTTCGGGGGCAGAAACAGGCAATGCAAAATCTTATCACAAGTGCGAGGACGGGGAAACAATTCAGTATGTAGACGTTTGCTCCTTGTACCCGTTTGTCAATAAGTTTTCTCCTTATGTTTTATCCCATCCAAAAATATATGTAGGGGACAAGGAGTGTAGAGAAAGAGGCATGGAGGCCGAAGGTCTCATGAAATGTAAAGTATTGCCTCCACTAAATTTGTACCATCCCGTCCTTCCAGCACGCATGAACAATAAATTAATGTTTGTTTTATGCCGTACATGTGGTCTAGAAATGCTAAACACAGACTGTAACCATAACATCGAAGAAAGAGCATTGACAGGGACATGGACAATGCAGGAAATGAGAAAGGTCGTAGAGAAGGAGTATACCATTTTAGAAATGTACGAACTTTGGGATTATAAAATTATTACTTACGAAGACGGTGGTCTTTTTACGGATTTTATTAACAAATTTCTCAAGATTAAACAGGAGGCATCGGGCTACCCCTCTTGGTGCCTCACTGAAGAGGATAAAGCCGTGTATATTCAAAATTATTATGAACACGAAGGTGTCAGACTTGACCCTTTCAAAATTGAAAAGAAACGGAGGTCTTCGCTCCCTTGCTAAATTGATGTTAAATTTCTTTCTGGGGTAAATTTGGTCAAAGGGAAAATCAGACAAAAACATCAATCATAAGAGACCCCTTTGAATACTTTCAGTTGCTGTCCAACCCTGAAATAGATGTAAATACTACTCAAATTATTAACGATACTGTACTAATTGTGAACTGGCAGCATATTGAAGAAGCCGCAGAAGCCCTAAGGACAGTGAATGTTGTGGTTGCAGCATTTACAACGTCACATGCTCGATTAAAACTGTATGAACACTTAGAAAAGTTAGGGAGGCAAGTTCTTTACTATGATACAGACAGTGTCCTTTACGTACACAGGGAGAGTATGCACAAGGTCCCCACAGGGGACTACTTGGGCGAAATGACCGACGAGTTGGCTGACTATGGTCCAGGGTCATACATAGTAGAATTTGTTTCCGGAGGCCCCAAGACTTACGCCTATCTTGTCTGGTCAACAAATATAAAAAACGCACTAGTTGAAGTTTGTAAAATAAAAGGCCTTACTCTAAATTTAAAAAACTAGCGAAAAATTAAATTTCGAAACATTGAAAGCATTAGTTCTGAGTAATTCATTTGACTCAGTGGACATAGAAGAGAACAGAATAAGACGAACCAAGGACAAAGACATTGTTACAGTCAAAGAAACAAAGTCTTTTAAAATTACAGGGCCCAAAAGGAGACTTGAAGGACCCTACGATACTGTACCGTTTGGATTTAAGAAACAAAAATTAACACTCTAACATGTTTAAAAAAACTACATTTTCACCAATCACAACGTTAAAATTTCATTACAAATCCTGAGACATACATAGAGAGAGATTAAATGTAATTATAACCCACCACATCCGTTGGTTGTGACCGAACGTTCGTTTAAAACCGCTTCCTTCAGATGTGTACTAGTATTGAATTATGTTATGAGAGCTGACAACGAGTAAAAATTTTAAATTATTTTATTATACAGGTATTTCAATTACGTACAAAAGAACTTTTTAAATACTAGATAATTGTACTGTATTATTGCAGCCATTACATATAATTTTGCACTCCAGACCCTTCTTTGGGTGGTTGGCCGAAAGTGCAAAATACAAATGTTTTGAGTGTATATCTCCCCCCGTCATCTTTACCTTCAAATGTCACATAAGTGTGAATGTTTGATCACCCTCGCGTCAAGGGAGCTTCTGCTTCTAAGGCCGGCGTAAAACCTGTAAGTCCTGGAGCAGTTCGACCTCTTTCACGGCCGGCTTAAAAACCCGTAAGCCCGTGAGAGGTTGACCCTTGGACAGTGTGGAGGGTGAGACTGATTTGAAGGAGTGAATGTGGGAACTCAGTAGGATGCGTGGACTTGGGCATGGAGATGAACAAGTCTATGCTCCGAACGGCTCAGCATGAACGAGGTCTCTAAGGCAGGCCTAAACTCTGTAAGTCCTGGGACCGTGATCGTGTAATATAGTGACCACATTGAATGTGTACTGATGACGGAGCCGATAAACGCTGATTTCCCTCTTCTTAAGCCATCTGATACAGCAAACTGTTAGATACGTCATTACATAGTTATTTGCTCGAATGTTAGCATTTTATATTTGTTTATTGTTTTTAATAACATAAATACCTTCCAGTGTATGGATAAAGTCAATTATCACAAACATTTTACCATACCGATTTTTCTACGTCACTTAAATATGCTCTTATGTGTGATCTCAGGTCCACTTCAATACATACACGCTGACATATCCATCAAACACTATTCACTCTGTAATTTCACCGCAAAATCAGAATGTCTAGGAGCTTTAAATAATTATGCCCCTCAAACACTCACATGCACTACACAGGCTTACAGGTGGATACCAACAGTTTTATTTATAAATTTGTAGATGACTCGTCTCATGTTCATTCGCAAATGAGCACTCAGAGCGTTAACATGGCAAACCTTCCTTAAGCTTGAATCTAGAAATGTGGTTAACAGAAGTGAGAGGTTTCGTACCACACGTGAAGAAACTAAACGTTTATACTGACCTCTCCCATTGACTCAATAGATTGGCCCCTAGCATTTTCAGAGTACATTGTCGATCATATAAAGGATGGAGCCTCACCTACTGATCACTTTGGAATTACAATTAAACATCAAAGTATAGCCAAAGAAGGGATTATACCTTTCATGGCAGCATCTAAATTAACCTCTTACGTGTTTGATGATGCGCTTGAGAAGACATTCGTTAATGTGGAAACATTGATAGGGCCTTTAATTGTGACAGCAACTATAGTAAAAAGTACCTGAGCAGTTTCTTCAGTAATAGGCATTTAGTATATCTCCTTGTATTATTAGTAAAGAGACAGAGAGAGGTTAGGCATTGAGTTGAGGATCACTTTGTGTTTGCTTTGAATAGGTACACGGAGGAGGAATAAAAATAAGTACAAAGACCCATTTTACGTTTTTTAGTAGAGTGAATTGAAAGACTTCTCCGAGTATAGTGAACTGTTGAACTTGCAATGGATAAAATAAAAAAAAATAAATAAAAAATAAAGTATAAAATCTATCTCACCGAGAGGTGAGGTACAAAAAAAAACTTTATAAAAAGGAAATTTTACTCTGGGTGATTTAGGTTAAGTTGGAGTATCCTAGTAGTCCTATTCCTGGTAGCCCTAACATTCCTACTCCCTTATATCCTAGGTAGTCCTTATTCAACTAAAAACCCTACGCTCCAACTTAACCTAAATCACCCAGAGTAAAATTTCCTTTTTATAAAGTTGTTTTCATAGA
Source organism: Homalodisca vitripennis (assembly GCF_021130785.1). Classification (NCBI taxonomy): domain Eukaryota; kingdom Metazoa; phylum Arthropoda; class Insecta; order Hemiptera; family Cicadellidae; genus Homalodisca; species Homalodisca vitripennis. The sequence goes on along the minus strand of NC_060214.1, from coordinate 959,648 downwards.
TTTTAAGTTTAAAAATACATATTTAACATTACAGCAAATCCGACTGTCTATGAACACGTTCAAACCTGTGGAGAGTACACTCGAGGAGCTGCACATGAACAACTGCACCGTCTCGCTGGATGCCTTCTACCGCCTCACTAACCTGCGGGTAATGGACCTATTACTGACAAAAGATTTTCTGAAATTTTTGTTTTATTTACCCATTTGTTTAAACAATTAAAACAGTCTGCACTAAAATAGTTCAATGACATTTGAGACGGTGTTACCATATCGATGCTGATCACCAGCTGATCCCGTTATGACCTGGATATGGTCATATACTGGCTCTGCTTAATGTATATGAATGTAAAATAGATGAGTGAAATAAAATGTACATTTATTTGTTTACGGTAACAATTGATAACGTTTGTTTATTGCAACATATGCTGAGAGAGACCAATAATTTTCACTACAAGTAAAACTGGCAACAGTGTTAGGCGCAGGGTGCAGATGAGGGTTCAGATGAACCAGTCAAGTCATGCTATTGGTATGTAGATTAAATGGTGTGTCACTATATATGTTAATCTGACGTCCTCGAAATACTCGTTATGTTTCGGTGAGGTCTATATGTTTTAACAACCGTGTTGTGTGACGAGTGGTCACATTTCCCCACCACGCTAGGTACACACGTGCTTGCCGCGTGACCAGGGCGTAGGACCATGGCGCGTTAGGAGATTTTTTACGTGGCTCCTTCCCCAGTAGGCCTATCCACGTGTGTAAAGAGCCCCAAACCATCGCTCTTTACGGTGGTAGCCATTCCATGACAAATCTGCTACCTCCCAACATATTTTTTTTGTACCTCACCTCTCGGTGAGATAGATTTTATACTTTATTTTTTATTTATTTTTTTTTTATTTTATCCATTGCAAGTTCAACAGTTCACTATACTCGGAGAAGTCTTTCAATTCACTCTACTAAAAAAACGTAAAATGGGTCTTTGTACTTATTTTTATTCCTCCTCCGTGTACCTATTCAAAGCAAACACAAAGTGATCCTCAACTCAATGCCTAACCTCTCTCTGTCTCTTTACTAATAATACAAGGAGATATACTAAATGCCTATTACTGAAGAAACTGCTCAGGTACTTTTACTATAGTTGCTGTCACAATTAAAGGCCCTATCAATGTTTCCACATTAACGAATGTCTTCTCAAGCGCATCATCAAACACGTAAGAGGTTAATTTAGATGCTGCCATGAAAGGTATAATCCCTTCTTTGGCTATACTTTGATGTTTAATTGTAATTCCAAAGTGATCAGTAGGTGAGGCTCCATCCTTTATATGATCGACAATGTACTCTGAAAATGCTAGGGGCCAATCTATTGAGTCAATGGGAGAGGTCAGTATAAACGTTAGTTCTTCACGTGTGGTACGAAACCTCTCACTTCTGTTAACCACATTTCTAGATTCAAGCTTAAGGAAGGTTGCCATGTTAACGCTCTGAGTGCTCATTTGCGAATGAACATGAGACGAGTCATCTACAAATTTATAAATAAAACTGTTGGTATCCACCTGTAAGCCTGTTGTAGTGCATGTGAGTGTTTGAGGGGCATAATTATTTAAAGCTCCTAGACATTCTGATTTTGCGGTGAAATTACAGAGTGAATAGTGTTTGATGGATATGTCAGCGTGTATGTATTGAAGTGGACCTGAGATCACACATAAGAGCATATTTAAGTGACGTAAAAAAATCGGTATGGTAAATGTTTGTGATAATTGACTTTATCCATACACTGGAAGGTATTTATGTTATTAAAAAACAATAAACAAATATAAAATGCTAACATTCGAGCAAATAAACTATGTAATGACGTATCTAACAGTTTGCTGTATCAGATGGCTTAAGAAGAGGGAAATCAGCGTTTATCGGCTCCGTCATCAGTACACATTCAATGTGGTCACTATATTACACGATCACGGTCCCAGGACTTACAGAGTTTAGGCCTGCCTTAGAGACCTCGTTTCATGCTGAGCCGTTCGGAGCATAGACTTGTTCATCTCCATGCCCAAGTCCACGCATCCTACTGAGTTCCCACATTCACTTCCTTCAAATCAGTCTCACCCTCCACACTGTCCAAGGGTCAACCTCTCACGGGCTTACGGGTTTTAAGCCGGCCGTGAAAGAGGTCGAACTGCTCCAGGACTTACAGGTTTTACGCCGGCCTTAGAAGCAGAAGCTCCCTTGACGCGAGGGTGATCAAACATTCACACTTATGTGACATTTGAAGGTAAAGATGACGGGGGGAGATATACACTCAAAACATTTGTATTTTGCACTTTCGGCCAACCACCCAAAGAAGGGTCTGGAGTGCAAAATTATATGTAATGGCTGCAATAATACAGTACAATTATCTAGTATTTAAAAAGTTCTTTTGTACGTAATTGAAATACCTGTATAATAAAATAATTTAAAATTTTTACTCGTTGTCAGCTCTCATAACATAATTCAATACTAGTACACATCTGAAGGAAGCGGTTTAACGAACGTTCGGTCACAACCAACGGATGTGGTGGGTTATAATTACATTTTAATCTCTCTCTATGTATGTCTCAGGATTTGTAATGAAATTTTAACGTTGTGATTGGTGAAAATGTAGTTTTTTAAACATGTTAGAGTGTTAATTTTTGTTTTCTTAAATCCAAACGGTACAGTATCGTAGGGTCCTTCAAGTCTCCTTTTGGGCCCTGTAATTTTAAAAGACTTTGTTTCTTTGACTGTAACAATGTCTTTGTCCTTGGTTCGTCTTATTCTGTTCTCTTCTATGTCCACTGAGTCAAATGAATTACTCAGAACTAATGCTTTCAATGTTTCGAAATTTAATTTTTCGCTAGTTTTTAAATTTAGAGTAAGGCCTTTTATTTTACAAACTTCAACTAGTGCGTTTTTATTTGTTGACCAGACAAGATAGGCGTAAGTCTTGGGGCCTCCGGAAACAAATTCTACTATGTATGACCCTGGACCATAGTCAGCCAACTCGTCGGTCATTTCGCCCAAGTAGTCCCCTGTGGGGACCTTGTGCATACTCTCCCTGTGTACGTAAAGGACACTGTCTGTATCATAGTAAAGAACTTGCCTCCCTAACTTTTCTAAGTGTTCATACAGTTTTAATCGAGCATGTGACGTTGTAAATGCTGCAACCACAACATTCACTGTCCTTAGGGCTTTCTGCGGCTTCTTCAATATGCTGCCAGTTCACAATTAGTACAGTATCGTTAATAATTTGAGTAGTATTTACATCTATTTCAGGGTGGTTTCCTTTTGGGACAGCAACTGAAAGTATTCAAAGGGGTCTCTTATGATTGATGTTTTTGTCTGATTTTCCCTTTGACCAAATTTACCCCAGAAAGAATTTAACATCAATTTAGCAAGGGAGCGAAGACCTCCGTTCTTTTCAATTTTGAAAGGGTCAAGTCTGACACCTTCGTGTTCATAATAATTTTGAATATACACGGCTTTATCCTCTTCAGTGAGGCACCAAGAGGGGTAGCCCGATGCCTCCTGTTTAATCTTGAGAAATTTGTTAATAAAATCCGTAAAAAGACCACCGTCTTCGTAAGTAATAATTTTATAATCCCAAAGTTCGTACATTTCTAAAATGGTATACCCCTTCTCTACGGCCTTTCTCATTTCCTGCATTGTCCATGTCCCTGTCAATGCTCTTTCTTCGATGTTATGGTTACAGTCTGTGTTTAGCATTTCTAGACCACATGTACGGCATAAAACAAACATTAATTTATTGTTCATGCGTGCTGGAAGGACGGGATGGTACAAATTTTAGTGGAGGCAATACTTTACATTTCATGAGACCTTCGGCCTCCATGCCTCTTTCTCTACACTCCTTGTCCCCTACATATATTTTTGGATGGGATAAAACATAAGGAGAAAACTTATTGACAAACGGGTAACAAGGAGCAAACGTCTACATACTGAATTGTTTCCCCGTCCTCGCACTTGTGATAAGATTTTGCATTGCCTGTTCTGCCCCCGAAGAAGGCCTCTCTGGGATTGAGTGGGAGTGTGTTTAGAATGGGAGAAAATGTAGATAATCCAATTTTTGTTCTTTCTTTAAATGATTGAATTTACACTCCCACATTTCAATTACTTCATAGTCAGATGCTCGGAGACGAGCCATTTTAGCTTTGGTTCTCTCTCGAACCTTAAGTGCAGGGAGTCGGAAGGGTCCTCTTTGAGTGGTTCTTCTCTATTAAATGGAAAAACATTTTCGGGCACCCATGGAAATAACAGCCCTGAAATTCATAGATTCGTTCTCCGTCAAAACCGTCTACTTTTAATCCCTCGATTTTAACTTCTCTGTCCCTCCCCGCATGCTGAATGCGGGACACTACGCTGTTCTTCCTCCCAGCTCAGCCATTGTAAAGCAATAGGCGATTGGTTATCAACCATACGGTATCCGTTCTTTGGGACTAGACCAATAGTGTTGGCTTTGAGAAAATTCCGTCTAAAAACCAAATTACAGGCACTGGCAATGGTGACGGCTTCCATGAATGGATCTACATTACATTCTTTCAGAAACATGTTTCTAAACTTAATTACACGCTTGCGCCAGTATCTCCACATCGGAGATACAGTACTCGACCAAACTCTTTTTGAAAGTCAAAAACTAACATTTTGGTTAAGTTGGTCGTTGTGCCAATTTTCAAAATCTTTGTAAGTCTTTTCAAACATTGATTCAGGGCAGTAGTACTCCTTGGGTGGTAATGGGGCCCACATAATTTTGGTTTGCCAAAGTGTTGAAAAGGATGAGGGAAGTAACCCTTCTTCTTCTCCGGGGGGAGATCAAAGGCTTTGGGTAGTGCAGAGAGGGGCCATTGGGGAAATAATTTAGCGAATCGATAAATCTAACGTTATCCACAGTTCCATAAGAATGACTTTAGTGCCACGCATAATTAGCTCTGGAGTGTGAATTTTGTTTGTTCGAGAACGTACTTGAACAGAAATTGAAAATCAAAACCCTGACCGTTATGAGCCATTACACATACGTTTTTGAATTTTTTTTCTCTCCTCCATTACGTAATTCATAAATTGATTCACAGGATCACTATCAAAGATCTTTGTTCGGTCTTTGCACATTTCACAAGATTTACCATTAATACATTTCCAACAAAATTGTTGAGAAACACAAAGGTTAACTTTATGAACTCTAGATTCTTCCGTTAAAAATTTCATCTTGACGGGTCTCTAAATCAAAGAAAATGAAAAGAAAGTCTTTGGTTTTTGGTTTGTTTGTGTCGACCCGCATGTAACATTGATGGTTCGGGGGCATGAAATCGTTACATATTTTACAAAAACTTCCCCGCACACGTGTTTTGACTTACGACTGTTGAGAAAGACAAGCCTTTACGTTGTAATGGCTTTCGTGATACAGCAAGTTTATTTTGTACTGAGCATCGGAGTTAGTACCTGAAAAAATAAACATCTCGACCCTTATTATCGTAGTTATAAACTGTAATATTGTACTTTTTGAGGTGGTCTTGAAATTTATTAAGTTCGGGGATCCCCGCTCCCTGTTCAGAAATTTGGACCCCGGCTTTAGTCATCAGTTTTTGGGTTCTAAAAGTTTGTCGCTTTACCCATGTCCTGCCTTATTGCTTTGAACTGAGGATCTTTTTTGGCATAGGCTTTTGCTACCACTATAGCTCGGGGCAGACACAGATTATCACTATTCTTAATGACTACGATACCATTACGTGCTTTACATTCTTCTTGGAAATTATTGTACAAACCTGGTCTTCTGAGGCCACCACTACCTACTGGAATATTGGTGCGGGTGCACTTAACTCTAAATGTGTCCATGGACTTAATCGAATCCGTATTACTTTGGATAAGTTTTTCCAAATATATCCCAAAAATATATCCCCGTGAACTTGATTTGCAGGTCTATAAGCGATATATCCGGAATCTTTGGTCCTAAAAATTCAGAGAATCTAAAGTGAAGCCTAGGTAGTCATATTCGGTAGTAACCGGCTTTCGCCTTTTCGACAATACTCCCAAAACCCTTTTTAATCCAATCAAGTTCGGACACTCCTTCGGGTACTGGGTTAAACTTGAAAACTGTTTTCTGACCCATATGTTCTAAACCTTCTACAGTAGGTTTCACCGGTATGCAAAAACTTTTACGGGATCCATGTTGTATGTAATTAGCTCTAAAATAATACAGCAAGCAGCTTTGATACAAGCTTTTGGAATGGGTGTTGACTGTTCAACGTCACGTCTAAGAATGACAAGAAGACCACGTCACGCATTTAAGTAAGTGTAGGAGGTGCGCTATGCGCAGTAAACTTTTTTACAGTGCACTGTGGTATGATGTAATAACCGAAATAAATTACACAAAACTTGATTATAAATACGACACACAAATAAATTAATGAAATCTATGTTGGATTTGTCACTACGATACAAACACAGTAACACAACGAATTAACTTGTTCACTTTCATAAAAACACAATTAACACTGTATTAGATTTAAAGAAGCAATAGTATAAACACTTTAAGAACACACACAGTGTAAAGGAGTTTAATGTCTGTGATCGCTAAATAAAGTACAAGCACTTAATAAAACTGAAAATGTAATAAAACTCCTATAAGCTAAATTTACTTTTATAAAAATTTCTTGTCTTGATATCGACTCTGTATACACAATGTTGTGCAATATCAAGGAACAGAAGCGACATAGGTCTTACCTCTTTGGACGTCCACCTCCAGACTGGCGAGACAGGGAAATCTCTGGCCGCCTGTGTAGAACACCGACCAATCAGAGTGGCTTGGCGGCTATTTTAGACCAATCAGAGACGCGGCTTATTTTGACCAATGAGGGTCTCTTAAAATTGCGGTTGCAGCTGTACCGTTACTCGTCTGGGTTTTTACATGTAACCGCAAACCTCAATTCATCGCATCCTGTATGATGATTAACTAAATTCAAAGTATTACGAAGCGGTTATATGTTTTTTTTTTTGAAAATAGACTATAAATAAGTTAAAGCTCTTTTACAATCACACTCGGGAGAAAAATTAAAACTTATTACACACCGAATGCAGTACCTATGTATTATTCCGACTGTATTCAGGATGGAGGCAGATATCCCGTGTGCTGTACTGAAGATGTTATAATAGTTATTAGTTTTAATATTGTTGTAGAAAATGAATTATCAGAGGTCACGAGGATGCATGGGTAACCGCAAACCGCAAAACTGTCCGTTACGAGCAGTGTCATGAGCCGGTGCAATGGGTAAGTCACTGTGGTCGAGATTTCATAAAGTGCTAGTATAGATTATAATATAAACATTAGTATAACGCGGGTCTCGAGACGATTGGACTAATACCTCTGTATGCGTCTCTTTATAAATAAATTAAAGTAAGGGAACAGCTAGGAAACCAGAGTGAGGTATGATGGGTCTTTAGATGTCCAAGTATAAGCGACATATATAATTACACACGGTAAAGCTTAAATTGTATGGGATGGTATTCCGAATTAAGCTACGCCCGCTTGATATTATGAAAATGAGAGCCTGGCCGTTAGAAAGTGATGGTGGATTTAAACGTGGATAAAAAGTTGGAGTGCCGTTAAAGGGAGGCGTGGGTTAAGTGAAAACAAAATTACTTGATTAATATGGAAACTAAATGTCTAAGCAGTAGTTGAAATAAATGTATGGTGCTTTGTTAATAATGAAATACGGTTCTTTTAATTACCGGTTAAGTCTGCTTGAGAGTTGGGTCCCGGAATGAAGTGATAGACATCCAAGTGAAAGGTAACAGAAATTAGGGTCCCGTGATGGGTTGCGTGGGATAAGAGTATATGAAGTACTTCGTAGACATTAGGTGTCCAGGTATTGAAAACATATGCACGGGCATTGATCGGCAAATAGTAGTCGCTCAGAAGGTACGCCTCGTGTGTATATAAAGCTGTTAGCTTGAGACTAGGACCTCGGGCTGAGAATATCCTGTTGGGAAAGTACTCGGTAAATATTAGCATTACACTTTCAGGTAATGTATGAATATTTGTCAGTAAAATGAGAGTCCCGTGTTAGGCCTGGTTTTTTTTAATGGGGACCTCGGTATGTTAGAAATTGAACGAAATGCAAGTTTGAACCCTACGAAGGTAAGGCCTAACTAAGATTGTGCGATGTGCTCGGTAAAATACTCGTATATGGAGATTAATACGGTAAAGGTGTTAACTATATGTGTGGGAACCAGTACAGGGTATTAATGGTGGGAAGACAATTTTCGAATGTGACGCTACGCGTTAGTGAGTGTGGAGTCGTGGAGTATGTGTAAGGGCTAAGAGACGTGGTGTACGACATATTATATGGATGCCTGTTGGACTTTGTGGATACTAGTCGGTAATGTGTAGTGTGGTTCTAAATTGGGTATGGGTGATACCCCTGGGTAAGAGTACGGGAAGGCATTTGGAAAGTGTTGTTGTCCCGTCAGTGTGAGGGTGTGAGGGCCTGAAGGACGCTAGGGTACACGAGATATAGGCGCATACACACGTAAAGCTACGGGGAGTTAGAAAAATCATAGTATGTGCAATATCCGTAGTTAAGAGCGAGGTATGGGAGACAATAGGAAAGTGTGAAGCCTCTGCAGGATCCGTTAGAAAAGTAGGTCTTAGCATGTACAGGAGACGGACTATTGCAGGCCTATGTGGTACATTGGTCGGTAAAATTGTAAAAATCTGGGTATAGGCTTTAATGCCTGACTAGGACTGGAAAGTGTGGGGCCTCGGTAGGGTGCGGATGAGGGCCGAAGACGCTTGGGTACACGAGAGAGAGAGAGAGAGAGAGAGAGAGATGAGAGCGAGAGAGAGAGAGGACGAGGAGAGAGAGAGAGAGAGAGAGGTGGGAGGCTGTAGGTGTATACACACGTAAAGGTCAGGGAGTGAGAAATCATAGTATGTGCAATATCCGTAGTTAAGAGCCGAGGTATGGGAGACAATAGGAAAGTGTGAAGCCTCTGCAGGATCCGTTAGAAAAGTAGGTCTTAGCATGTCCAGGAGACGGGCTATTGCAGGCCTATGTGGTACATTGGTCGGTAAAAAATGGTAAAAATCTGGGTATTGGCTTTATGCCTGACTAGGAGTGGAAAGTGTGGGGCCACGGCAGGGTGCGGATGAGGGCCGAAGACGCTTGGGTACACGAGAGAGGTGGGAGGCTGTAGGCGTATACACACGTAAAGGTCGGGGATTTAGAAATCGTAGTATGTGCAATATCCGTGGTTAAGAGCCGAGGTATGAGAGGTAATAGCATAGTGTGAGTTTTCTGTAGCGACCATTAGAAATACAGGTGTAGGTCGGGAAACGGGCGATTGCAGGCCTATGTGGTACATTGGACTGTAAATTGGTCAAAATTCGGGTATGAGCGATACGCTCGGGTAGGAGTACTGGAGGCAATCGAAAAGTGTAGGGTCTCGGTAGGGTACGAGTACACGGTTAAAAGATCATCATTCATCCGATAAAAGATAGGCGATCAGAGTACCGATTTGGGTATAAGTTGGAACCCTGTGAGGGACTGTTCAGGTGTGGGTCTGTAAGAGACCGGGGGTATAGATGGGTGGCTAGGTCCTGGAGTGGAGTGTTATAAATAACAGTGTGGGCAATATATGTGGTTAAGAGTATTGGAGGCATTCGAAATGTTTGGGCAAGGGCCGTTAGAAATGTGGGTGCGGTTTTTCATGCATTCCTGTACTCGAAAAGATGGGTGACGGAATATGTCGTGCATGGCCGGTAAAGGTTAGGCGGTCAAAATCCGGGTATGGGCATTACGCCAGGCTCGGAGTGCGGGAGGCAGTAGGACTGTGTCGGACTCCTGTAGGAGCCATCAGATACGCGGGTGCGGGTGTTAAGACTCTCAGGTACTCAAAAAGGTGAGTGTCAATAGGCTTCGACACGGGACCTGTGGACGGGTGGTTAAGCAGTACAGAAAGTCAGAGGTGTGTGATAAACAGGAAGTCTAGGTTGAGATAAGTCGTCGGAAAACAGGAAGTCTGTGGTTAGGAAACACCGAAATGTACCTCCCATAAGAGACAATCTCCCATTGGCTAGGGGAGGGACCAGGAGGTGACAGGGGGTGTAGGGAGGGGGTGGGTGGGGGCAGGGGCATGGCCTAGCCGCCATTCGATACAAACACAGTAACACAACGAATTAACTTGTTCACTTTCATAAAAACACAATAACACTGTATTAGATTTAAAGAAGCAATAGTATAAACACTTTAAGAACACACACAGTGTAAAGGAGTTTAATGTCTGTGATCGCTAAATAAAGTACAAGCACTTAATAAACTGAAAATGTAATAAAACTCCTATAAGCTAATTTACTTTTATAAAATTTCTTGTCTTGATATCGACTCTGTATACACAATGTTGTGCAATATCAAGGAACAGAGCGACATAGGTCTTACCTCTTTGACGTCCACCTCCAGACTGGCGAGACAGGGAAATCTCTGCCGCCTGTGTAGAACACCGACCAATCAGAGTGCTTGGCGGCTATTTTAGACCAATCAGAGACGCGCTTATTTTGACCAATGAGGTCTCTTAAAATTGCGGTTGCAGCTGTACCGTTACTCGTCTGGGTTTTTACATGTAACCGCAAACCTCAATCATCGCATCCTGTATGATTAACTAAATTCAAAGTATACGAAGCGGTATATGTTTTTTTTTTGAAAATAGACTATAAATAAGTTAAAGCTCTTTACATCACACTCGGGAGAAAAATTAAAACTTATTACACACCGAATGCAGTACCTATGTATTATTCCGACTGTATTCAGGATGGCAGATATCCCGTGCTGTACTGAAGATGTTATAATAGTTATTAGTTTTAATATTGTTGTAGAAAATGAATTATCAGAGTCCGAGGATGCAGGTAACCGCAAAACCGCAAACTGTCCGTTACGAGCAGTGTCATGAGCCGGTTGCAATGGGTAAGTCACTGTGGTCGAGATTTCATAAAGTGCTAGTATAGATTATAATATAAACATTAGTATAACGCGGTCTCGAGACGATTGGACTAATACCTCTGTATGCGTCTCTTTATAAATAAATTAAAGTAAGGGAACAGCTAGGAAACCAGAGTGAGGTATGATGGGTCTTTAGATGTCCAAGTATAAGCGACATATATAATTACACACGGTAAAGCTTAAATTGTATGGGATGGTATTCCGAATTAAGCTACGCCCGCTTTGATATTATGAAAATGAGAGCCTGGCCGTTAGAAAGTGATGGTGGATTTAACGTGGATAAAAAGTTGGAGTGCCGTAAAGGGAGGCGTGGGTTAAGTGAAAACAAAATTACTTGATTAATATGGAAACTAAATGTCTAAGCAGTAGTTGAAATAAATGTATGGTGCTTTGTTAATAATGAAATACGGTTCTTTTAATTACCGGTTAAGTCTGCTTGAGAGTTGGGTCCCGGAATGAAGTGATAGACATCCAAGTGAAAGGTAACAGAAATTAGGGTCCCGTGATGGGTTGCGTGGGATAAGAGTATATGAAGTACTTCGTAGACATTAGGTGTCCAGGTATTGAAACATATGCACGGGCATTGATCGGCAAATAGTAGTCGCTCAGAAGGTACGCCTCGTGTTATAAGCTGTTAGCTTGAGACTAGGACCTCGGGTCTGAGAATATCCTGTTGGGAAAGTACTCGGTAAATATTAGCATTACACTTTCAGGTAATGTATGAATATTTGTCAGTAAAATGAGAGTCCCGTGTTAGGCCTGGTTTTTTTTAATGGGGACCTCGGTATGTTAGAAATTGAACGAAATGCAAGTTTGAACCCTACGAAGGTAAGGCTAACTAAGATTGTGCGATGTGCTCGGTAAATACTCGTATATGGAGATTAATACGGTAAAGGTGTTAACTATATGTGTGGGAACCAGTACAGGGTATTAATGGTGGGAAGACAATTTTCGAATGTGACGCTACGCGTAGTGAGTGTGGAGTCGTGGAGTATGTGTAAGGGCTAAGAGACGTGGTTGTACGACATATTATATGGATGCCTGTTGGACTTTGTGGATACTAGTCGGTAATGTGTAGGTGGTCTAAATTGGGTATGGGTGATACCCCTGGGTAAGAGTACGGGAGGCATTTGGAAAGTGTTGTTGTCCCGTCAGTGTGAGGGTGAGGGCCTGAAGACGCTAGGGTACACGAGATATAGGCGCATACACACGTAAAGCTCGGGGAGTTAGAAATCATAGTATGTGCAATATCCGTAGTTAAGAGCGAGGTATGGGAGACAATAGGAAAGTGTGAAGCCTCTGCAGGATCCGTTAGAAAAGTAGGTCTTAGCATGTACAGGAGACGGACTATTGCAGGCCTATGTGGTACATTGGTCGGTAAAATTGTAAAAATCTGGGTATAGGCTTTATGCCTGACTAGGACTGGAAAGTGTGGGGCCTCGGTAGGGTGCGGATGAGGGCCGAAGACGCTTGGGTACACGAGAGAGAGAGAGAGAGAGAGAGAGAGAGAGAGAGAGAGAGAGAGAGAGAGAGAGAGAGGAGAGAGAGGAGAGAGAGAGATGAGAGAGAGAGGTGGGAGGCTGTAGGTGTATACACACGTAAAGGTCAGGGAGTGAGAAATCATAGTATGTGCAATATCCGTAGTTAAGAGCCGAGGTATGGGAGACAATAGGAAAGTGTGAAGCCTCTGCAGGATCCGTTAGAAAAGTAGGTCTTAGCATGTCCAGGAGACGGGCTATTGCAGGCCTATGTGGTACATTGGTCGGTAAAATGGTAAAAATCTGGGTATTGGCTTTATGCCTGACTAGGAGTGGAAAGTGTGGGGCCACGGCAGGGTGCGGATGAGGGCCGAAGACGCCTTGGGTACACGAGAGAGGTGGGAGGCTGTAGGCGTATACACACGTAAAGGTCGGGGATTTAGAAATCGTAGTATGTGCAATATCCGTGGTTAAGAGCCGAGGTATGAGAGGTAATAGCATAGTGTGAGTTTTCTGTAGCGACCATTAGAAATACAGGTGTAGGTCCGGGAAACGGGCGATTGCAGGCCTATGTGGTACATTGGACTGTAAATTGGTCAAAATTCGGGTATGAGCGATACGCTCGGGTAGGAGTACTGGAGGCAATCGAAAAGTGTAGGGTCTCGGTAGGGTACGAGTACACGGTTAAAAGATCATCATTCATCCGATAAAAGATAGGCGATCAGAGTACCGATTTGGGTATAAGTTGGAACCCTGTGAGGGACTGTTCAGGTGTGGGTCTGTAAGAGACCGGGGGTATAGATGGGTGGCTAGGTCCTGGAGTGGAGTGTTATAAATAACAGTGTGGGCAATATATGTGGTTAAGAGTATTGGAGGCATTCGAAATGTTTGGGCAAGGGCCGTTAGAAATGTGGGTGCCGTTTTTTCATGCATTCCTGTACTCGAAAAGATGGGTGACGGAATATGTCGTGCATGGCCGGTAAAGGTTAGGCGGTCAAAATCCGGGTATGGGCATTACGCCAGGCTCGGAGTGCGGGAGGCAGTAGGACTGTGTCGGACTCCTGTAGGAGCCATCAGATACGCGGGGTGCGGGTGTTAAGACTCTCAGGTACTCAAAAAGGTGAGTGTCAATAGGCTTCGACACGGGACCTGTGGACGGGTGGTTAAGCAGTACAGAAAGTCAGAGGTGTGTGATAAACAGGAAGTCTAGGTTGAGATAAGTCGTCGGAAAACAGGAAGTCTGTGGTTAGGAAACACCGAAATGTACCTCCCATAAAGAGACAATCTCCCATTGGCTAGGGGAGGGACCAGGAGGTGACAGGGGGTGTAGGAGGGGGTGGGTGGGGGCAGGGGCATGGCCTAGCCGCCATTCGATACAAACACAGTAACACAACGAATTAACTTGTTCACTTTCATAAAAACACAATAACACTGTATTAGATTTAAAGAAGCAATAGTATAAACACTTTAAGAACACACACAGTTGTAAAGGAGTTTAATGTCTGTGATCGCTAAATAAAGTACAAGCACTTAATAAACTGAAAATGTAATAAAACTCCTATAAGCTAATTTACTTTTATAAAATTTCTTGTCTTGATATCGACTCTGTATACACAATGTTGTGCAATATCAAGGAACAGAGCGACATAGGTCTTACCTCTTTGACGTCCACCTCCAGACTGGCGAGACAGGGAAATCTCTGCCGCCTGTGTAGAACACCGACCAATCAGAGTGCTTGGCGGCTATTTTAGACCAATCAGAGACGCGCTTATTTTGACCAATGAGGTCTCTTAAAATTGCGGTTGCAGCTGTACCGTTACTCGTCTGGGTTTTTACATGTAACCGCAAACCTCAATCATCGCATCCTGTATGATTAACTAAATTCAAAGTATACGAAGCGGTATATGTTTTTTTTTTGAAAATAGACTATAAATAAGTTAAAGCTCTTTACATCACACTCGGGAGAAAAATTAAAACTTATTACACACCGAATGCAGTACCTATGTATTATTCCGACTGTATTCAGGATGGCAGATATCCCGTGCTGTACTGAAGATGTTATAATAGTTATTAGTTTTAATATGTTGTAGAAAATGAATTATCAGAGTCCGAGGATGCAGGTAACCGCAAACCGCAAAAAAAACTGTCCGTTACGAGCAGTGTCATGAGCCGGTGCAATGGGTAAGTCACTGTGGTCGAGATTTCATAAAGTGCTAGTATAGATTATAATATAAACATTAGTATAACGCGGTCTCGAGACGATTGGAACTAATACCTCTGTAATGCGTCTCTTTATAAATAAATTAAAGTAAGGGAACAGCTAGGAAACCAGAGTGAGGTATGATGGGTCTTTAGATGTCCAAGTATAAGCGACATATATAATTACACACGGTAAAGCTTAAATTGTATGGGATGGTATTCCGAATTAAGCTACGCCCGCTTGATATTATGAAAATGAGAGCCTGGCCGTTAGAAAGTGATGGTGGATTTAACGTGGATAAAAAGTTGGAGTGCCGTAAAGGGAGGCGTGGGTTAAGTGAAAACAAAATACTTGATTAATATGGAAACTAAATGTCTAAGCAGTAGTTGAAATAAATGTATGGTGCTTTGTTAATAATGAAATACGGTTCTTTTAATTACCGGTTAAGTCTGCTTGAGAGTTGGGTCCGGAATGAAGTGATAGACATCCAAGTGAAAGGTAACAGAAATTAGGGTCCCGTGATGGGTTGCGTGGGATAAGAGTATATGAAGTACTTCGTAGACATTAGGTGTCCAGGTATTGAAACATATGCACGGGCATTGATCGGCAAATAGTAGTCGCTCAGAAGGTACGCCTCGTGTTATAAGCTGTTAGCTTGAGACTAGGACCTCGGGCTGAGAATATCCTGTTGGGAAAGTACTCGGTAAATATTAGCATTACACTTTCAGGTAATGTATGAATATTTGTCAGTAAAATGAGAGTCCCGTGTTAGGCCTGGTTTTTTTTTAATGGGGACCTCGGTATGTTAGAAATTGAACGAAATGCAAGTTTTGAACCCTACGAAGGTAAGGCTAACTAAGATTGTGCGATGTGCTCGGTAAATACTCGTATATGGAGATTAATACGGTAAAGGTGTTAACTATATGTGTGGGAACCAGTACAGGGTATTAATGGTGGGAAGACAATTTTCGAATGTGACGCTACGCGTAGTGAGTGTGGAGTCGTGGAGTATGTGTAAGGGCTAAGAGACGTGGTGTACGACATATTATATGGATGCCTGTTGGACTTTGTGGATACTAGTCGGTAATGTGTAGGTGGTCTAAATTGGGTATGGGTGATACCCCTGGGTAAGAGTACGGGAGGCATTTGGAAAGTGTTGTTGTCCCGTCAGTGTGAGGGTGAGGGCCTGAAGACGCTAGGGTACACGAGATATAGGCGCATACCACACGTAAAGCTCGGGGAGTTAGAAATCATAGTATGTGCAATATCCGTAGTTAAGAGCGAGGTATGGGAGACAATAGGAAAGTGTGAAGCCTCTGCAGGATCCGTTAGAAAAGTAGGTCTTAGCATGTACAGGAGACGGGACTATTGCAGGCCTATGTGGTACATTGGTCGGTAAAATTGTAAAAATCTGGGTATAGGCTTTATGCCTGACTAGGACTGGAAAGTGTGGGGCCTCGGTAGGGTGCGGATGAGGGCCGAAGACGCTTGGGTACACGAGAGAGAGAGAGAGAGAGAGAGAGAGAGGAGAGAGAGAGAGAGAGAGAGAGAGGTGGGAGGCTGTAGGTGTATACACACGTAAAGGTCAGGGAGTGAGAAATCATAGTATGTGCAATATCCCGTAGTTAAGAGCCGAGGTATGGGAGACAATAGGAAAGTGTGAAGCCTCTGCAGGATCCGTTAGAAAAAGTAGGTCTTAGCATGTCCAGGAGACGGGCTATTGCAGGCCTATGTGGTACATTGGTCGGTAAAATGGTAAAAATCTGGGTATTGGCTTTATGCCTGACTAGGAGTGGAAAGTGTGGGGCCACGGCAGGGTGCGGATGAGGGCCGAAGACGCTTGGGTACACGAGAGAGGTGGGAGGCTGTAGGCCGTATACACACGTAAAGGTCGGGGATTTAGAAATCGTAGTATGTGCAATATCCGTGGTTAAGAGCCGAGGTATGAGAGGTAATAGCATAGTGTGAGTTTTCTGTAGCGACCATTAGAAATACAGGTGTAGGTCCGGGAAACGGGCGATTGCAGGCCTATGTGGTACATTGGACTGTAAATTGGTCAAAATTCGGGTATGAGCGATACGCTCGGGTAGGAGTACTGGAGGCAATCGAAAAGTGTAGGGTCTCGGTAGGGTACGAGTACACGGTTAAAAGATCATCATTCATCCGATAAAAGATAGGCAATCAGAGTACCGATTTGGGTATAAGTTGGAACCCTGTGAGGGACTGTTCAGGTGTGGGTCTGTAAGAGACCGGGGGTATAGATGGGTGGCTAGGTCCTGGAGTGGAGTGTTATAAATAACATGTGGGCAATATATGTGGTTAAGAGTATTGGAGGCATTCGAAATGTTTGGGCAAGGGCCGTTAGAAATGTGGGTGCGGTTTTTCATGCATTCCTGTACTCGAAAAGATGGGTGACGGAATATGTCGTGCATGGCCGGTAAAGGTTAGGCGGTCAAAAATCCGGGTATGGGCATTACGCCAGGCTCGGAGTGCGGGAGGCAGTAGGACTGTGTCGGACTCCTGTAGGAGCCATCAGATACGCGGGTGCGGGTGTTAAGACTCTCAGGTACTCAAAAAGGTGAGTGTCAATAGGCTTCGACACGGGACCTGTGGACGGGTGGTTAAGCAGTACAGAAAGTCAGAGGTTGTGTGATAAACAGGAAGTCTAGGTTGAGATAAGTCGTCGGAAAACAGGAAGTCTGTGGTTAGGAAACACCGAAATGTACCTCCCATAAGAGACAATCTCCCATTGGCTAGGGGAGGGACCAGGAGGTGACAGGGGGTGTAGGAGGGGGTGGGTGGGGGCAGGGGCATGGCCTAGCCGCCATTGCTGCCCTCTCATTGATCCAGAGACGATGGTGGTTGTGGGAAGGGGTGCAGGGGGCGTGGCCTAGCCGCCATTGCTGCTCTCTCATTGGTCCAGAATAACTCCATAAGAGCCCATGTTACGGCCAGATCCGCGGGAGGTCTACTGATGTTCCTAATTTCTCTGATTACTCTACAGTAAGTGATTCCTTTCATCACTTTTGCAGAAGAAGAAATGTATGTAATATTAATAGTAATGGGTGTAAACAATGAAATGTAATAGAATCACACATTTAGCATAGCTTATCGCATCTGATTTTCTTTGCAGACGGAGATACTGTGTTAATAAATACGTATGTTGCTATAAATATTGACCTATTATCAAGATTTTTGATATGAATAATGAAATAAATACTTATAATAGACCGGAGATGTACTCCACACTGTGTCCACAGGGTCTATGTAAGTGTCTTAGAGCCTTTATAAAAGAGGCAGTAAGATTATGTAAAACTAATATACGTACCTAGTTTACAAACATCGTGCCGTGTTGCCATATTGAACCATGAGTGAGTTTTCTATTAGACCATCTCATCACAGTTTTACAGTCTCAGCTCGAAAGAGGGTTGCCACACTCGATGTGTGTATGTGTTTGTGGTTGGTATATAGGTGTACATTATGGGCAAGAATCATGTAAGAATACATTTAACTAGAAAGGCCATCTATCGCTCTCCTGTACTTTCCAGATTGCTGTCCTTGTGGTGGCAGGCAAAGCAATCAAGACCAGACAATATCACTAAAACAATGAATTCTTAGAGTTTAAGGTAATGCATTGTTGGTAGTAGCGACCACCAGTAATAGATGACAGCTAAGATTGCTGTCCTTGTGGCCGGCAAAGTAATCAAGACCAGACAATATTACTCACTAAACAATGAATTCTTAGAGTTTAAGGTAATGCATTGTTGGTAGTAGCGACCACCAGTAACAGATGACAGATGAGATTGCTGTCCTTGTAGCCGGCAAAATAATCAAGACCAGACAATATTACTCACTAAACAATGAATTCTTACAGTTTGAGGCAATACATTGTTGGTGGTAGCGACCATTAGTAACAGATGACAGCTGAGATTGCTGTCCTTGTGGCCGGCAAAGTAATCAAGACCAGACAATATTACTCACTAAACAATGAATTCTTACAGTTCTAAGCAATGCATTGTTGGTGGTGGTAGCGACCATTACTAACAGCTGACCGTCATGAAGTGTCACAAATGACAGCCGGGATTGCTTCCTTGAGGCTAGCAGAGCAATCAAGACCAGATAATATTATTTGCTAAACACTTAAAACTCACATACTTTGTTTTTTTTGTCATATTCTGAGCTTGGTTATGGTTATGAAGGATGTACATATACAAGAAATGTTTTATACGTAAAGAGATAAACGCCACTATATGGACACAGCTCACAGCCCAAAGCTTATGGGGAAACTAATTTGTCATACAGGAAGCTGCGACTGTTTCAAACTAATAGATATGAAAATTTTTAAAATCTTAATGTAATATTCCTTGTTATAAGGATTTGCAACTTATTTAGAGTAAAGATAATATCACATCTACATATCCTTACGTTTTTTGTTACAATAATTTCAGATTTGTCGTCGAACTATTAAAAATTCTTTCATGTAAAATGATTGAAAATGTAACAAATATTTTGACAGTAAATAGCAATAGAAAATATACTAGAGAAAGGTTTTGACATAAATAGTTAGACATTTTTAAATAGCACATCTTTCATGCTCGTTATACCTTGCATTCTCTTAGAACGTTTCAATATTATTCAAAATTATAAAAACATTTTTTTAAATAATTTTACATTATTACTCAAAATTATATAAAAATATTATTTTAATTTGCCGTGTACTCCCGAAAACTACGAACTTACAAATCAAATATGCTTCATGGTAAGATAAAAATTAAACACTTCATTTTTATTAAAGGTGGTTATTAATTTTAACGACTTTAATTTATGCCAGAGGGTGAAGAGGTTTTGCTCAAGTATTGAACCGCTTCTCTATGATATTGAAATATAAGTGAAGAGCCTCCAGTCAGACGGAATGTACGATGTCGCCATTATCCGATTTCCTCAGAGACGCTGAGAGACTCATTAACAAACAGTTGACGTTACAGCATCCTTCCTGTTGACACATTGACACGGAGCTGCGTTTCTTTAGTATCTGTGTCGATGCTGCTTGCTGCATGCTATTACAGATTTCAGATGTCTCATAAACGCCGAAAGGTTCATTAAACAACAGTTGACGGTACGGCATCCTGCCTGTTGACACATTGACACGTGGCTACGTTCCTTTGGTAGCTCGGTCGATGTTCGCTAGCGAGTTAAAACGACGGAGAGCAGATGTTCTTTGCCCTCCCTTGCTGGGGCGGTTTATATTACTGACTAGCTCTAAGATTCGTGTATGTGGCATAAATATTATAGAATAGTTACTCCCAGAACATTACAGGCCGCGGCGTGTTCACAAGCGAGTTACGACGACGGAAAGCAGATGTTCTCGTCCCTCTATTGCAAGGGGCGGTTTATATTACAGACTAGCTCTAAGATACTTGTATGTGTCAGAAATATTAGACAATATAAATAACGTTACTACTCAAGTTAGGTTTAATTTTTGTTATGTTACTGTTATTTTGTGTTTTGATTGTAATTAATTTAATTTTTCATTTAATCTATAATATTGATTATCATCCATTATACGGTATACAAATTGCTAATATAAATTGCTATAACTCACTAATGCTTTGCTTATATGTAATTTCATTTAATTTTATTTATATGTAACACGTTCTAAAAAGCTGAAAAATATTTATAAAACCTTAAAACAATATGTGCTCTAAATTGTGTAAATTTAAGCTTTAAAATTACTCTTACCATTAGCTACTAACCTATTTACGAACGTTGAGTCCATCGGTTTAACAAAAGTGTTTCTTTAACTGGTGAAATTACTTTAGTCGTATCTTTATAGTTATCCTGTTTTAGGCTAATGCCATGTTGGAGTTAGAATTATTTTATATTATAGTTCAAATTGCCTCACCTGCTTTGGTATAATTTTATCATGGACTCCTCATTATTGTTTCCAACCAAAGCCTAGTTTGTGGTCCTGACGAAATATAAACAAAGTTTAACCATCAATAGTTGTAAATAATTTGACAATTTTAAGGCTTTTTAGTGTTGCTATAAGGTGTTTAATTACTTACTCAAAACATCCGATAACTCAAAATCTCGAGCATAAGTGAACAATGGAGAGCGGTTATATCTGTTATGGAAGGTCTTAATTTTATGCAAAAATATGCAATTCCATCATTAGACTACACACTGATTGTAATTAAATATTGTGAAGTAAACAGGATATTCCGCACATTTTACATCGTTGAGTGAAAACAAATCAATAACACTACGTTTTCAGATGTAATTATGTGTTTAGTTACTCACTTAAGAAAGACGTCAGATTGCAGATTTTGAACGCAGTGCTACTGATTATTTTTATCACTGAATGATGGGGAAAATGTTTTCCTTCATAGTTCTTCCTTTACAAAATATAATTAAATATTCATAAATACATTTTCTTTAAATGAGAAACTATAGTATTTAATATATGGGTAAATATGCTAAATCTCAATCTTGGTAATAACACTTACGTCATTTAAAGAAATAATTTCAATAGTTCTATTTAAAGACTAATTTATAATAAGTACAACGCAGTCATCCCGAAATTCGAGTATCTTTGTTTTTGATAACCAATTCTGGAGTTATGTCATAACAGATGGTGACATTATTTATTGGAACACATTAGTTTTACATCAAGTGAGAGGTGAACCAAGAGAACTAAATGAAGATGTCAGTGATAAATGGGGACGTGCAGGAGTTGCTCCAATGAAATACGGATTTCCTGACGGCTTAGTGAGGATATAACTACTCATGACGTCATCAGAGACTTAGACGGAGAACTTTATTCTGAGCAACATTAAAATGTTGTTATTTCTTATGAATTATATATTAGGTCTTTTCTTGGTTTTTTCTGTTTTATCTTCTCGTGTAATAGTATATTTCAATAAAATTGTAATTACTATTAGAGAAATTCAGAACAATCTCAGGATTATGATGATATAATTAATTAGAACAAGGAAGACAAAATTTTTACCTTTTAGCATGTTTTAAAAATGTGTTAAAGTTGTTACTATTATTATCATTAATTCTTTATTTTTTGCTGTTAGATTATTATTTTTGAAATAAAAATGCTGTGTGCTTATCTACAGATTACATACTATTTATTAATTGTTTTACTGCAAAATACAAATTAGGAATCAAATTTGAATAATAAATATTTTTATTCCAATATTGCAAACAAGCGCTAGTTCAATGATGCAAAAATAATGAAATTGATCAAATCAATATATTATTGTAGCACATTTAAAAATATTTTAACTCAAGAATTCACAATCGTAGAAGAAAAATATAATTATAGTGCAACTAAATCAATAGTAATTGGTCACTGACAAACGACTGTTTGTTTCAGGTGGCAGGAAGATTTTTTCTGAGGTAAGTATGAAACTCTAGAATTCACAATCAATAATTCTATCGTAACATATATATTCATAACTGGCAAACATCTGTTAGTTTTACAGGAAGCAGGATGCATTACCCTCTGTGGTAAGTGTGCAACTCTATAACTAACAATCAACAATGTTAACCTAACATATATATTTGGAACTGGCAAATATCTATTAGTTTTCAGGAAGCATGAGACATTCCATTTGTTTTAAAACCAAAACCCTATAAATATGCAAACAGTAACTAGAAATTCACTAGAGTTTTAGTAATCATATTACATTCACATTTATAAACAATATAGATTACCTTTAGGAAAGATTGACGTAGCTCCGTCTACTACTACCTGCTAGCTGCCCAGCAAGGTACATGTCTCCCACACGTAATACCGATATACAACTATAGATTAAGGATGGTAGGATGACCTAGCTAATTCTCCGTATTGCTAGCTGTCGAGCAAGGTACATATCTCCCACGTAATACCGATATACAACTATAGATTAAGGATGATAGGATGACCTAGCTAATTCTCCGTATTGCTAGCTGTCGAGCAAGGTACATATCTCCCACGTAATACCGATATACAACTATAGATTAAGGATGATAGGATGGACCTAGCTAATTCTCCGTATTGCTAGCTGTCCAGCAAGGTACATGTCTCCCACGTAATGCCGATTATACAACTATAGATTAAGGATGATAGTTTACCTTATTACCTTTAATAATACCAACCAATACCTTTAATTTGCATAGTATGTAACCTAATGACGGGGAATAACTAAGGTATTACTTACAAGACTGTTTCATTATTGTTTAAAATTAGTACTTTGAAATACCAAATTTTATATACACTTCTTATAGCTATTTTTTTTCCCTTACATCTACATTCAGCTAGCTAACTTGAATTGCGTTCACCTAGTTAATAGAATTTGATAATTTACAAGATTTATTATATTAAAAAAGTAATAATAATTAATATATATTTAGTCCAAGTTTGATACATAAATGTGCAAGAAAACATATTATAAACATATGAAAATGTTTATAACTTAATTCTGTCTACCGTTGAGCTTTCTTAACACATATTGCATACATTTTTCAATTTTGCTCTTTAAGCACTTTCCAGAATGTTAATGTTGTTTATCGCGAAGGAAAAATCTTGAATAGTTAGGATAGCTTAATATTTATAATCTATATAGAAAACTACAGAGATATTAAAATACTATATTAATGCTTATGTTGATTAAAAAACATTACCTAAAAATAAAAAAGTTAGCTGTATGAATTACTACTGAGAGCTATTAGAATACATGCCTACTAGAATCTATAAGGCACCGCGTTCTATTCAGCCCCACTTGTTTGCTTTCATCATTCCTACATTAGAGCCGACTGTATTGACGAGCCTTATTGGAACGTAGTGAGTAGTAGCTTTTAGAATACAAGCCTACTGGAATCTATAAAGCACCACGTGCTACTCAGCGCCTCTTGTGTGCTTTCATCATGTCTATAATATATTATAAGAGTCGGCTATATTGAAGAGCCTTATTGGACGTAAGTGAGTAGTATCTTTTAGAATGCATGCCTGCTGGAATCTATAAGGCACCGCGTTCTATTCAGCCACTTGTTTGCTTTCATCATTCCTACATTAGAGTCGACTGCCGTGATACAAAGTTTTCCAATATAAAAAAAATTAAACCTCATGCTCATCTATTTCCTTATTTTTGATCGCAGCATTATGGTAGAAGTCAAAATTTCAATATATAATTAAAACTTGTCCTAATGCTATTTTTGCTATTGTAAACTGTAAATATTTTATATAGTTATAATACTTCCTCCTTACGCTATAATGTACAAATAGTTAGAGATTATTTACCAAATAACCTATAAAAATTAAAACAAATTTTTAGGTTGGATTGCGTTATGGTTATTTATTTAAAAAGAGACATCGTCATCACTTGTATTAGATGTAAAATTGTTCTGAAAGTGAAACATTCATGATGGCCTTTAGTATAGCCTCTAGTAGCTGCTGGTACTTTCAAGAATACAAACCCAGTTAGTGCACCTAACCATTACAGTACTACGAGCTTTACATTTGTCAGGAAGAGAATTGAATGAGTTTGCTGTAAACATACATTTTGCTGATTCCTGTATTTGATTTCGGGACGAAAATGCTTTAAGTAGGCTAGGGCATCAGCCCTGAGCATCGAGAAAACTTCAGAACTAGTAGTTTGCTGACGTGGTGACGATGACAGTATGTTTACTTATGTATGGAAGCAGCTCGGCATGTATTAACTCGGTGATACAAAACTCTTATCAGCCCTGAGCATTTAGAAAATTTCAAAACTGGCAGTTTTCTAACGTGGTGACGATGGCAGTATGTTTACTTATGTATGGAAGCAGCTCGGCATGTATTACCTCGGTGATGCAAACACTCTTATCAGCCCTGAGCATCCGAGAAAATTTCAAAAACTGGCAGTTTTCTAACGTGGTGACGATGGCAGTATGTTTACTTATGTATGGAAGCAGCTCGGCAATGTATTATCTCGGTGATGCAACACTCTTATCAGCCCTGAGCATCGAGAAAATTTCAAAACTGGCAGTTTGCTAACGTGGTGACGATGACAATATGTTAACTTAAGTATGGAAGCCAGCTCGGCATGTATTACCTCGGTGATGCAAAACTCTTATCAGCACTGAGCATCTAGAAAACTTCAGAACTGATAGTTTGCTGGACGTGGTGACGATGACAATATGTTTACTTATGTATGGAAGCAGCTCGGCATGTATTACCTCGGTAATGCAAAACACTTATCAGCCCTGAGCATCGAGAAAACTTCAGAACTGGTAGTTTGCTGACGTGGTGACGATGACAATATGTTTACTTATGTATGGAAGCAGCTCGGCATGTATTACCTCAGTGGTGTAAAACTCTTGTCAAGCCTGAGCATCTAGAAATCAAATAAACTGGCAGTTTGCTGGCGTGGTGATAATAACAGTATGGTTTCTTATGTATGGAGGCATATCGGCTTGTATTTCCCCCGCAAAAAAAACGTTTCACTTCAACTCTGATCTCTTTATTTAGCAATATTTAATATATTTATTACAGCTAATACTGATAAACTGAAAAATCGCAGTAAATTTCTACTTACTGGTTTTTTAAGTATGGTAAATTTATTGCAGGACGTTTTAACATCATTTATGAGTTATATACTAGGAATAATATACAAACTAACTATATTTTATGAATAATATACTAGTAGGTCTAACTATATTACTAAGAATAATATACTAGTAACTATATGCTACGAATCATATACTAGTAACTACATGCTAGAAAATATCATACTTGTAGCTTTTTACTAAGAATAATATACTAGTAACTATATAATAGGACATTTATAAATAATATATACATATCGACTTATATTCTATTTTTGTGAAATAGAGTTTATAATTTTGTATAATTCCATTATATTTTTTTCGCTTAATATACTATAACAATATTAGCAGACACGAAGTTATATTTCGGACTTGTCTCTATGGAGTAATATTGTAGGGATAGTTGAGAATAAAGTTTGGTATACCTGATCCTCTATTCACAGATCAGTAAAAAGAGTCCCACAGCTTGTCCTTCACCAAGAACCTGCCATACCACAATATCATTTTATCTTTTTTACATTGATCTAGAAAAGTATATTTTTAAAGAACAGTGTAGACCGTTACTATTAGGAAGTTAGGAATTACTTACTTCAAATCATCGTTCAGCAGTAGAGGTGGGATTAAAACTAGATCGGTAATCAGCTGGAACGGGATAGGAGAAGAGTAACTTCAGCAGGAACCGGGATAGGAGCAGATTAACTTCAGCAGGGAGCGGGATAGGAGAAGAGTAACTTCATCAGGAGCCTGGAGAGGAGCAGAGTAACTTCAACAGGAACCTGGAGAGGAGCAGGAGTAACTTCAATAGGAACTGGGATTGGAGCAGAGTTACTTCATCAGGAACCTGGATAGGAGCAGAGTTACTTCAGCAGGAACCTGGAGAGGAGCAGAGTAACTTCAACAGGAACTGGGATTAAAGCAGAGTAGCTTCAGCAGCAACCGGGATAGGAAGCAGAGTACCTTCAGCAGGAACTGGGATAGGAGCAGAGTAACTTCAACAGGAACTGGGATTAAAGCAGAGTAGCTTCAGCAGCAACCGGGATAGGAGCAGAGTACCTTCAGCAGGAACTGGGATAGGAGCAGAGTACCTTCAGCAGGAACTGGGATAGGAGCAGAGTAACTTCAGCAGGAACTGGGATAGGAGCAGAGTACCTTCAGCAGGAACTGGGATAGGAGCAGAGTAACTTCAGCAGGAACTGGGATAGGAGCAGAGTACCTTCAGCAGGAACTGGGATAGGAGCAGAGTACCTTCAGCAGGAACTGGGATAGGAGCAGAGTAACTTCAGGCAGAAACCGGGATAGGAGCAGACATTATCCTATTAACGTGGACTCAAGTATAAGAATTCAAAATGTGGTCCGTAAAAAACGTTAAAACGCATGATACTTATGCGTGTACTTATATTAGATTATTGGTTCAAATATGTGTTGGTAATCTAAACCAAAAATTTGTCTTTGTGTTTTAATAACTCTGAGCTTTTCAATATTTTGAAACTGGCATAATTTGATGATCGTTTCAATATTCCAATAAAAATAATCTTCAGAAGAATTTTTCGTCATATTTCCTTAATTTTCTGAATGAATAAACAGTGTTAGTTTTCCCTTCTTTAATTGAAACTTTTAGTCCAAAGTTTCCTTGATTACTATGAGTAGTATTAAACTTAAATAGGCAAAGTGCTTTCCTCTATTCTATTCCCCTTCTTAGTAGTATGTGGTAAAGTTATACTTTTATACTTTCAATCGTTTCACACAGGTGTCTAATTTTTTCTACAATAGCGTTTCAACTTAAAAGTGAAATGGGTTTTTCCCAAACTGAATGTAAAAGACCAAAATCTATTACAATCATCAGACATATCTCAGAGTATTAGAACACTTAACTATCGTTTGTAATGAATTCTCTAACATCTATGAATCTACAAAATAAACATTTTTCGAGCTAGTTTTACACATATACACACTTGTGTATAAAAATAAATTATATATATTATTAATAATCATAATTATGCTTTTCCTTAATTTGATACAATTGGCCAATCAGTTACGTATCTTTATACCATATCTAATATACTTCTTTACTTATTGGATACTGGGAGTCTATTCACTTTGTACCCACCATAAAGATATCTTTATATTTTTAACATGTGACAATGGAAGGGTTAAATATATAAAAATATCAGGCCTCATTTAAGACTTCATATTTTACATCGTAATCTATGATTTTAAGTAAAAGTATTCGTATTGTAATGAATAAGAAAAAGATACACATTTTTAAAAGAGATATCTACGAAGAAAACGTCTCGTAGTGAACTGTGGACTGTGTTAATTAAAGTTATTTAACAAGTCAATTAGGATTAACCATATTGTAAATATCTAAAATTCAAAGCTTTACAATTAATCACGTCTCGTGATACTTTACGTCATACGAGTTGACGCCGAAGTCAAAGAGCTTTTTAACGCATTAGAAATGATTCGTATTATTTCATGTTTTCTATTGGGAGTCATACTCCCTGGTAATATAAACTCCTAATAATATAGTCCCTACTATCTTCGCGATGTATATATATATATACATACGTGTGTGTGTGTGTGTGTGTGTGTGTGTGAAAACGTGAAAATCTTGTACGACATGCAGTAATTTATTTAAGGAAAGTTATGTTTTAATAAAACGCAAATGAGAAAAGTTTTTCTTTAAACTTTAATAAATATAAAGTAACTTTATTAATAAACCACTCTGTTCGCTTTAAAAGGTTGATTAAAACTCAAACTTGCCACACCAGAGGCCTCTTGACTCTGAAGCATTCCGATCTGAGCTGCTCTTCCCTGAGAGATGATCTTATTTAATTTAAAGAACGCGGTTCAAATATAATTGCGTTCTGGGTGTAATTGCCTATTTCAAATCCTTATACATATGCTGACCCGGCAAACGTTGTTTCTATATATACATTCTTATCAGATCAGTATGTGCGAATATGGTGTATGAGTGCAAGTAGCATAGAGCGCTGTATACGATGACGGAATATTAAAATTACAAAACATTAAAAATTCATATTTTCTCATTTCATATAATTTATTCCGTATTGATGATCATCATATAATATGATATATATGATAATATTACTAATTACAACATCAATCCCTTAAACGCAATGGACTCTACAGTATATTTTTGCCAGCCAATTTGTATGTAACACAAACAGACTGCATGGTTTGCCCACTCGAGAGCAAGTCCCATATAATTGCCTGTGAAAATAAATATTTCATCTGCATTTCTAGCAGTTACCCGCTCCTTTGCACGCAATTTAGTGGACGTTTGCACTTATATTTTTCAGTGATTTGACCATCACTGGTTTGAGTGAGTTCTATTTCCCGACGCAAAATTTTGAGTTTGCCTTTATCACGAAGAAAATACGTTAACAGTTTATATTTATAGCTATTCTAATTTACTTTGTTAGATAGTAACATTATGTTTTAGATCTAATACTTAATATGTGACTAAAAGGCGCAGCTAAAAGTACATTAACAATGACACTACGCGTTTGTTTCCTTTTGAACTGAAAAATTTGTTAATACTTTAGAAAATTTGAGCTAGAATTAGTGTATTAGTTCAAAAGCAGAGTACAGCGAATTTTCACCTAGCATATTTCTTCCCGACCGCCAGAAAGGGAGTCTTTTTGTCAAAATCTAACGATCTTCTATTTTCGGATATCTTTTAAAATAGATAAGGACTTACCTAAAACGACTTTAAAAATATTTTCACTCACTATAAATGTGAACAAATTTAAAATAATAAATAATGTTTACACAGAACGGTTGATGACATTATAAATGCTCTTTTACTTAATATTTCAGAATTTTTGAGGAATTATGGTGTTACTTTAAAGACCAAGGGGGCGTAGACCGAAGGGATTTTAGAAATAAGAATATGCATACTTCATCCCAGGGACCTTAAGGATCTCCATGCCAAATTTCAGCGCAGTCTTTTTAATAGTTTATGGTTGAATAAAAAAATCAAGTTAATTTTACTTTACATACACACAATAATTCAAGTAACGTGTAATAAATAAATAATTAAAATTACTTAATAATGCTAATAATGGTAATTACTGCTTATATTTAAAATTGAATGGTAGAAGATTTAATTATTAGTAGGCTGAGGTGTCCTGGTAATACAACAAAATTTTAAAAGACGCAGGGTACACGTACACGTACTTTATTATAAAGTGGTTTAAAATTCAATCTTTTAGTTCAACCATAGATAATTTATCAAGAATCAAGAATCTTTATTTCCAAAGTACATTACAATAATTTGTTTCACACAAAAATTACATCAAAAAGTATATAAAAGTACAATGGATAGGCACCTCTGAGCTATTAGCTGAGTTGAGGTTGTCATCACTAATTAATTTAAGGTAGATGGGCCTGGCAGCTCCTCTTTCAGAGTAAAATATACATAATTAGAGTAATGAACAAACCATACCAATATTTAAAACAAGGCACACAATTAAGTTGTATTTCATAATGAAATGCAATACATTACATTACCATAACATATAAAAAATAAAATTACTACATAAATTCACATACACATACATACATATACATAAATCCAGACACATATACATACACACATACAGATATATATACATTTATACACACTCACACATACATACAAATACACACACATAAACATAAATTTACAAGCACATACATTACTGAAACGTATAACACACATACAACCACACTATAAAGATACTTAGACACAATAGATAAAGATGTAACCATTACACACTCATACAATAAAACAAGTCTTCAACAAAATATCTAATTTATGAGTCGCTCTACATGAACAATTGTAAACAGCCAGCGTTTCAAACTTCGTATGAATGTACCCAATGTTTTTGACGAGGACACATCGAAAGGTAATTTGTTATAGAGCTTCGGAGCTATGAATGTATAAAAACGCTTGTAAACTTCTAATTTAGGAAAAGGAATAGTTACTCGGTTTAAAATTTGTAACCTAACCGAGTGAACATTTACGAGTACGTTTCCCAGTGTGTGGCCGCCTCTTGAGAAAAATATCCTGAGTACCATATAAATGTACAAGTATCTAAGCGGAAGTATTCCAAGCTGAATATAAAGAGGAAAAGAAGAATCACGCCGATTAGCCCTGACAATAACACTAACGATCTTGTTTTGATTTATAATAATAGGTCGAATAATAGAATAATAGGCTCCTCCCCAACATGAAATACCATATTGCAATTTAGAGTTAATTATAGAATATTAAATAGTTTTTTAAGACAGATATTGGACATAAATTTTGAAGAAAATAAAAACTTCCTCAACGAATTGTATAAAATAGTTTTTCACATTCAAAATGTTTTCCCTCCAACTACACCTTTCATCCAGAATAACCCCCAGATACTTTATTTGTTCCACCCTCTCAATTTTAACACAACCCTGATATGGATTTCTCCCGAAAATTAAGCATTGCTTGCATTTAAAAAAGATATCTTGTTGTATGTCTTTTCTATTTCTTAGAGAAAAATTCATAAACTTCGTCGTCCTTTACGCTCAAGACCATCCCTATTTCTAGCAAACCACGTTTTCAATTTGTCAAGGTTTTCTTGCATTACGCTATACACTATTTGACTATTTATAGTGGAATAGCAAAGGGCAGTGTCATCTGCAAAACAAGTTAGGTAACCCGATAGATTTCCATTACACAAGCTATTAATATAGACTAAAAATAGTATTGGACCCAAAACAGACCCTTGTGGTACTATAAATTTAATCGGGAGAGTTGAACTGACGGAGTTCATAAATCTTACACATTGAGATCGGTTTGTTAGATAGCTCTTAAACCATTCATAAGGGATACCTCTAACTCCAGCTACCCAAAGATAGTCTAGTAAAATTTTGTGATCCACGGCATCAAATGCCTTAGTTATATCAATACATATTCCACTGACAAATTTACCACTGTTAATTCCTTCATAAACGTCTGAACAGAACTTTAAGAGAGCATCTTCAGTAGATTTTTTGCACATAAACCCAAATTGATTTGCACAAAAAAAATTATTAGAATCTAAAAACTGAACCAACCTGACTTTCATAATCTTTTCCATTATTTTAGAGACAACAGATAAAAGAGAAATCGGTCGATAGTTATTGAGATCTTTATTGGAACCTTTCTTGTGAAGTGGGACAACTAGTGCAGTTTTTAAAGAGATAGGAAAGATACCAGTTTCGAAACTAAGGTTAATTAGAAATGCCAACACAGGAGACAAGATATGACCAATTTTTTTCATTACATGCGCTGAAATACCATCAATACCAGGAGACTTGTTAGACTTTAAACTGTTGGTAACAGCTAGAACTTCTTCAGAACTAGTAGGATAGCAAAAAAAATGAATTATCCGAATACTTAGCAGTAACACATTGGGTGTACATATGATAATCAAAGCCATCAAAACTGTCAGATTCATTCATTAGGTTTTCAACTGCATTAACGAAAAAAAGATTGAACTCATTAGTTACAGCTTGACAGTCTGAGATAAGTTCTTCAGGCCTGGATAGAGAATAAACACCTGGAATGTGATGTTTCCTCTTTTGCGAACCAAGAATGTTATTAATTGTTTCCCATTGCTTCCTGATATCATATTAATTTTCTTCAAAAATATTCTAGTAATAATGTATTTTTTGTACATCAATATCTTTTTTCAACTATAATTTTGAAAATAAAACGTAGAAATTTTGGATCGTTCAATCTTTCTTTTTGATTTTTTGTACAGTAAGTTACTAAACCGCTGACGCTTGCAAAGATCAATAGTCATCCAGTGCTTTAAGAACTTATATTTAGAGGTGATTTTGACTTTATACATTGAATAGTCCACAACCTGTCTCAATACATCAGCAAACAATGAAAACGATACATTGGCATCGTTTTCTTCACAAATAACTGACCAGTTGTACGTAATAAGAAAACTTATCATTTTGGCAAATTCTGTTTTATTTTTAATTTCAGGAGATAAAGTATCCTTCTCTTTTGACAAATTTTGAAATAAAATATTACAAACTACTGCACCATGGTCTTGCCTAAAAGAAGTTAAAACATCAGATTCAAAGCTACATTTATCTCTAGTTCTAAAAAATATATGATCTAAACAGCTATTTCCTCTAGTGGGTGAGTCAATCAGTTGATTAAGGCCATTACTTGACATAATCGCTAAATACTCGTCGATGAGCAGTGACCGCTTAAGCAAGCATAAGTTCATATCCCCGGTAAACAACTAAATTCCGATCTTTGGATTCAGACAATAAGATATTTAATTCATCCAAGAAAGATGCAGTAGAATGTGAATGCAGCCTATAAACCGCCACGATCGCAACAGAAAGCCCAACAGACTCAATGTCAACAGTGACCTTGAGAGCGTCAGCTGATTGCATAGTAGCGCCTGATCTTCTGGCCTCATATCGATCACTCACATAAATAATCACTCCACCTGATCTGTAGCTGTCATTGCAGTTTGAATACTGGTTATACCCACCAATTAAATACAAACTTATTTCACATTCGTGTATCCAAACTTCTGTTAGTACAATTACAACTTGCAAAGAAGGCAAATTTATTAAAATAAATTAAAAAAGAATCAAAGTTTTCTCTTAGACTAGATATATTCTGATGAAATATAAAAAATCTAGTTTTGTCTCAAACAATATTAATTGTTAGTGTGTACGTCTTTTTACCAAATAAAAACTTACTTACAGTTTTTCAATTTGCTCCATTGAACTAACAATGATAAAGGGATCACCCTGAGCCTTCCTCAGAAATATTTTGCCATTTCTTACCTATAAATATGCATAATCATTATCCTGTTTCACCGATCGTGCAGCAGCCAGTAGTTTCCTCTTGGTAGGACTGAGACTCTCGTTAACGTAGACTGGATTAGCAGTGGACGAAGTGTAAACCAACGTCATGAGAGTTTAGGTTCCTTTTGACTCTCCGTTTTTATAGGAATTCTAGCTTGTCTTCTCGTCTGATGAACTTAGCTATAATTCCAGCAGGACGGTCAGCATCATTTTTTTTTTTAGACGGTGGCAGACATCGATAGCTTCTCAGGAAATGTTTATAGCGAGAGCAACGCCAACCTTTTTCACAACTTCGTACACGTCTTCGTTTTTGCTTTCAGGAATCCCCTGAACCTCGAGTGTGTTGCTGCGCATATATTGCTCATTGTCCTCAACCCTGAGCTCCAAATCAGTAACCTTCCTTTGAAGCTGAATATTTTTCATCCTTAAATCTTCAATGAGCTGAAGGTACTCAGTTAACTTAGCGCTTTGACTTTTGATTACATTTTTTTGTTCGTTAATTTGTTCATAAACAAACTCAAACGATTTGTTTAATTTTATACTCAATTCGCTTACGGTCATCGGAAGCTTCATTGAGCTTTTTTAGCACATCAGACAAAGCTGTTCTGATATCAGACTCCGGGCCACAAGGTGACTCACAAGGCATACTCTTCCTTCTACTCACAGCACAAGATGGACAGCGCCAAATTTGCTTCTCATTAATTATAGAGTCCACATCTTCTTTGGATAAACTAACACATGACGTATGGCATAGCCTCTTGCAGTCTGAGCAACAAATTGTATGCCTAGGTTGACCGGTAGCTTTTTTCAAACAGAGCAATCAGACATGATTTTATAAATACACACGGTCACTATATTAAATAATAGGCTATTGCAGATAATATACGGGTAACAGTAATGCAAATAGTAAGGTGCTAAAGCATTTAAACAAGTAGAATATAGTCTATGATTCACTACACAAAGGAGAGCGGGAGCGCCAGGCAAACCGGTCTGCACTGCTCAGCGTCTGACTAATAACTTCACATTTATTTTAAAAGCAAATATACATCGTACCGCCTTCAAATAGGGTTTGTCTATATAAAAAACTAACTGTTTCGTATCTGCAGTTTCCAATATGCAGGCGCTTTGAAAATTAACTTTACAGAGTAATAAATATTATTTTACTGTAATATAGTATGGTATAGTATAGTACAGTACAATATGTTGCAGTACTGTGCCTTCATTAATTTGGTCATAAAATTGGTACATTGTTTTATAAGTGCTTCGTAGAACAAGTAGAAGAAAGAATATTAATAAAATACTTTCAATTAGTTTAATCGGTTTAGACTGATATAATCATTTTAAATAATTAAAACAATTGTTCTAAAAAATATATGAAATGCTTCCAATTCTCGTTGACTTGTAAGAGTATTTCTGTTTCAGTAGTAAAAAAAAAAATATTTATATTGTTTATCGATCTAGCGCAGAGTCTAATGTTAGTAAAAGCGACATTTTTTATCTACTCTCACGAGTGAGATAGTCGTTATTAGTAACCCACATAGAACATGGACCACATATCCTACACTTCTGTAGAGAGCATATAACCCACATAGGACATGTACCACATGTCCCACACTGTAGAGAGCATATAACCCACCTAGAACATGTACCACATGTCCTACACTGTAGAGAGCATATAACCGACCTAGAATATGGACCACATGTCCTACACTGTAGGGAGCATACAGGTATAACCCACCTAGACCATGGACCACATGTCCTCTACGCCTGTAGAGAGCATATAACCCACCTAGAAATGGACCACATGTCCTACACTGTAGAGAGCATATAAACCACCTAGAACATGGACCACATCTCCTACACACGCCTGCAGAGAGCATATAACCCACCTAGAACATGGACCACATGTCCTATACGCCCTGTAGAGAGCATATAACCCACCTAGAACATGGACCACATCTCCTACACGCCTGTAGAGAGCATATAACCCACCTAGAACATGGACCACATGTCCTATACGCCTGTAGAGAGCATATAACCCCACTTAGAACATGGACCACATGTCCCACACGCCTGTAGAGAGCATATAACCCACCCAGAACATGGACCACATGTCCTACACTTCTGCAGAGAGCATATAACTCAACTAGAATATGTACCACATGCCCTAAAACGTCTGTAGATAGCATATAACCCATATAGAATTTGGACCACATGTCCTTACACATTTTAAGAGAGCGTATAACCCACCTTGAACGTGAACCACATGTCCTACACATTTTTTAGAGAGCAAATTTGTAACCTCTAGGATTATGGATTCACGTAGTCTCTAAGTATCCACATATCTTTATAAAAACTATACACAAAAATAATTATCATTTCAGTGGATCATTAAGAGCCGTGGCACTTTTAACTGTGGTCAACTGCAGATCGTGTTTTTAAAAACTCTCAACCTAAGGAAGCACCAGACTTTTAAAAATCTACCTGATTTTAGAGATTTTAAATATTGTAAGTATTAGGTTTTTTCCTAGCTTTGAAATATCTCCAGCATCTAAAAGATTGAATAATCTAAAATCTAGAAGCATCCAAGAGATCTCGACAATCTTTGGAATATTGGTGCTTGTCTGGTAGTATATGTGAGAGCTTCCTAAATATTTTAAATGATAGAGCTTCTCGTTCGTATGGTAATGGGACCGTAATCTTTGAGCTCTTAGAATCTATACAATTTAAGAATATTGGCACTAGAAGGTTAATGTTTATAAAAGTTTCTCGTAATGTCTCAAACTATCTTATTAACTTCGTTCTCAGCATCTTTGCCCTTCTAGCCTTTAGAAGCTTTAAACTTAAAGGAACTTCTGACGTGCGAGATTTCTTGGTCTACTAAAAGATTTTGTCTGTCAGACGTTAGGGCTTCACTGAATAGTTTAATGAAGGTTGAACTCTTTCTTCTTCCTCCAAAAGTTTTCGAAATATCCTTACAGATTAGTCCTAGAATATGGAATCTCCAGATTTTTAAGCTTTTATTACCGAAATGATTATGATGTATGATTTTTCTACATCTCTTACAGTAATCAGGTGTTTTAAACTTACGGTTCCTGAAACGTTATGATTTATTAAAGCTTCCATTCTGTAGAGCTCATTAATTTACATGATACCGCTCTTGGACTCAAGGTTGCGGCAGTGTTTGCATTTCAAATTTCATATATCTTTGATTTTCATCTATTTAGAGACACATGCTTTATGAAAAAAAACTCGAATCTTAGACTCTACATTTTCTGGAACGTGAGTGATATTATATAATAGGCTATTACCAGCTTAAGAGTATTAAATCTCCTGGTCTATAGATCATGACATAAGAGCACTAACAGCCAATGAAAATCCCTAATTGTAGAGGTGTCTAATCTTTCAAAATGTTCAAGGTGTGGAAGGTTTAGAATTATAGAATGTTTGGGAATGTCTGGCAATTCTAGATTCATCTGTGATAAGTAATAGAATTTTGTTTCAAATAAAGAAACAATTTTTGATAAATTTATATAATTTTAAGAGCTATTCATTTCGTTGAAAGAAATAGACATATATGTACTGTAGAGACATATATCATAAACTTGTATAAATTGTCTTTATAGATTTTTTGTGATTTAATGTTGTTGACATAATCTTCAAAAGGCACTACTCCCCCATGTCTTCTTTGCTGAGAGAGATATTCTGCCTTCGTGTAGAGTAGAACATCTTTGTAAAACTTAGGAGCAAACTTTTATACTCTTGAAGTATGTTTTTGTTCCAGTTTATGGAGTATTTTTAAAACACAACACCAGTGCAACATATTGTCACGTCTGACCTTCTGTGCTCTGACGCAGCCCATAGTAATAATAATAATAACAGTAATAATAATACCAATAATAATAATAATAATGATGATGATGACGACGACGACGACGATGATGATGATGATGATGATGATGATGATGATGATGATGACAATGATAATAATAATAATTATTATTATTATTATGAAAGAGGGTGGATATTAAGAATAACTGCAGTTTAAACTTTAACCACCAATTTGAGCAAAGTTGGTATCAGGTAATGCAAGGAAAGTTTTACGGAAATGTCTGCTGATTATCTTAACTAAACTTTCCACAAGTGGGACTGAAGTCAGGTTAACAACTACATGCAAGACAGAGTCAGGTTAAACGCTTCAACAATTCCTCAGAGAGAGCGCCGTAGTGTCTCAGACTGTCATTTCACGTTCCTCATTGTGTTAAATGATTTAAATATTCCTAGAATAAAATACAATATTCCTAAGGGATTACTACTCTATAATATAACATACTATAAATGATGTAATTTAGTTAGTGTAAAAATTTTATAGTTTTATCCTCTAAGTATAAATATGTAAAATATATCAAATCAACTTTGCAAGTGGTAGTTAACAGCAAACTTACGACAGCAAGCTTATTCGTAT
Organism: Homalodisca vitripennis; assembly: GCF_021130785.1. Taxonomy (NCBI): domain Eukaryota; kingdom Metazoa; phylum Arthropoda; class Insecta; order Hemiptera; family Cicadellidae; genus Homalodisca; species Homalodisca vitripennis. The sequence goes on along the minus strand of NC_060214.1, from coordinate 922,052 downwards.
TTATTATTAGCATATTCGTAAACGAAAAACCAAATCAGTATTGATGTTTTGTATAATTATCTATATTTGTGGATTAGAAATATTCAGACAGGAAAACAATAACTTTAGATTTTAGAACAAAGTAAAAAAATTATTTTCTTGGAATCACTTTATTGTTTCCTATATACATACAAATATATATATATATATATATATATATATATATATATATATATATATATATATATATATAAATTATTATATAGAATTTACCATCTAGTATTGTCTAGCTTACAACAAGATCGCAATAAATATTACTATACAAGTACCATCGTCTGCGACAAACAAACATGGTACCAGTAAACAGTGTTGATGATAGCCAAGTATTGGATAGAGAAGATGACATTGTATCACACAAGATCCTAACAACAAAACAAACATGATACAGCTTTACGGTCTGATGGTTTAACATAACAGCCAGCTGACATTGGGCGCAGCTGTTGCTTCTTCAGCATATTTAAGCAATAGACTACTCGTGTGAGAGAAACATCATGGTAACCAGTACACAGTGTTTGTTGCTAGCCAAGTATTGTTTATAGAAGATGACATGTATCACAAGACCTAACCACGTAACATGATACAGCTTTACGGTCTAATGGTTTAACATAACAGGCAGCTGACGTTGGGCGCAGCTGTTGCTTATTAAGCATGTTTCAGCATAGACTGCATCGTCTGTTGTACCGTAAATTGGGTTAATTAAATTTCATACAATGTAAATTTCGCAACCTAATCAGCCAGTATAATATAATATTATTTTACATCCAAATGTTCCGGAACTAAATTATTGGGCGGAGTAACTACCTAATTGGCACGCGTATGAATTTTTTTCTTCTAACCCTTTGTAGCAGCCCAACTACGTAACCGATCAGACCTCGCGCGCTTTGTCCGTAAGTAAAATTTATCTTTTCGTATTATTAAATTAGCCCTTTGATGCCAAACGTATAAAATGAATGTAACGTAAAGTAAAGATGTGAATAGTAAAGTAACTTACCCTTGAAGATCTTTTATTTGCTTGATTGAGATAGATAAAGGTTGTGGCGTCGTCCTTATGGCGACGAGCACGTTGTTATAAATAGTAATTTGTATCATTAAATGGCTAATACCGTCGCGAATTTGTTTTAGGCGAGTTTACGTAGCTGATGTATCTCACGTGTTGTTGTTTGAATAGACGGCTACCACTTCCAAACTTCTACTCCCTCTTCTAGAAATAACCGTTCTTAGACTACAGCTTCAATGTCTCGTGCCAAGACGCCGACACACCCGGGTTGTGAGTCTAACCTATTGCGAAGGGAAGTGAAATATTATTGTTTTGTAAAGTAAAACGTCGTACGCATAATTCAATAGAACATTGGATATTTTAGGCCCACCTAGAAGATATACTTTTTAGTTATTATATTCTAATTGGCAGCAACGTGGCAGTACATAACTTTTCCTTTACCATCTAAAAGTGGTGCTTTTAAGTTTTCGTAATTAAACTGAACTTATAAGTACACTTTGTATTTCTAGTATTTATTACTACGACCTCAGAAGTCACCACCCCCATGTGTTATCGTCATACGGTACACAAATTTTATTGCGCCAATCTGCTATTGATGTGCCTACTCTGCCATCAACTGGGTGAAACTGAGTGAAAACGCCACAATGCCTGCCATTAAAATAGAATATTTGTCTAAAGATGAGTTGGTATTTGAACTGATATCTAGAGGTATTAAATTAAATAGTGACAGTACAGTAAATGAACTCAGAAAGTCCTTAAGACAGTGTTTGAGAAACAATATTTTACCTACTCCTAGTAGCGCCTATTAAAATAGACCACAATCAGGAAGTAAAACTTCTCAGTGAAAAAGTGATATTATTAGAACATGGGTGCAGTGAATTGAACAGTGCTAGTTCACCTTTAGAAATCACCAAATTCCAAGAAAAGTGTAAACATTTAATAAACCGTTTATTTTTAGACAACCAGCTAGAACTAAGTTCTGTACATAGTGAAACTTTATCAGCTTTAAAGTGTAGGCTAGTAAATGTTGAACAACAGTTAGATTGAATATCCCCCCTGTTTTGATTTTGCAACCTAATTAGTCGCTTTACTTTAAAACATATTCTAAATAACAAACTTAATTCAACCTTTTATTTATTGCATAAATTCAAATTCGACCATAACAATACGATAGCGCGGGGTTTCAAAAGTTTCCTATGAAATCCGCTAGATCGCATGCCAATGCAGTTCTATGACTGCTCGCTTAGGGACCAAAAATAGAAAATCAATTTAGGCAAACTATTTTCATGCAGTGCACGTTGCAGCGTTTTAGAATTTGCGGGTCGTTGCAAGAATAAGGGCATTTAAGGCGATTAAATCGTAAACAAGTGTAGTGTAGTGTTTTGTTATATAGGCGCCACATTGCATACTTCTTTTTGCATTCATACCAGTGTTTTGTGTATAGTGTTGTGCCATTAAATACCCTGAGACTTGCGGACAAGTTACCAATATGGATCGAATACTTTGGAATGAAACGTCCCCTCACGAGAAGCTAAGTCTCACATTTCTTATTAATTACTGCATCACTCTTAATATTATATATTTACATACAACATCCTATACATCTTACATCTACATGAATTTTTAACACACTTCAAATATATCTACAAAATTCAAAATTCAACATTTCGGCATACATACAAAACACAATTTTTCATATTTGATACCCTCATTACAAACAGTCAGGATCAACTTTGTCTCATTTCTTTATACTAAGTCTATTTACCAAATTCCTTTTTCTATATTTTATTTCCATTGACACATTCGTTAAGAATTCACCAAACAGTTTAACTTCCTGGATTTTATCTTATCTTTTAAATTTGGCAGCAAGTGGTTCCTTAAGCTAGGGATGCTACAAAAATTTTTTTTTTTTTTTATACAGAACAGGTCTTAATTTAATTTTAAATCTACAACTATGAAACCTTTTTTACATTCAAAACATTTTCAGTGTGTTGTACAATACAAGTTACAGGGCTTAAAAAATATAGAATTCTATAAATTCCTACATATTTTGGTGCTAATTTTTGCACAAAACTTTTCTACCTTATTGCTTAAATAGTGGGTTCTTATCCATACTAAGGAATGCAACTTAAAGGGATGTTTTTACATTTTGCTCTGAGTTACTTTTGTCTATTACTGTTACTGTGCTATACTCCTTTTTACATTGACCACAGCTCTCTTTAAATTGTTTACAACAGTTTCCTTGGACAAATTCTCACCAATTAGATCATTTAGCTTCCATAAATTAGATAAAGCATTATTACAGGAATGATTAAACATTAAATCAAAGGCAGCAAAACCTGTGCTTTTCATTATGGGGCGGTTGTTTAAACTTAATTGTATATACCCTAGGTCATTATCCCAATTACTATGGACAGTTATGATAGAAACTACGTAACTAATGTAGATATGTTTCTAATATGCCTTTCTGATTGATTTCCATTAGCCCTGTAAGGCACTAGTCTACGGTGTTCAATAAAAATTCTTAAATAAGAACTTCTTAAAATACAGTGATGTAAAATATGCGGCATTGTCTGGACACTATTATTTTAGGTACAGAAAAGTTTGTTAAAAATTATGCGGTCTCTAATTTATTACATATTTCAGCACTCTTACATTCCCTCAAAGGGATTAGCCATAGAAATTTACTGGCAGGCATCTACAACTACAAGTAAATATACATTACTGTTTCTAGTTCTCACTAAGGGACCCAAAAGATCTATGAATAAACAATCCATATTGTTCTTAAATGGCACAGATACTAATTCGCCCTTCATATTTTCTTTGGCACACTTTACTCATTTTACAAACATTACATTCTTTAACTTTTGCCATTTATAATTTCGTCTAAATCAGGTCTATAAAAATACTGATTAATTTTTCTTTGCGTTCTAGCAATGCCTAAATGACCTCCTATTAAAGAACTGTGGAAGAATTCATATTACTAAATCAATTAACTGTACAGGCAAAAATATCTTACTCTTACTTTTTACATTCCTTTTGTACATCAGTAAACAACAAAACGAAAGTTATTAGTAAATAAATCAAAATTATCTTTCTAAAGTGCTCTGAACATTGTCTTCAATGGCCTTAGTACGATTATTACCAGTCTTAGTACTAGTATATTGGTTACTAGTATTAAGTGGTAATTGGAAACATTGTTTAAGATTGGCTTATCCCGGACTGTCCTGTGTTACTGACGTTCAATTAGATGCCTTCAGCCGCAGTCTCTACTTATCGGCAGTGATTGAGCGGTTAGAGTTACTCAACATGTGATCAGTCTTTTCAGCACATCCAGGAATACTGTACATATCGGTATTATTATACAGTGTGTTTTAAAAAATTATGCATTCTAGAAGAACTTTTGTAACTTTAAGAGAGACAGCAAGTATTAAATGGAAAAAAGATGTGCGTGTTAACAAAATTTAACAAATTAATGTGCTCAAGTTGATTATTGGTTTTCATTGTTTCACTCGGTTGCACTTAAAAAATTTGTTTAAGTAAAAATGTCCACAGCTCTCTTATTATTGGGGTTTATTCAAACGTTTTTACGTGAAATATCCTTCTAGTTTTTTTTTGTTGTTGGAAGGTTTTCATAGTTTTTAAGACGCAAGCAGGAAGTGTATGGTTTCAGTGTTTGTTTTAAAACGGGAATATCGATTTTTTTAATTTGCCAAATGAAAAGATTTGTTATTGAATTGAAATAATACCATATTAAAGTACATTAATGCTTGCCGCTGTGTAGAGCACAGCAATCCACATACACAACCGTTGATAAAGTGAATTTATACAGGATTAACTATGGTCGTAGAGTACATTAATGCTTGCTGCTCTGTGGAGCATAGCATTGCACATACACAACCGTTGATGAAGTGATACATACAGGAGTAACTACGGTCGTAGAGTACATTAATGCTTGCCGCTCTTTGGAGTACAGCATTCCACATAAATAAACCGTTGATAAAGTAATAAATACAGGAGTAACTATGTGTCGTAGAGTACATTAAAGCTTGCCGCTTTGTGGAGCATAGCATTCCACATACAAAATCATTGATAACCTTGATACATACTGGAGTCACTGTTTAACCTATTACTTGCATTGATCGAACTTGACATTAAGATTAAATTGTAAAATTTTTGTACGCGAAACATGCTTCAATCATTTTCTATTGATTACAGTAGACCGATTGAATATATTGAAATTGTATAAAAGTATAAATTTAAGAAACACGGATATATCCAACCTTAATTATAATGAAGTTTAGTTGGTCGTGACCAATTATTTCAGAGTTTTTTTTGGAAAATGTCATAACTATTTCAGATATTTTTTTTAAATAAGATGAATATGTAAAAAACTGATCTCATACCGGATCTATATTGAACTAAACAAACAAAACTATAGACATACGAGTATATTGTTATACAAAATATTTATAGACGTTTATAAATGGAAAATATAAATATATTAGTATAAAAAATAGTGCTCTAAGGTCATTTAAAATTGTTTATAAATTATGGTTTAGGGAAATACTTAAAAGTAACCTTTGGAGAAAATCCATTAAAACGTAGTATTGTTAAGGACGTTAAATACTATTATTGTGGTTTTTCACACGTTATCATTTATTTTTTCATATGCACATCTTAACCTTTTAGTTATAATTCTGTGGCTAAGCGTACCCATATTATAAGCGTATTGAATGAGATAACCATTAATATCATCTTTGAGGCCCTCTTAAACTATAACAAATAAATCTTAAAGGGTACTAAACTACAACATAATATCAATAGATACTATTAACCGCATCTTGATTTGGGATGCAAATATGCCATGCTCCGTAAAAAAAAGATTTTATCCTAATTTTTATGCCAACTTTAAATTATTGTTTTTGAGAACCAACTCTAAACCGTGTAACTTTATAGTTTCTAAGTCTGTTATGACGTACTTGCTTTGCTAGGAACACTTATTACATTTTTGTGTGCGTCGTACAATAAAAATATTTTGCTTATGGTCTCTAAATTATGAATAGAAAAATTATTACCTTTTATTTGTGTAATCTTGTTACTGCGATTTGTAAACTACTAAGGTTACTGAGTAGAAATCTCAAATTTAAACTTTTATATATGTGGATGTAATACTTATCAGCGCGTAATAGCGTATAGTTTCCGTCCATATTGTCCTTCTAGTTTTGGAAATCAAGCTGTTATTGACAGCAATGAGTTTGAATAAAAATAAAGGTTAATATCTGTAATGTAATCATCCCATGCAGGATAACTAGAATAAATAATAAGGTTGCATTAAATTTGGAACTAGGACTTTACAGGATATACAGAACATTCTGTCTCTTGTATATTTAAAGAATGGGGTTTTCACCAAATTACGTAGTTGTTATATTTGATGTAGAAAAAATGCACAGTGTACGGAACTAGTACGCATGACAATTTAAAAAAAAACTGTCAAATTTAAGCATTTCCAACGTGAATTGATCTAAGGATATTAGTTTATAATAGTTTTATCACCAAGATTTAACACATAATACCGGAAAAAATATAGGAAACATAAGTATGACAGGTATCTCTTATGTCATGATATTGTCAATCTGAAATTTTGATAAAAGTACATTTTGCATGACTAATTTATGTAGGAGTTTGTATAAGTTTGATTACATTTCGGGTAATTTAAGCGTTATGGAACTATTGGGAAGTCTCAAGATGGTATACTAAATGTACATTATATATGTACTCTTAATGTAGCCTATAGTCTATATCTAAACCGATCTGAAACTCACAAGAGAACAGACAACTTAATTATACATCGCTGAAGTCTATTTGAATTAAATTCTGTATTGAAACCTCGCTTTAACCTCCCTAACCATTTTCTGATCCCCTCTGGTTCCTTTACGGGGGTTACATAAGGGGTTGCTACATTTACAAATATAACCATCAGCATGAGAAACCATGAAATTATTGTTTTGTTTTTTACATTTCTGCAACCCATGTCGCTTGGGAAGGATTATTAAGTGTTAAAAGTGGTAAAATTATATGTTTTTAGTAGACAAACGTATAGAGATTAATTACACAATATTTTACTACAACCAATCTTATCACGGTCAAACGAAAATTATAATGAAAATAACAAAGAAAATATAATTCATTTATTAATTATATTATAATTTACTGGTTGTCGTTAACTGCAGACATCAAATCAAGTCACGGCAGTCAGTTTTGCAATTGGTGCTGAGCGGTAGGCATGCCTTTCTGCTCGAGTGGGTGGAAAAAAAAGACGCCTTTCCTGTCTGTTTCCCACACTATTTTAAAGCAAACTCAACTATAGACTTCTTGAAATGTTTTTATGAAGTTGCATTTCTATGTAGGCAGTATGGAGTTAGATGATGACGATACTCGTCACTGTATAGAATGTGTGGCTGTGTTAGCGAACATTGTTATATTGAACCCATCGGTAATTATGATGGTAATGACGAAATCTCAGACTATAAGAAAAAATATGCAATTATATTATACATTAACATTTGACAGCAACACGTGTAGGACTGCCAGAATAAAACAAACTAAAAAACCATACAAATGTGCACGCAACCTACGCGACGCATGCTACTTGACCACGTATTGTGGGGTGCTCCTGCCCAGTTTTAGGCTAAAAAATATTTTATCGTTCCATTTAACAGAAATATGATAATTTACGTCACTTAAATATCAATTATTGTACGCCGAATTTCTCATTTATTTGAAGTATTGCCGAAGAAATACAAATAAATGGAAAACATTAAAATTTTCATTTTGATTAGCCCACATTTCTTAAATTTTATAACTATAACTTATTAATACTACTCACCATCTTTCACGTTTTTTAAATATATCCTGTAAAATCTTAGTTCAAAATTAAATGCACCTTATTATTTGTTATATTTACTCTGCATGGGATGATTACAACATGCCAGATATTAACCTTTATTAGTATCCAATCACATTGCTATCAATAACAGCTCGGTTGCAAACCTTAGCAGCAAACCTAGAAGCAAAGATGCATGAAACTATACGCGATTAAATGAACCAGTTATTTAGACTACGCTCATCAGTTTCCACATACACATATTGCCATTCACAGTTCCTTTCCATGCAATACTTAGCAAGCGTTTAATCAGTATTTCCATCATCCGGTTTGTTGGAACTGAGTCTGATCTAATTAGTGAAACGCTTCAGATAAACAATATAACTACTTAGGTTTGACGCCCAGTTTAAATTACATGTTGGCTCTGGCACGAAGCACAACATTTGCGCCTCAAGTAATGAACTGTATTACACTGTAAATCTATGTTGAACAAGGGCGGTAGTATTCCAAAGTGGTTTATGTCTGGTGCAGCAGTTGTCTTAGCTATTTAGTACTGTAAACAGAACCTTCAATTCTAGATTTGTTTACTAAACCTGATAATGTATCTGCAGTATATTAATTTTTAATTCCCAAACTCTTTCAAGTAAAACATAATGTAATAATCAATGTATCGGCTACAATGTTTGTTTCCAATACATGAAATTGATTATTAACACAACAATATCCATTGATCACGTATTTCACATGTTTTGCTATTATTAACTAGTAGTTTAGTATTTTTCATATAGGCCCCATAACCCTGAAACTGAACAGTACCAAAAACAATTGAAAGATCAATAATACAATAATGTGCATTCTCTCTGCTATTTTAGAATGGCACCAGTCTGATCACAGGCTCTAGACATAGAGTAGGCCAGATCAAATACATTAAAGGACAATAAGGACAGTCGTGCTTTGTACCCTTCTAAAACAAAGTGCTCCAGCCAAAATGAAGTCAAACTTTTAGGATATTGGCTGGATCCTACACTGCCCTGGACTGCGGCCAATCGTAGACGACACTGTTTAACTCACCTTCACTCAGCTGGTTATTCTGGCAGTGTATGGACAATATGTCCTCCGCTTAACTTGACCTAAAAGGGAAATGGACAGGTACCAAACAAGAACTGATGTTCACACTCCTACAATGTAAGAAGAGCCATGCTCATGGATTTACCTTGATGTAGATTTAATTAGGCAAACAGAATTGAAACCCAGATTCCAGTATATGAATTTTCATCAAACTCTTATTTGATTAATTTTAACTTTTCAAGTGATTCTAAAACATCAAACTGTTATTGATACTACCTATTTTACTCGTGTATTTCAATGAAAATTAATCAAGTGATTTTAATTAAATTCTATCACCGAGGAATGTTAATTATAGCACATTGTGATTGTTTGGATATGTTTAAACTGTAAGATTTAAAAATTGTATTCTCATTGACTCGAATGATAAAGGAATCAAGTATCAATGTATGTTATATTATTAACAAATCCCATAGGAATCGATAGCTATGGGGCTGAAAACTCTATAAGTGAACTGCGCTTTTGATTTTCATAACAAAAATTATATTTTAGATTAGTTATGCCGACTACATACTAGCCAATACGATACCAGTGTTTGAAATAATGATGTAAAGGAAAAACCATTTATATTCTAATATTTGTCATTATTTAGTGGTACAAAATTAATGCTATGTTTTGGGAGCTAAAATCTCATCTCTTCCTAAGATGAATAACTAAAATAACATACAATTGAAAAATGGGTTTAAAATGAACAAATCATACTTGGGCGTTGTAAAAAATACAAGTCAGGTTGTGTGTTAACTTCACTAACTGTAAAAACAGGCACTGAATAAAACAAAACATAACACAATCCAGATTACATAATGAATATTTCAGGCTAGAAATATTGATTACTAGCTGTTTCCCGCGGCTTCGCACGCTTTTCGTAAACTTTCCCTGTATATGAGCACTTCTGGTTCAAGTGAATTATATTTCCAATGCCGATGTAGAATTTGTCTTGTTGCCACGACCAAGGAAATTTGTCAAACGTGTATGTTTACAGCCATTGTACACGTACATGTACTTTATTATAAAATGGTCCAAACTTCAAGCTTTAAGTTTAACCAGAAAGTTATTTAAAAGACAAATATACATAATATTTTAGCGCCTTCAAATAGTGTATCGCTATTTAATATACGTAACTCTCTTGTAATTGCAGTTTATAATGTGCAGGCGCTTTTAAAACTTGTATGTATTGCAGCGCCTCCTGGTGGCGAGTTACATCAATGGGCAAAGCATATAAAACGTTCTACATGGAAAAATACACATACATTCAAATTTTCATAATGATCGAAAAATTGTTTACGATTCCATAAAGGACAAACACACAAACATTCAATTTATATATATATATATACATGGACTACAGCCTCAGCCTAATCTAGCAGCAATGTTATTGAGTTGGGTAATCTGGTACACACAGTATCCTAATGGTACATACAGAAACTTCTAAACTAGCGATATAAATTTATTAAAAGGACTAGATCCTCAGGTAATCTAAAAGTAATGTAAGGTGCTAGGTAATATGTGTAGCTCTATTCTATGTGTTAATACGGTAGTCCAATATGGATCGGTATTGTGGAATCTTTAGATCCTCTTTTACCTATTTTAATACTTTTACACTCTACTTTCCGTTTATGTTGCTTGTGATTTAAAATAATCAAGTATTAAAAAAGTATATTTTTAGCTTATATGTAACCCTTACTTGTAGACATTTACATAAACTAATAATGGAAGTGTGAACGATTGTGAACTTGTTAGCCAAGACACATTATTAAACAGTCTGAAGAAGAGGTATCATTAATCGACTTGCTCCTTAAAGCAAGGATAGTCCGCCCAAGTTCCCTTGCTGTAAAGTAATCAAAGAACTGACACAAGGAGTTTTTAATGAACCACAGCAGAGGAGATAATCAAGTCTAACGTCTACCTGCAAGTTTGCAGCTTTCCGACAATCAAGTTTGCTGCTAATATTACTTTGTTATCTATAATTCCCTCAGACAATTCAGATCCTAATGCATATAGATTTAAATATTTTAGTAATTTTTATGTGCCTATTAGAAACCTAATTGCACAGAGCATTAAATAAATAAATAAGGACTTTATTTTGGAGCGGGTTTTTCAACAATAATTGCTGGTTTACAAAACGACTCATGTCTTATTATAGTTCTTAAAAAATTAAAAGCTTATTTTATAGTTATTAATAAATAACACATACTATTAGACATACAGTTATATATGGCTATATCACCTTGTATTGTACATTAAATACTTGTATATATTTTATTTGTATGTCGTTTCCAGATACACCCTAGCCTGTTACGCTGGAGGACAGTTCATTATAATAATTTGGGAAGCAAAGTACGCAAATCGCTTTCTTTCAAATTCACGGCGAACGCGAGGCATCTCCAACCACTTGATCTTGTCTAGTACTGCGGAGATCGGACTTGAGACCTGCTTTTTAGTTTTTCTCTCAGATATCCCGGCCTGCCAGTGGTCAGGATTCTGTAAACCAGGCATGAGGAGCGCAGGGTACAAGTATCAGCTACAGTCAACAAACCCACCGATCGTCGAGTCTCCGAAACATGGTCAAACCTTCTTAAACCACATACATACCTTACACACATATTTTGGACCCTCTGTAATTTTTCTAAATCTCCTTTTAGACACAATGTTGCCATAGACAGGGAGGCAATAATCGATCACAGAGAGCACAAGAGCCCGGACAAGGCGGAAGCCTGGTCTCTTCTAGGAAACATGTGCCTATGCTTGTATAGCATTCTCAGTCGACCAAGTGTTTCGCCGGCAAACAGCACTTACATGACCAGATAGTGTGAGGCCCACTATGAAGCATGAGGCCCAAGAGCTTTTGAGGATTCACACTCCTTCAGTCTAGAACACTGCCGCGCCAGCAAACACCTCACCCGCCCACTGTCTCCGAACCCACATTTGGAAGGAATCGAACAACACACTACACTTTTCCTTGTTCAGTTTAATCCCATGCCTCTCAGACCAATCATGGACAATGCTTAAGTCAGCATTCAAAATGGAAACTGCTGAGTCAGCTCTTCCGGCTTCATATGAAACACACAGTTGAGCATCATCGGCGTATGAATACAAGCGACTATGTTGCAAAGTCTGAACCCATAGTGGCGGAAAACAGGGTGAATAGAATGGGCCCAAGGGCAACTTCCCTGTGGGACACCAGCAACTCTACTTAAATATGAGGAGAAATCCATCCCAATTTTAACCTTTTGTCTCCTATTCACCAAATAGGAATCAAACCAAGAAACCACCTCTGGTCGAAAACCATAAACAATGCATTGACAGCCAACAACATTCCTGTGGTCTATTGAGTCGAATGCATGTGAAAAAGTCCAGCATTGCAAGAAGAGATGCTTTCTTATCCGCCCTTGCGTGAAGCAACTCGTCACAAACGAGCAAAAGCGCAGTTGCAGTGCTATGGTCCTTCCTGAACCCAGACTGTAAGGCTGGAATGATATTCTCCGACTCCAGAAATTGTAACATTTGTGAAACAACCAGCTTCTCCATTTATCTTCGACAGGGCAGGCAATACCGAAATTGGACGCAGCTCGGATACAGATGAAGGTGCTTTGACTTTGGGAAGAGGCAGTACAATTGCCTCCTTCCATGCATCCGGACATCAATACAATACGGACTTATCATTTTAATCATTTTTTATTGATATGCCATCAGCTCCAACTGCCTCTGATGTGTTGCTATTCAAAGCCTCCTGCACTTCTCTCCTTGTAACACTCCTGAAATAGAAATCACAAGTGACACTCTCTGATTTGTTTCTTTCATAGAACTGTACGCAATCATCATTTGCCATGATACCTAAGCCCATACTAACGAAATACTTATTGATTTCTTCCAAATCTTTTACAAAGTTGGGTATGGCTGGATCGAAATGGATCAGTGACACCACTTGTCCTTATTTTAGTCCAAAAGTCTCTAGAGCTTTTACATTTCTCCATTTCAGTTCTAAAAGGATAATTTTGTTTTAGATCGTCTTATTTCATTGTTGAGCATATTTCTAACCTTAACAATATGTTTTTTTTACAAGTTTCATTTCCTGTAGATAGCATTTTCTTCTTATAATAATCTTTTTTCTATGGTTAGTTGAATGATTTGTTTATTTCTCCATGGAGATTTCTTTCTGGTCACTCTCTTATGTACTAGAGGTGCATTTTCATTAAAAACTTGAATAATAGCAGAATTAATAAAATCTAGAATGTCATCTACATTGTTCATAGACATAGCATCTTCCCACCTAATACTGGACGTACAATGTATCATCTTGTCAATGTCAAATCGGGAGAAGTCACGATAAGTAACAAATCTAGGAGGCCTTCTTGATTTTTTTGTTTTTATATCGACATATGTCATCTTGTGATCAGATACTCGAACACCTCTTGAGTCATAGATGGTTGACATATCCACGACGTCACACTGTATGTATTTAACATTGCTATTTACAATAATGTGATCAATCAAAGTTGCACAGGTTTTAGTAACCCTTGTAGCAACTTTAACCAACTGAGTCACCTCAAGGCTCTTAAAGAGTTTATTTGCAAAGCGGGTCTCTGGGGATGATAAATCTAACAAGTTAATATTCAAGTCACCCATTACAACAATATTATCTGCGTACTGGGCCATATCATAAAATACAAAGTGGAGAGCGGGCTCTAGACAAGTGTAAGGCATATCTCCTGGTCTGTAGATAATGCAAATACAGAAAGATTCACTTTTACACTTCAATATTCCACAAATATGCTCTGGAAAATTACAATCTTCAAAATTGAAGTTGATTTCAGCGAAAATTTGTTAGGGCAGTTCCTTGTTAACATATAGTGCTCATCTCCACCACCTTCTGGATGGCAAACTGCAGTTTCCGCTTTCTGTCGCTCCTATAAAACAAATGGAATATCCACTCATTCGCAAAACTCATCCAGAATGATTTACTTTCATTCAGGCCAAGGTTTTTCCGAAACACCAATTAAACAATCCAGGTTTAAAATGCATCTCTACCACGGCACGCATCCGTCTTCTGAAGCCCGTGGGAAAGGAGTGAGTTCATAATTTTGTATGGAGATGGTGCTACTCCTGGATAAAAATATTGGGATCAAGTTTAACATTTTTATTTCCAGGTTTTTTTTTTTTTTGACGTGGCTACCACATTCACCGATCATCCAATCAAGTCTCGGCATAAGCCTAGAATTTGTTTCAACTGTCAACCAGGGAAGAGTTTCAACATCGTACTCAATACGGACTGTTCCCCTCGAGAACACTCTCGTCAACTACAGTTTTCCAGAAATTACCCAACCTCAACCATCATTCCACCTCATAGCTCACCCCTCGTTATGGCGCGGTCCACCACCGCTGTTCAGCCACAGGTTTCAACGAGCAACCTCCGACAAACATCTAATCTGGAAGCACACCACTCGTCACAGCGCTTCTCAACGCGCCAGATCAAAAACCCCCATCCGATAAGCCCATTTTCACACGGATGTAAGCTGCTCGTAGAACATTCAAAAGTGCTGCTACCAAAACACAGGACACCCCCTTTCTGTTAAGGTGTGTCTGCCATCCCGAGGCAAGATTGGTACCCTTCGCACCAGCTGATTCCAGTTCAAAGAAAAACGACGACTCCAAAGTTTCCAGACATCGCAGCTTTCCAACTGACTCATTGGGAATTGTGCTAATTGCAGTTTCCAACTTTATGTCAGGACCTTGGCAATAAATTGCTTGTCTAACTTAAAACAACACTGTTTGGAAAACGGATTTCGTGTTGTGTATAACTAGGTCCCGCCATACAGTGCCAATGCCTTCGCGACTTGCCACATCCCCATTGTACCCAGCACTTACCGCGTTATATTTCAAAGGCAAGTTATTGGTTCCTACATGAAAATGGAATTATTTTAGGTTGGTGCTGCAAGAAACCCATTAAAGACTTATTTTTTTACATCTTTGAATTTTCGCCCCAGGGTGTACCCTAACAGTACAAACCATTTTCCTTACAAAGCTTCCCCGCGGAATATCGGAGAATTGAATTCACCTTATTAAGCAAATAGGTCTTAGCATTACTCTTGCTCAACGGGGTTTGAAGGAGAGTGATTGTCCGACGTCCAGAGTACGTCTGGGCCTGCACTACCATTCTACAGCCGGTAAAACATGTCGATCAGTGGCACAACAAACCACTTCGCAAAACCATTGCGCTTTATTTAGGCCTGACTGTTACAAGATCTATACTAGTTCAACATTTGATTTTACTCTTGATGTTTTAGATGGGGTTTCTTTTATCTTTGCTTTTTCAGAGGAGTCTGTTTTACGTTTTTCCTTGCATTTTACATGGACCAGAATTTTCTGACTCCATAGCCACATCTGAAGAGCATGGTCTTAAACAAACCTTAACAAAACTGACTTCGCAGTAACAGAAGTGTCGGTTACTCCTAAAACCACAAAATCTATTTTTACAACGGTACTTGATTATGTTTATTCGGGATTTAAGTGTTTGCGCCTGGCACATTTTTTACCTTTCACAACTCTTTCTCCACACGTTATTCTATTTGCCAATAGTTTTGACCTGAGAATTATTTACTACTTTGAGATTACTTGGTACAAGGCGGAGTGGCATTATGTAGGTACTTTATCATGTGTGTCTCAGAGGTGTCATGCGTCTGATGCAGGTGACGGCTTTGTGTTGTGAGTCAATGCGAATCGGGTTTCGCACAACTCTGGACAGCGAGCAGACAGCCGAGCGTTAAAATAGAAGTTCGGAGAAGAACGTGAAACACCACATTCGCAAAGAAGACTCTGTCTGCTGAAAAGTCTGCCCCTCACTTATTGGGAATACATACGCTATGCTAACTCTCCAAGGTTGGATTATAAGCAACGCTTGCAAGTCATGGCCGCTCGTGTGCAGGGCCGCGCATCCGGAGTCGTAGTTGTACTGCTGTTCGATTGTTTGGCATGTTATGCAAGGAGCAGTGTAGTGCTCCAGGTTAGTGATCGCACACATTGTCTGCTCAAGACTCTTGGTCACATATTGTTGTAATACAAAGTAAAGACACACCCAGGACGCACCGTTTTTGATTATAGAGAACGACAGTGTGTCACTTAAAGCCTGTTAGTCTACATAAGTTCTACTTATGCGCGAGGTTTTGAGGAAGTTTGCGTTCTAAAAAGTTGGATTCCAGAGACAAACAAAAATATTCATTTTGAATTTCTAGTGACTTCAGAATTCAGTAACCTGTATTATTGGATCTCGTTAGTAATTTCATCTGATAACCACTTTGATTGTTTTTTAATATCTTCAATGAGGATTCAACGATTGAACGAATTCTTATCAGTGTTTTACTAGGCAGTCTTTATCTTTTAGCAAGACATTACGTCGAAGACTGCTGTCTCATTTTTTTCGACCAACTTTTTTTTAGGGGTCTGCTATTTTCTACGCAGATTAAGCTTACGAGTAGGCGCACATTGAACTGTTTCGTAGTCCATTTATGACGCATATGTTGTCATGTTTTCTCCTTGTTTTTCACAGGATTTTCTCGTAACAGAGAATTTGTTATTTTCGGCCTTTAGACAAGAGCTTTTTACTAATGTCCTTAATCTTAACTTCGAAAGTATTCTTTTCATTATGGGGGGGGGGGGGTGGGGGGGGGGGGGGGTGGGGGGGGGGGGGGGTGGGGGGGGGGGGGGGTGGGGGGGGGGGGGGGTGGGGGGGGGGGGGGGTGGGGGACATCCCTCCCCCCACTCACTCCCTCTCACTATCTTACCCTCTCCCCCTCACAGAATCTCACCCTCCAACGCCTTCTCTCACTCTGTGTTATGTACAGTTATGTATTCTATGTTATGTATTCTCTCCGTCCCTCAACTCCTTCGTTCCCTCCCTCTCCCCTCTCTCCATCCCTCTCTCTCTCATAGTGTAGGTATACTTAATGTCTCCTGTATGTTTCTATGTGCTAGTTCTAGATAAAATTCTAGATATAATCTAATCCATAAAACAAAAGTTGAATTTTCTACTTACTCATGAACGTGACTTGAACATACTTTGTGTTAACTCTTAAAGTATCTTATATCGTATTAATATATAATCAGCACTACTTGTTAAATTAACATGGATGTTGGTGGGTCTTTTATAGCTTGAAATAAATGTATTTTGTTTCTTTCATTTAGACTATAACAACTGTATTTAAATATTCCCTCATAAAACACATTACGAAACGATATTAGGTATAAAGGTTACAAAGATGTTCGTTAAATCAACAAGCAATATACCCACATATTATATGTATTGATGCAGCTATATGATAGAAAGACTTGCTATTGAAACTAAGAGAATTACCGGTGTTGAATATATTGCAGACAGACCTCGGGTCTAGTCAAGACCCTTATGAGTCTTGCTCGAACATTCTAGTATCTTTTTAAACATTCGGAAGTCATTCACTATTCTGAAGTACCCGGGGACTTTAAGAAGGCAATAAACTTGGACCTGACGGGCCGGGTCGAACTGTACACCAGACCCATTGCTACATTAAAGAACTGCGTTTAATTCTTTTACGTGGAAAGACTCAGTTACAAACTTATTCTTTTTTGTAACTATATTGCTTGTTTTTAATATTCACAAATACAAGCATAAAATCAATGTATGCTTTATATATAGTTTTATCGCTATACCCTCAGCGATCTTTGTACATTATTAAGCTAAACCCTCGACGCTTCAATAAAAGGAATGTGAACTGGAGCTAAACTAAACATTCAGTTGCATTATAGTCAATTTAAACTATTTTTTCAATAATGTTTTTACGTTTTCGGATATTTCATTTATTTAAATTTTGATATATATAATTAAATAATAATATTTAAAATCTATTAGTCTCTAAACACTATTACTTACACTTAAATTCATCACTAATTGATAGGTCTACCACACTTCATTCATAACATCCCATCACTTCCAACAAATCTACATTAATTATTACACAACATGTTGGAAGAGCACATATTCTCAACTCAGAATATTGTACTACGGTACAAACATAGTTACCAGGGCACCAGAAATGATTAATTGTGTTAGAAAGTCTAACATTCACGTAGGATACTAGATGTTTTTCAAATATGATGTGTGAGGAAGAACTAGAATCAATTAATTACTATCACTTATTTAACTTTAAACTTAAACGTTAGTTCATATTTAATTACTCCTTTTAATTATCGTTATTACCTAATGTTTGCCATAATTATTAATTCATCTTTCTTTGGTTCAAGTAATAGTCTTGAACACTTACGGGAGATTTTTGTTCACACTGTCGTGCTTTGAATTAAAAAAATAAAACTGTTCCAGAAATAATTATTTACATATTTAAATCAATGTGTGTTGATACTAGTTACAAGTCTCATGCATTCAGTGGAAAAACTATATACTTTTGTAAGTTCACTTTTTTGTGCCGTTTTAAAACAATTATAAATATACAAAATGTCTAACGCTTCAATGTTTGTTAATACAGATTTTTAGCCAGCTGTAAAGTCCAGTAAACCGTTTTAAAATGGTTTTAAGCTTCCTGTTATTTTTCAAATTTGAGTATTTTTAAAATTTTTTAGTCCCAATTAAAAGCGCCCGTACCAAATATTCCCTGAAAGAATTCCTCGTGCCAAAGTATGGAAATTAATATTGTATCCTCCAGTATTCTACTAGAAATAACACAATATTTCCTAAAAAATTATTTTTTCAAACATTTTCCACGTCCTGATAATACAGTTGTAAATTATTTAAAATTATTTAAGCCAAATCTTCAGAGCTAAGCGATTTTTAGAATGAGGTATAACACAAGCCAATGTATTATTATATTTAATTAATTCTCAAAACCAATCTCTGAATGGCCTACTGTTAGACTCTATAACTTGGTATTATACGTATACATACCGTACAAGTTTTTTGACGCTGACTGTTTATGATGTCCATTATAACATATAAAATTAATATTTGTAATCATATTTAGAATTGTATTTTAACGCATCCTAAACACATTCTTATTATATTTAATTACGAACTAACCTCTATAACAATAAATCCCTCTGCTGATTATAATGCATTGAAATATAAAACATTGTATAAACTATATATATTCAAACTTATTGTATACATAATGTAGGCACCATTTTTGTAGAAACTGACTTAATAAATTAAAGAGCCAACTCATACCGTTATTCAAACAAACTGATTGGCATTTTACATATTTACATAACGCTTTGCTGGGTGTGCAGGCTTCTTTCTTTTGTGCTGACATCAGCTGATTGGAATTTTATAACTGTTTTAGTAAGTTATAAATGTACATAACTCTTTAATGGGTTTGAGAGCATCTGAATTTTTTGCTGAAATCACCTGAATGGAATTTTATAAATGTTTTACTAGATTACAAATTCACATCACATTTCAATGGTTTGAGTACATCGGAATTTTGTGCTCACATCTGCTGATTGGAACGTTAAAGCTATTTTACATTTGTACATAACACTTTGTTGGGTTTGCAAGTTTCGTTCATTTGTGCTTACATCAGGTGATTGGGATTGAGCTAGTAATAAGGACTGCAGATAAATTATTATCTGGTGGTAATTATAGATATAAGTGTTATATAGTTTTATATTACATATTATAAGTTTATATAAACATATAATAAGATATACATATATCTTATATACATATAAGATGTACTTCGGTACATGAAAAATGTGTAAGCCATCTAATTAGTATTAATTTAAAAAGTTTGCTACATTATATATATATATATATATATATATATATATATATATATATATATATATATATATATATACTAGCTGTTTCCCGCGGCTTCGCACGCTTTTCGTAAGTTTTGCCCGCGTATGAGCATTTCTGGTTGAAGTAAATTATATTTCCAACCCCGATGTAGATTTTTACCTTGATGTCCACGATCAAGAAAATATGTCAAAAATGTATTGTACATGCATAATGTATTTTATTACAAAGTGGTCTACCACTCAACCTTTAAGTTCAACCAAAAATTTAGTTTAGACAATTATACATCATAACTTAGCGCCTTCAAATAGTGTTTAAACTGTTTTAATATACGTATCTATCTCGTAATTGCAGGTTATAATGTGCAGGCGCTTTGAAAACTTTTCTTCATTTTATTCGTTTATATTCACGACATAAGCGAATCATTCAGATAATAACTATCCTATATTCTAAGTTAGACTAAATTACGGATACATGTGAAATTTGATTGAAATTGGTTCAGTCGTTTTGGAGTTTATAGGCAACATACATCGTGACTCAAGATTTTTATATATATAAGATATATATATATAAATTTAATATAAATGGCAATAGCCTTATTTAATTTCAATAAACATTGAATCACAAAAAGTAATTGCTCCTGCCGGGGTATTTATATATATAAATATATTACCCCGGCGGGAGCAAAGTGTTTAAGGTGGGCGTTTCGGAATACAATAAAATTATGCCCGTTTGTTACCATGATTATATATATATATATATATATATATATATATAAATTTAATATAAATGGCAATAGCCTTATTTAATTTCAATAAACATTGAATCACAAAAAGTAATTGCTCCTGCCGGGGTATTTATATATATAAATATAATTACCCCGGCGGGAGCAAAGTGTTTAAGGTGGGCGTTTCGGAATACAATAAAATTATGCCCGTTTGTTACCATGATTATATATATATATATATATATATATATATATATATATATATATATATATATAAAATGTGGAAAATATTTGAAATACTAATTAGATAACCTACATATTTGCAATGTAACAAAGTACATATTATGCATTGCATAGTGAGATGTGTTGAAGTTTAGATTTGTTAGATATAGCACTAAATGACTTTTATATTTTGATGTTTATATGTTTGTTTCATTAAACAAAACTCAGTAGACAGATTTATAGGAAATTAGTCGTGTATGTCACAAGCTATTAGAGTCACAAACGGGCATAATTTTATTGTATTCCGAAACGCCCAAGTTAAACACTTCAACACCTTAAAATTTATATTAATAACATTCATTTACTGTTATAGGTTAATATGTTTGACAGCTGGCCGAGGCACTGAATGTAACGTGCCACGCAGTGTTCCATTATTTTCTACAAGCATTAATAAATATCAGCTTTTAAAGTACGATGCAAATATTAATGACAAGAAGTATTATCTAATTATTATCATACATGCAACAATGTTTTATATAAACCAACCAGTTTACTCTGGAAATTTACTTAATGAGCGTTCCCAAATACTAAATAATTCCCAAATTAGCTAAAAGATTTTTTGCCGCACACAAACACTCGCACTCGCACTCCCGATCGTCGCCTTCTGAATCCCCTCCAAGACGTTTTTCTTCTCCCTCGTTGTTCCTGATTTTTCATGTTGCCCCCGTCAGCTCTCCTGACCACGCCACTACCAAATCTCTCCATCGTAATTGGTGAGTACCAATATTGTGATATCAGTATGGCTGTCTCTTAAATATTCGCCTGATTTTTAGAGATAAGCATTTCCACTGCCTAAACAAGCATTTCCTGTTTGCTCATCACCGGTGTCTGGGCGGATGTGCGTATACAATTACATCCGGAGGATGTTTGTTTCGAATAGTAATACAAGACTTCCTTTCCAGCAATTATCTGTACATTGATTCTATGAATTTTGTTATACTAATAATTACGTATGTCTCACAACAAGAAATTAGGATAATATAGTGAGCATGGTAGAGGAAGTAAGAGGATATACTATACGACATGAGGTTTACAGACGGAGACGAATACCGAGGTGTGATTACTCGTATGTAGGCAGCAAGCCGGGTAACCCACAAGGTAGACATGCATTTCCCTTTAGGGTATTAAAATAATCATAAATATTTTGAGTAAATTGGAACGGTTTGTCCTCACAAAATGCCTCAAAACCGTTCGTTATGTATCGTTAAAACGATATACCATCAATATAGGTCTATTGAGGAGTAAGTCATAACGTGAACTTACGATTTCTCACTCAACCCTAAGTATATTAGACCACAGGAAGTAAATGGTTTTTACGATGTAGGATTCTCAGTGCAACGTATATATGTACATTTGCAAAACAATCACCCATAAAATAAATAATAAGTAATTTTTCACCATTATTATTGTTGACCAAAATTCTGAAAGATCATTATCTGCAGATACCATTCAACATAATATACACCATTTTAATAATTGCTACAACCTGGTAGAAATTTATCGCTTGGAACGAAATCCCGAAGGGACTATTTTAAATCTAATAATTCTAAGGACATCTATTATTGGCAACCAGAAACCACACAGTCTTAATATAGGCTGAGGCAAAATCTACAAATATTCTACATTACAGCTCGTATCAAATTTGTTGGATATTACATTCATTCGTTAGTCATCAATCTTTAGTTATATATCTGAGGTTTGGTGTTGCGTAATTTTTAACTGGTTTGCTCATCTCTTTGGAATCGCTATATGTGAATAAAGGACCGTACTTTATCTCTAGTTGAGTTTTAAAATATTTTATTTTCATAAAATACAGATCCAGAAAAGTTTAAAACTGTTATGCTTAGAATCCACAACCAATACATTTTACATAATGGACTATATTTATTGTCTATCGGGGGCAACAGTAAAATATCAATTTAATTCATTAAATACAATGAATTCGAACCAAAAGTGCTCCTATAATCTCATAACCTGAAGTACGAGATACATGCAATTTCGCTTAACACGCTGTGATATACGTGTTGTATGCCTACACCCGTTTCTAAAATCTAATAGAACTCCATCGTATAATATAGTTATACGTGCTTCGACTTTAGGGTTCCTCCGCATTGGTCTAAGACATCGTTGGACACTCAATCTATGGAATACTGCAGAGAATTGTGTGTGGAGCCACAGCTAACTGCTAGTAGTTTTATAGCTTGACCTAGATATTAAATAGTTCAATCAATAAATACAAATTAGGTTGGTAATAAAACTAATAGTCGTTGTAACATATCTGCTGTAGTGAATGCTCTAGTCTGAGGAGAGCGGAAGTGATGAAACAGCAATATCCTGGATTAGTCTCTCTCACAGTGGTTTCAATCTGCGCCAAAAGAGTACTGCAACTGTGACATACTGTGATTGCCCGTGTATACTACTCATCACGTACATACAACACTCTTGTATTATAGCAAACACTAAACTGAGTGTTACATTATCAAACATACAGAACGGCATAAAGAAAATACAAAACGACCCTCTTACAGTTTTTTTTATTTCGATGATTTTTCAGTAAACTGGCATTCGTTTTATTTAGTGCAAATCATTAGAGTCACTATAATTTTCATTTAAAAAACAAAGTATTGGTTCAGGCAACTGAAACTTCAAACGTGCGGACTGAGCAGAACGACATTTAGATGACAAAGTGTGGGGGAACTATTTATTAGTTCCCCAGAGCTTAGCTGTAGGTTATTAAAAATTACTTTACATACAACAGTTCATCCTTCTCTAAGAATGTAGTCTTGTTCCAACTCAACTCAATATATATTCCACTATATCCAACTCAACTATATATTTATATTTATTTTCCAATAATATAGAACTGTAAATATAAAGATACGTGAATACAAAAGCAACAATATTATTATGTATATAATTATAAACCTTTTAACACACTTTTTCAAAACTTTTTCTTTTCGTACAATATGCATTTCGAATTCTGGGAATTCATCATTCATCTTCAGGTTAATGATGAAAGGAAATAATTAAAACCAAATTGTCATGTGTTTTTTTTTACTAACTTGGTGGCTAAATTTGTTGTAAAAATTAAATACAACAATTTTAGCAAACAAGGTAGTGAAAACACACATGACAATTTGGTTTCAATTATTTATTTTCATAATTTAACTTAACCTCATTACCTGAAGATGAATTCCCAGAATTTGAAATGTACATTTTACAAAAATCAAAAGTTTTTAAAAAGTGTTAAAAGGTTTTATAATTATACTCGTATTTATCAAACACTTTTCGAGGATACATCTCTAATATAAGGAAAGATTTCTGTCGCTTTCTGATATTTTAAAATATTTTTTCGTATGACTCTGGAATTCTTTAAAGTAACTTTCTTGTTCAATCACACTTTATATTACGAAAAACTATTATTGTGAAAGAAGCTGCCTTTTTTGCACGTAAATTCTTGTGGTGATCAACGATCATATAAAATTATATGTCGCTTAAGCTCACCAAGACTTGTTATAAACAGCATACATATCACACAAAGTGTTGCCTTTAATAAAACAATTTTCTATCCAAAAGTAGTTTTATACAAATTAGGCAACATTATTTCTAAAAACATTTTATTACGTATAATGATTATGTAAACCATGAACATGTAGAAAGGTGGTAAAATTAATTTGCAAAAAAATAATATATATAAAGTCTGTAACAGGGTCAGGTTTCAGACGCTGCACTAAGAGGACAGTGAACTGGAGCTAAACGCAACATTCACATTCAACCCTTCCCACCTTGCCTCGTGATGTACAGAAAACTCGGTTGCTCCACCGTGGTTATAGATTGTGTCTTAAACATCGCAGTGCACTCAATTCTGTACTTGATTTAATTAGACAAGGAGAATACCTCATTGTCTACCTCGTTACGCAGATTACGCTATATTTGTACTCTACGTACCTCTGATGTCAAATCGATGTAGAATTCATTGTGAGCTTCTTCGTTAACGACTTTTTATGGATGTCTTCAGGCGAACATGAGTCTTGCTTCCAGAAGTAAAGTTTGTGACAGCATCATATTTAGAAGCTGCACTAATAGGAAGGTGAACTGAACCTGAACGCTACATTGAGGGGTAACTTTCACCATTTTGCTGGCAAAAATCATGGTTTAATATTAATAAATGGCTACTGATAATACTAGTATTATATTACTGAAACTGGGAAGAGGATCAGAATTAGACAGAATTACGGTCCTAGTTAGTGTTAAATGGTCCAGATTAGATAATAACATGCTAGATAGAGTGGATATTAGCTACAAATAGAATATGAATTATTTTTACTATTTTTGTTTGTTTTTATAACGTTTAAATGAAATGATAAAATTGAGAAATATATTACTGCTTAAATTATTTTAACTACTTTGGATAGCAAAGTTTTTGGCCCTCGTGACGCAATTTTCAGGATTACCAATCAATGAACTATCGTAGTTTGTTATTGTATTTGAAATAAAGAGTAATTTACGAGAAATTGTAATCATCATCTAAGTAAAATTGCATTTTAGTTCCTTCTGCGAATTATGTGAGTTCTAATAATAAAAAGATAATTTAATTAAACTGTTTTAGGGATAAATTTCCAATGTAGTTTCGTTGTATGCTTCGACAAATAGTGCATTATACATGATTTATACCAGAATTCAAAAGATACTAAAATATATGCATGAATATTCTCATTTTATACAAATAATCAAATCCAACACCGAGTCTCTGTTTACTCAGCACTAGTGAATGTCCGTCCGGCCACCACACCACTCGAGTCTCAGTTTACTAGCACTAGTGAATTTCCGTTCGGGCCGCCACACCAATCGAGTCTCTGTTTACTCAGCACTAGTGAATGTCCGGCCGCCACACCAATCGAGTCTCTGTTTACTCAGCACTAGTGAATGTCCGTCCGGCCGCCACACCAATCGAGTCTCTGTTTACTCAGCACTAGTGAATGTCCGTCTGACCGCCACACCAATCGAGTCTCTGTTTACTCAGTACTAGTGAATGTCCGTTCGGCCGCCACACCAATCGAGTCTCTGATTACTCAGCACTAGTGGATGTCCGGCCACTACACCAATCGAGTCTCTGTTTACTCAGCACTAGTGAAGGTGTCCGACCGCCACACCAATCGAGTCTCTGTTTACAAGCACTAGTAGATGTCCGTCGGCCGCCACACCAATCGAGTCTCTGTTTACTCAGCACTAGTGGATGTCCGACCACTTCACCAATCGAGTCTCTGTTTACTCAGCACTAGTGGATGTCCGGCCGCCACAAAAATGTAGTCTCTGTTTACTCAGCACTACTGGATGCTCGGCAGCCTCAGCGATCGATTATCTGTTTACTCAGCACTAGTGGATGTCCGGCCACCACAGCCTATAGAGTCTCTGTTTGCTCAGCACTACAGCCCGGAGTGTTATCCTGATTGGCTGGTCTCGCAGTGTTACGTTAAAAACTCTTTGACATTATTATCATTCATCATTATCCTTACAGTACAGTAGTGGGTGTCCGACTTCCACACTAGTCGCTGTTTAGTCAGCGCTGGTGGGACACTGAATTCTAGGGCACTATTAAAAAAGTGAGTATTTCCCCCTTACCCAATATTTAACGTGGCTTCATTATATTTTGAAACAATCTTTTCTTACCCTTGTTACCTTTACCGCGGCTAAAATAGGTCAATTTTAGTAATGAAACCACAAAACCTATTTCACTATGGTAGAATGTAGGAATGAAATATTATAATATTTATGAAAAACATAAAAGCTATTGATTATAATACACTCTTGTCATTGGATATATAGGTTAGCTATTACAGTTTTACCAAACATTTGTTCAAAAATAAAAAAAACTAACTTTGATTAAACGAGTGATACTTTAAATAACAAGAACTCGCAAACGCAGCCTAATTACAGTAAACGATGAACGGAATAAAGCGTGGGGTGTGCCTAGGGAGTACTCTCGGGTGGGGCATGTGGGTGGTGAGAAGGGGGAGACGCTGTGCAGCAGGGAGCGGAGGTACCCCCTCCCCCACTGTGATTGTAACTCGTAATTTTACACCTGTAAGCGGCTAACAGGATAAAGGAACATGAAAGTAACATCCACTTGGTTGCCTCAGTAATTCTGTTGTCTAAAACAACATGCCACTGTAAGTTAATGTCTTTTGATACTGTCAGTCAGTCGACATAGTAATGCGAATAATAATAGAGCTGAAGCAACCAATTTATACGAGACCCAGTAAACTGTGTTATTAAAAATCTCAATATGTATACTTTAGAATAATTATTATATTACACTGTATATTTCTCCATATCACCTACCTGCCTAGCATCTTATGAAACGTCAGTTATATGTAGGCATTAATTATATAGAATATAAAATAAAGGTTCTTAATTAAAATATATTATTTTTAAAGATTATTTTATCTACCTAAACTTTTTATTTTTTGATTAGGTTATCTTGTGATATAAAAAAAGTATTCGCAAATTAACTTTCATTCAATCATGGGTTCTCAAAATAACCTTTTTATAATACTTGCGCTATAAGATTTTTTTAAGTATTCACTGTTAAGCCATGCTGATATCAAAGTATACGTGTTTAGGTTCAAGTAATAACCAGTTTTGTAACAACTTCGGAAGTACTCGAAGGATGGAAACTAATGCCTTCTCACAGAGCTTTGCATTCGTTACACCAACAGGTATTTAAGTGTATTTATTTGATTGATGTATTATGTAGTCTTATATTTTTTATTTGGAAAGAAATCTGGATTGTTTAAATTTTTTAATAAATTTTGCAAAATTTAAAACTTGTTCCTAACAAAATTAAAACTTCAAAAGACATCCTACTACAAAAAGATTTGCTTGGGAAATTGTTTATTTATATGCTGACTATATAAAATTCACCTTTCAAGCAAACATTCAAGTCCAGAGAATACGGTAATGTGCGGACTGCCAGAATTTAAAATTCATAACGATCAGCCAAAAACACAATTATAAATAATTTTAAAACCCAATATTATAAATAGCATGTAAGACTTTATAATCTTTATATAAGGAGTGCATAAAGTGGTCCATGAAACAAAATTGTTAATTTTATGTATGCGGTATTTTTACACTTGTTTATATTTAAAACTGGATAAAACATAATTATAAATAATCTTACAACATTTTACTTTAATATTCTAAAAGCATTAACCCCTCTCAGACAAAACCTGTAAATTGTTAAGTAAGATTCGTTTTTTTGTGAGTGCAAATTATGCAGCAAATATTTAAATTTGGTACAGATACTATCGAAAATACTTTTTTGTAACCACATAAAAATATAGCACACCATATAATATTAAAACCCTTGTTAAAACTCACACATTTTCACCTTATCGCCAAGAATTGTTACATAACATTTCATCAAGGAAAAGTTATATGAAACATTTGCATTTGTATAATTTGGGCTATGTAAATTATTGCAGTTGATGATATTTTCAATATTTACATATGTTCATAGGAGTTATTCATAACAAGAGGTGGCACATCATAACTTTTTGATTCCCGAATTAAACGTGTCATAATGTGTACCCTTATTTAGTTGTATTTTATATTATATATAAATATACGCATGCATATATACGCAAACCTGTAACGCGTTACTGGTTTATATAAGTTACATCCGATGTTCTTGGAACTAAACTCTTAGTGGATTAATAACATAATTGACACGCGTATTAATTTTTTCTCTTGTGAACTTTGTAGCTGCCATTCCTGCTGCTGAGCAACATCTCGCCCACCTTGTCAAGCAACGTCGAGTGTGGCTGCTACTTGGATGGGAGACCATGGAGCGATCCCGTCCTTACAAGTAGTCCGCCTGCCCGTTCATTGGTTATTATTCGGAAGTCACCTTTAAGCCGTTCGTCCCCAGGTTAAGTGTTTTTAGAGGGATTCTTAGCCCTAACTTCGCCTGGTAAAATAAGACATCTTTACTCTACTTTTTACTTTTTACCGTAAGTAACATTTATACTGCCGTATTATGAATTAGGCCTTTCATGCATGACATCTAATTCTGAAAGACATGTAAAGTTTTAAATATTAAAGTGATTTTATTTGGCAGATTATTATGGATATATAGTGTGGTGATGTCCTTCTAACCAGACCACGTTGCCATGAATCTTAAGTTGTCTTCATAAATGACTAATACCGTCGTGGTTTTGTTTTAGGCGAGTTTAACTTCGAGTCTCTGAAATGGATTTTAATTATGAATACAACTTCGTGTGCCTCCAGCATTCATGTTTTAGACTTCTAGTCTACTAATCTTCAATGATTTCCCGACTACAGCTGCAATGTCGAGCCAAGATGCCGACGCCCGCGCTTGTGAGTCGACATCAATGTTAATAGAAGTCAATTTTAAAGTTTTACTAAACATGAAGTTTGTATGCAAAATTCCCATTGAACCTTGGAAACATTAGATCCTCCCCCATGATATCATTTAGGTCATTATCACTCTATTTGGCAAGAGAGTTGCAATACATTATTTTATTGTTAACATGTAGAAGCGGTCCTTTTATGTTTATCTGCCACAAATAAACATATAAGTAAACTTTGCAAATCGGGTATTCATTACTATGACCTCAGCAGTATCAAATCCCATGTGTTTCGTCTATTTCGTACAGACGTTATGTTGTCTTTTTGTTAATTTTGACAAAGCTCGTAGTTACATATTAGTTTATAAGGCTTTCATGTTGCTTATGTGGAAATAAAGAATAAGTACACATAACTTAGCTGTGGCGGTAAGGGTTTATTCAGTGTGAATTGTCAGTTCAGGTCCATGTACACTAAATCATTGTAGTGCACTCAATTCTGTTCATTATAAGACAATGAGAATAAACTTGGTTTTATACACTGTATTCTTTTTTAACTTCTTTTTTGCTCTCTTTTTTGGACTAAACAGAAGGTCAAATGGAGCTGAACTGAACAAGCGCGTTGAAACCGTCCATCCCACGATAGCTATATGTATACTGTAATCATTTCAGATCTCCCCAGACCAACGTTCTCTCAATAATCCAGGAATCAAGTCTGTGGCAATGTCAGATTTCTGAAGCTGCACTAAGCGGAAGACAAAATGAACTCAACATGCGATTGAAATACTAATATATACAATTTTTAACAATATAGGAAAGTGATGTTCACGTGTTTTTTCATTATTTTATTATTTATTTTATTTTATTTAGGAATGTTTTGTTGTAGAATATCTAATAAAGTTCTTCAGATGTGGCTAGACTGAGCTTCGAGGGTTATTGAAGTTAACGGTTTTGTCATATAACTAGAACAGAATATTGCCTCAATGTTGATTACTGTAGGAAAGTAGTACAATATTTATGTTACGTAGTCGAATCAAATGTTTTATCATATAATATATAATAACCTTCTATAGGCGTGTTTAGACTAGACATTTTACGTTATTAAAGGTAATGTTTTGTCATTTAAACAGAGCAGAATATTGCCTCAATGTTGATTACTGTAGGAAAGTAGTACAATATTTATGTTACGTAGCCGAATCAAATTTTTTATCATATAATATCTAATAACCTTCTGTAGGCGTGCTTGGACTAGACATTTTACATTATTAAAGGTAACTGTTTTGACAATTAAACAGAGCAGAGTATTGCCTCAATGTTGATTACTGTAGGAAAGTAGTACAATATTTATTTCACGTAGCCGAAAAAAATGTTTTGACACTGAATATCTAATAACATTCTTCAGGTGTGGTTAGACTAGACTTTTAATGATATGAAATTTATATGTTTTGACTTTTGACTATGAGTAGAATATTGCCTCAATGTTGATTCTCTAAACGAAAGTACTATTATTTATCTTATAGTTAGACAAGAGAGTGAAATTCAGAGCAAAGTAACACAAAATGGAAATTCCGGAAGTTGACCTTATCGCCAGTTTACAACCACTTCCGCTTCCACCCAACTTCCGGTTATGAATATTTAAACCGTTTCACTCTATGTATTTGCAGTCCGTTGTATTAATGTAAACTTGGTCAAATATTGCACATAGTAGGTAATAGTCATATTCTTATCAATTTTAAATTATTACAAATGAGTGTTTTATAGTTAAATGTAACATACTATTCATCTCACATTATAATGTATGCCGTTTTTTGTGTGTATTTTTTGCTGTTCGTAATTTAGACTCATATAATAAGCTTGTACACTTAAGCACATGTGCTCAGATTGTAATTTTTGTTTTTTATAGCTGAGGCATTGTTGGGTGTTATGTGATAAGATTGCAGTTAAAACTGATTAAAGTTGGTATAGACCTGCATATATACATTTGTGTACATAGGTATAAATGTGTTTTCTAACGCCATGCTCTCATATTCATCACAACATCACATCGCTAAAACTAAAATTAATTTAAGATATGAAAGATAATATAGTACATAGACTTAGTGAGGAAGGTTTTAAAACATTTATGACGCTAAATGGAAAAACAATATGTTTTAATTAAGTTGTCTTCAACAATTTTCTGAAACGCAATTTTCAAAACAGAATATACTTTACATAGTTAGCTCAGTGTACAATCAGCGCCAACTGTACGAGGATTTCTCCAGGGTAACACTATTGTCAATTTTTGCACTAATTGGTCAGATTGTTTTATAATCTGTACTTTTATCTCACTAGTCGGCAAATTAAACAAAATTACGTTTTAAGTTGTCATTGTAATTCAGTTGTAAATACACTTTTTTCGAAAGATTATTCCAAAGGTTTTAATTGGAGTTTCAACAAGATTTAAAGATTAAGTTTCCCTCAAACGCATTCTAAACATTACGTATCTCTGGTTACGTCTGCAATAAAAAAAGATATAAGAGTCTTCATGTTCCGCACGTTTGCAAATGTAATGATAATTATGAAATCCCATCTCGGCAGGTAAAATTTCAATGTTACAATATTATTTTATTTTTTGAATTAAAACTAAGTTACCTGTACCTGGTCTTATTGAAATTGTTTGAATAAATTAACGCCTACAATTATGATTAAGATGTGTTTGTTATTTTTAAACGTAGCAATACAATTCACATTAAGTGGTTTTGGGAACACCATGAGATGTAAAGCAATGTGTAATTATTGTAAGTTCATTTAGCTAAATATTATGTTATTACAGTTAATATCATAGTATTATAATAATATATTTAATTTAATACAAATAATATTACTTTTATATACAAATTTTAAAAGTATTACTAATAAGCACAAACATTTGTATGGTGCAATAACCCCATAACATCCACAATAAAATGCAGCAAATATATTTTTAATGTAATTTGTATGTAATTAAAGAATATTCAAATGGCCTCTTAAAGTGGTCTTAGTTTCCAAGTTGATTATGATTTTTTTCAGTTAAAAAAAAGTTCAAGTAATAAAAACCACGTAATAGAGCCACAAAATAAATTAAACATTTTCCAAGGTTCTGCAATAGTAATCATACGGTAGCATAAACTTTATATAAATTTTAGGTTATTGTATTGTAGTTTTAATATATTTAGGAGATTCCTTAATTTTTATTAAAAATAAAGTATTGAATAATTGTAAAAACGGATTTTTAGTAAACCATACATCTGTATTAAGCATCTTAATACGTAATGTATTCAAGTGAATTAAAAAACTTGTTATGTTTTTCAAATTGTAATTTTAACAGATTCTACACCTCTCAGATTTTGTCTCTATCAGTGCGGAAATCTATATCAGGAGATGTCCACAATATTTATTAAAAACCCTCCAAATAGTAGACAGGAAGAAGAATCTAGTGCTTATAACACGATCCTCTAGAATAACTAAAACTTAATAAAGTACGGTACTTAAAACACAATTTAAAATAAACAGAAACACATTCACGTGCCTTGATGCATTTTGAATGTACGTAGAATCCTGCCAAAGATTTTATTTTAATAAAGGACCGGAATTGACATAATTGTATCAATTGCTACATATGGTAGGGTTACATATCGACGGCGGTGCGAGCAGGGTGTTTGGGGCTCCCCTAACTAAAGGTGAATCAAAACTACTGTCAGGTTGCTCTCACGTCTACGGATTTAGAAAGAAATATTCTAAGCCAACTCCTGCCAATTCCAGAGATGATGGCAGAGGGCAGTATTCCGTTTAAGATTTATCTGCGGTGCAAAACTCATATACCCTTCTCAGTTATAAAGTATCTTTCTTAGACTAAGTAAACACGAACTCGATGTTACGGATCTATCATAATATACCTAACTCTTTCTTGTCAGCAATGGTATCTTCTCGCTTGCCCATGCCGTAACGTCTTTTGTGCTACTATTCTATATCACTTTTATATTATTGTATTTTGTAGGTCTCTTTCTTCTTTTATGACAACTATTAAAACGATTAAGTAAAGTTTTCGAGCTGCTTTAATGGTGAATGACCATTACTAGTTCTTTGACAACTGTAACATTTGTATGATTCCTTGTATCGTTCTACATTTATGATACCTTGTATGATTTCTTATATGATACCTTGTATGATTCCGCCTGTTTCTTTTTCTAGGATTTTGTACAGGCCAGTAGTCCGTCAAGAGCATTTATTCCTTGTTACACTTCCAACTCCATTATTGAATTTAATTCTTTTGTATTTTCTTCCATATAAACATGCTGATTAGCATGAAATGGTAAGCTCGTAACCATCTCAAACAGTTTTTAATAACAGCATTTCGTCTTATTGCCCCGTAATATTTCGATACACATTATGTTCCTGGAAGGTGGATTTATTTAAAAATAAGACACTAATAAAGTTCTTGAGAAAGGCGTAACGTTAGGATTTGTATGCTTTTCACAGATGTGTTATGTGTACATGTTTTTCACTTCAGGTGATATGGGACTGCAAAAACATAAAGTTTTCATACATAAAGCTGTATTTGTTCGTATAGTCTAAATCCCAAAGTAACCAAGAGGCAAGTTTTGCAAGAGAATAAACAACCACCATACAGGAACTTTTAATTGGATTGGAAATGTTTGAAAACCACTCTAGGTAAATTTAAATACAAACATCGAGTCTGGATTGGCTGCAATCATTCTGAAATTCCATTGGTTGCTATGTTCCCTTGTATTGATAATGTCATTAAATACTTGTTAGATCTTTAAAATCTTATATGAACACATTAAATTGTATTACACAATTTTCTGTAGACATAAGTTTATAACATTTATGAACTGATTGTATCAAAATTTTGCAAATATTTCTAGCACAAAAAGTGTTTTGAAATCATAATAAATACGAGTACGTTAATATTGTTTAGGTAAATTTCATATAAATCTGCCTACTGCAATTTCAGCCCAAGGCGAAATTTCCAGAGATTTTTTGTATTGTGACCAGAGGAATAAAAAAACTACGATAATCCGAAAATGTATATGTAAATATGTGTGTGTATGGGTTATTAAATAGCGCGAGGTTCTAAACACACTAAATGCTGTAATTTTTTAATATCCAGACTTTACTTGGTAAAAAGTAGTATTTGCATAGCTTGGTTGAGTTCGTCTTTTCCAATAACCATAAGATATTTTTTACTTTGCTAATTCCCTTAATAGACTTCAACTAATCCATTTTAAAAATATACTTACGTTATTTTAAATAACGCCAACATTGAGAGTTATTGTTCCATCAGTGTTGTGAAAATCAAACATCAAAACTATCTAAGCATTATCAGTTTTATACCTCGACATGATTCCTCATTTGGAACCTATCTTTCTTCCGACTGAATCTGAAAAGGATATGTTAAAATGTAAAAACACTGCAGTCATCTTGAGATTATGACGAATTTTGTGATGAATAAGACTGGCTTGTGATCTTGTCCAAACTGTCGTAAGATCAATGAAATTACTTTATCTGGTCTGATTTATTCCTAAAACTATGATAGCTATCGAGTGTAAAATTACAAATTAAATACAAAAGGCTTTTTTTTTTTATTTTGAGTCTTTCAAATAAAACTATTATTCGGCGATCCATTCTAAAACCAAGAACACACAGGGAACACTCAAGTCCTACAATATAACACTTGAGAAAGTCATGTCTTACCCAAACAAGATGAGTGCACAACTACAAGATACTAAGCTGAGTGATCGCCCTAGTTCGTGCTGTAAGATCACAGAATTTAATATTTTAAAGTAAAGAGTCTTATCTCAATAGAAGGCTACAACTTCCATGGTTTTATAAGGAACTATGGTACTGGGTGGAATTAGATAGCTTGATAATGAATCGACAAAAGCTCCAAATATTCAAACTTCTTTTCTAATCAAAGACAGAATAACTTATATGTATATTTGTTATGTACATGTGGATAAAAATTGGCTAGTTAATTATTATGAAAATCTATGATTTTCTGTAATATACTGTGAAATTGAACCTCAATAACTATATTGACTAATTTAAACTAAACAATTTTAACATTGCACATTAAAAGTCCTTTAATTTCAGATAAATTTCGAATACTACAGATATCATTTACAATAAATTTCCATTCAGTCTTTACGTTCTCGTTTTCCTCTTCTTTAGTCATCTTCTATTCAACTAACAGAAAAAGAATTCATGTGATTTGAGCAATTTAATTTAAATTTAATTCGTCGGCTCTTTTATAAGCATGTCATGAATATGAAACTCCTACCATTACACGATTGTTGGATGAGAGAGAGCCCTGTTACTAATGGGATCAAACATATTTCATTTTTACCTGCTCCGCACGATATCTAGAGGACTTTAATAATGGTTAATTTGTTTAAATTTAGATTTATATTAATGATTTAGGTATTTATTCGTAACATGATTGTTTGTGATGATTCGTTCCTGGGATTTATACAATCAGAACAAATTTAAAGCGTTATTATGGTTGATACGTAGAAGCTTCAGGGACAAAATCATCAACAGGACACAAAAAAAGAGTAAAACAGATTTTTTTTGGTCCAAAAGTGCTTTGAAAATATGAAATAAACGTACATCTCCTTAAGTAAAGAAACCCTTGATGATGGTCTCCAAGAGCCAATGGAATCAACAGCAAAATGTTTAATGTTTGTGCGCAGTGTTCACAACCTAGCCATTAAGAATATGGAAAGTAAATTGAAAAGCAACACAAAGTAGTTCGACCTGGATAATTATTCAAAACCTCAAATCTTACGTTTAAATTCAAAACTAAAAAACTATGAAATAAATTGTAGTGAAATTGTGTTTTTTAATAACCTACTTAGTAATGTTTATTACCTATGTCACCAATGATTATTAAGTCATAAAAGTTACAAGTAATAGAAGATTATGAAATTAAAACTGGAATTCGTTTGTTTCTGTTGGTAAGCTATGAACCATATTGTAATCTACAATTAACATAGAAGTATATTTACCTTTTATATCAGTATATAACACCTATTTTATAGGTAATTTCATGATGCGTACGAAGAATATGCAATTGGATATCCTAAGTGGTATGTGATTCAATAACATTTTACTCTTGGGATTAAAATTAAGATATTATATTAAGGGAACTATTAAGATGTCTAAGATTTCTCCAGTAATATGTAGTATCTATTGGCTTGGCGGTATCAAAGCTTATTACTCGAGGAGCTGATAAAATTTTACTTCTATCATTCTGTCTATTTGTACGTCTGTCGGTCCACAGGAAGTCTTAAAAACGAACAGGCCTATGGACTATTCCTGTACAGGCAATATCAAGTTCAATAGTCACTACATGGGATCTGCCTAAGCTTTAGCACACAATGTTCCATGCACTCTATCGGTAACCATGATAGAAACGATGAAATCGTAAATAAAGTGAATTTGCAAAAAGTCTGTGTCTCAGTGTATGACATTTTAATAACATTTACATTTTGCATGAAACCTTAGCGAAGCGTGACAGTGACACGCAGTGTGGTGTAATACTACCTTGTAACTTGTAACAGAGACTAATTTACGTAACTAAGTACGAATAATATAGTGTGGATTCCATAAAATTTTGTGACAGATTCGTTCATTGTAATGTATACAATCACCAATCCAATTTCAGAACTAGGAACACTTTAGAAATTAACTATTAAAACCACTAACGTAACTTGAATCCAGAAATTCAAGATTAGAGTACAATCTATAAATATACCTTAGTCAGAAGAGACATTTTAATATTTAACTTGAGAAAAAGAGAAAAGATTACTTCAGGAATTAAAAGAAATATCAAGGAAGTAACCTTTTATCGTCAGTTTAGATACACTTCCGCTTTGGGCAACTTCCCTCTTTGAATATCTTAAATATTCTTCCTCTTGTTCCATTTATTTACAAAAATGTTTGGTTGAAGCTCTTTAAAAACGTACTAGTTAGAGTAATTTTGTAGGAGAAAGCAATAAACGTAGAAAGAAATTCATTTAGAAAAATACAATCTATTAGAGAAAACAATTTATTATAAAGTAAAGTAAAGATGTGTTATTTTACCAGCCAAAGTTAGGGCTAAGAAGCCCTCTGTAACACTTCAACTGGAGACCAACGGCTTAAAGGTGACTTCCGAATCACCACCAATGTCCGGGCAGGCGAGTTCCTTGCAAGGACAGGATCGCTCAGCGGTCGGTTATCCATCAAAGCAGCAGCCACACTCGACGTTACTTTATCTGGTTATCTTTCCATAAACCTTGTACGCGCTACACTGCGCTATTGGTATTTATTATATATATACTATTAAAAATGGAAAACGTGTTATATAAATTATATTTTGAAATAGGTGCGTATTTATTTGAAACGATAGTTAACCAAATGTAATTCTCTGCCGTAAATGGACGACATTATATACTAAGACTTCGGTTATGCATAGATTGTATGGCGTTATGAACTTTTGGTGTGCCCACAAAAATAATATACTTAGTAAAACTCCATGTTTAGGAATGAAATATTACGAAGGACCTTCTGAAACAAGGCGTACATTTATACATCAAACGCTATAAAATATTAAATCTAATATTTTAAGATAATATAAATCTATATTTGCATAGTAACAATTCCGTGCTGTGAAATATAATTAAAGAGATAGGTTTGCATAACTCAGTAATTTATAATAAACAAAAGTGTTTTATTTTATTTATTGAAATGCAAATAATAAAGGTTATAAAATTACGCTTGACGCTGACCTAGTTTACTGCCATCCTTAATCAAGAAAAATGAACACTTCTTTATTTGAAATAAAAATACATCAATCAATAGGAGCAGCTTATTGAAGTATGTATCATTTTTAACCTTGCACCGTACTGTACGTTTTTGTTTATTAACAAGTAGCACAATATTAATAGAAACTTTGATTCCTGTACATTTTTCAACTAAAGGGGGTATAACAACGATCCTGATACATAATCAGTACTACACCAAAGTTAGAATTTGAAGGCCTGCATCACTTTAAGTATAGGTTAAAACTAGATAGGAGTACAGTACTCGCAACAGTCTCGATGTGTGACCCCAGCCACACACTCGTACAGATACAATCACACCATTATGGCAGACCGTGGTTACACTTACAGATACACTGGTAAGCCTTAACGTACAGTGCAAAGCGATAATGTTTTACCTTTTATATAGATTAAACACAGTACATTGAAGCAATAAAAAGTTTGTTTAGTCTAGTTTACCTCTATTTTAGACAACATAAGTTGTCAAAACCGTTTTCTTTACACACGAATAAAAAAATAGTTTATATATAATATTATATTGGTGAACTATTTTAGTCTTTGATTCGAATACTGTTTCATTTTTTATTTACTTATCTTTGTGAAGTGACATAACCTTGTAGCTACTACATATTAGTTACAATTTAAGGACGTTGTGTGTAACATAGGCGTGTGAATAATGAACAAGTGCATGAGTAACAGTAATAATAATATATTTCCTATTATCACATCTTTATAAAAATACATCATACTAACAATTGGCGAATAATATATAAAAGACAAAACGTAATCACTCCATGTAAATGATTTCCTAAACTTCTAAGATAAACTTGTAAATAAAAGGTTTTATGAAGTAATTTAAATATTTGACATTTGTTATATTTGAGAGACTCTCTTACTAAAATTATAAAAATATAATATAAGAAATATAAATTTTATAACATTTCTAAAACTACATTTAGATTCTGTATGTGTAGTGTTGAAAATATTCTACTAAAGATATTTAACGATGTGTATATATTTTAGTTCCCTGTTTGAGTAGAATTGTCGTGGATCCGGAATGAATTAGAAGAAAATGTTTGCTTCAATGCCTAAATGTGTCACAGATTACAAAACCGGGGTACAGTGACAGAATAGGGTAAATGTACAGTCACAGTGTCGTGACAATAGACCTCAACGTGTCTGTAGCGACAACATGAGACTGCTATCTTGTTAAATGTAATATAACATTATTTTCTAATGTAATACAAATATAACTCTGTAATATAGTAATTTAATAATATTGAAATATAACTACGTTTATATCTATAATCCTTTAAACTGCGTTTTATCATAAGAAATAATATTCTTTAAATTATAGCTGTATAAATGTATGTGCTTCTAATTAGGATTCAAGCATTATGCTTGTATATCATTGTTTCTATCAAGGAAAATAGAATACATGATTCATAATAATCTTGATAGTCTACAACCAGTTTAAAAACTACTCTAAAAGTTACACTAGGCCATTAAGATCCGGATGGACTTAAATACTGCAATCAACTGCAATGTCAAACTGAACTACATTTTGACACTTTCTCACGTAACCGCGGACATAAACCTCATAAATCAGGGACATTTTAATTTCCTAAACATATATACAACTTAATACAAACAGCAATTTCGCTAGTGATATATAAAAACATTTATAAAGCTACTTGAGGTGTTTGAAGTTTATAAAACTGAAAGGTAGGTCTCTAAATAGAGAGCCTGGAACCTGAATATTAACGCCGAAGAGGCCATTACTCTTATCGCGAGGGTTCTCAATCTTGGGGTTAGCCTCGTGGCACCATTCGTCTAAACTTGCGAAATTATCCTCTAGAATTCTTCCTTCCTAACAGAAGGTCCGGCTTTCACAATTACTAAAGGGAAGTAAATACTTGTTTTATTCGGAGAGTAATTTTTAATTGTAATTTAATCACATTTGCTTTGTGCATTTTTACAAGGAAACTATAAATCTGTGCTTTAAAGCTGAGATTAAATTATTTATGTTGTCAAAAGCTTTAATCCTTGTTTTTATAAAGTTTGAACATTGAATTTAATGGAAAATCCAGCGGTATTCGTATGGATAAAATAATTGTTAGACTAGAATGATTATACAAAGAGACGACTATAATAGTGTAATTTTGTTGTATTTTAGTCCATTTAGCCAAAATTAAAACTTAAAATAAAATTTATACCAAGCCAGGTTTGTAACTCTTTTTTTATGGAAACTAAGTACAGGAATAGTCTTATCAGCTTAAACT
The DNA here is from genome assembly GCF_021130785.1 of Homalodisca vitripennis. NCBI lineage: Eukaryota > Metazoa > Arthropoda > Insecta > Hemiptera > Cicadellidae > Homalodisca > Homalodisca vitripennis. Next base: position 881,725 of record NC_060214.1, on the reverse strand, counting down.
TGTTTAAATGTTTTTATAAAGGTTACTCAAGTATTTCAAATTGTTATACATCTCTTATTCTCATGATGGTTACGACAGTTCCTAATGTGAATTGATTATGCAGGCTGTTTATAAGATCGTATTGAGAGTTTAAAATTTATCAGATGACAAATCCAAAATACTACTTTGTGTAGGAATATGCTTATTAATTAGGCAATGAGAAAACAAGATATCGTTTCATTTTCCATATAAAATTAAAAAATTTTATAAATCTTGGAAAAGTTTTTTTAACAGAATTAACTGATTATAAATTAAAAAATATTATTACTATTATAAAACTATACAGAAATTAAGTCATGTCCATGAACTAACAAGAGTTAATTAATGATAATGGCCACATAACACCATCCACACATAATCATATGGCTCTAAATAAACTTTCTCAATATTAGGAAAAAATATAAAAACTTCCATTTAATTGCATGACTACATATTTTGTCGTCACGAATCAAGGCCTGAAACAGCTCCAAACAGTAAAACAACAATATGAAGGGTTGGCACGTGCAACTTCTTGTTGGTTTCATTCATAAAAATAACTAAAATGTAAGAAATTAATTACTTCACAATAAATTATTATTAATATTTAGGAGAAGTTCTCTGCATTATTTTTTACTAAGAGCGTAGTCTATCGCACGTACATGGAGAGTTCGCGGAGTCTGAGTCAGGCCGATATGTCTACAGGAAACCCACCATTGGTGGTTTAAACTCAGCTACGAATAACACGTATACTATTCTCTATCATAACTTATTATAATCGGTCTACAATACAAACATAACGTAATCAAGTACGGGTGACAACAACCGAGCTGTTGAATTAGCAATGAAGTCTAGTTTGATAGCAATCAGCTATCAGTGAGTTTACACGATCAGATTAACATTATTATATGTGGAGGCGCCACTCCTGTATGTATCATGGGGGTTGCATATACTGGTATAATATTATAAACTTGTATAAACATCATAAATGTGCTAAAAGTATTTATAAAATTACCGATTATCATGTGATCAAAGGTAGTGTTAAAAGTTTTGTTTTGAAGTGGTTAGAAGTCATCTTTTAATCTATATAAAAACAAGTGCGGGTTGTGGAAGGTTAACTTTTCTACGAACAATATTTTATATAAACTTACTTGCTTAAGGAATATTTTTCATTCCTTAGCACAGAGAATACTCTCCGATATAAAAATTTTTCATAAATACATTTTAAATAAACTTATTATCCATATACAAATGTAATTGACGAAACAAGTTTTGTAAAAAGTTTTTAATCTATACAAAGTTAAGTGGCGGGAATATGGTTAGAGATACGAATGAACTATGTTTATGTTTATGACAATGTGAGTAGTAATAGTGCAATACTCGGTACGCATAACGTTTTAGAAAACTTTAACACTGTTATATTAGTTATTCATTATTACTTATTTAAGTAATTATTATTACTTATATAAGTAATTATTACATTATTACTTATTCCACCACTGTGATTATTATATTTTTATTTTTTTAATACGATTATAAAGCGTTTTTAAAGGGTATAATATAAGTAAAGCGCCATACAAATCTTATAACATAATTATACAATTTTTCTTTAGATAGAGTTTAGTCTCAAATCGCTGAATTAGATGAATTTTAGATTATTGTGATATGAGTTATTATCACAATAATACTGTAGTAAGTTCGTCTCCGATTAATATAAGAAAGAATTTAAATCACAGACGTAAAACATCTTAACTTTTAGACCTTTAAGTCTATGGAACGTAAGTAATAACTAATAATAAGGTAAAAGTGTCATATGTATATAGCACATATAGAAACATACGATTTACTTACAGCTAAACTCCCTTAGTAGTTTATTAAGGTTAGCTCTGACTGACAATAAATGAGGGAGGGTTTATTGCCAAATATGTGGCGATTTGTGAAATTAGACATATATGGAACTTACGTCTTGAGTTATACCTATATTACTACTGTAGTTTTATTGTGGTTAGCCCTGACTAACTGACCTGATGGAGCGCTGATTGCCACATACAGTATGTGGCAATTTGTCATATTAGGCACTGACGAAACTTACGTCTTGAGTTATTCCTATATTGCTACTGTAGTTTATTGCGGTTAGCCCTGACTAACTAAACAGGTGAATCGTTGATTGCCACATAAATGTGACGATTTGTCAGATTAGACACATACGGAACTTACGTCTTGAGTTATACTTATATTGCTATTGTAGTTTATTGTGGTTAGCCCTGACTAACTGACCTGATGGAGCGCTGATTGCCACATATGTGGCGAGTTGTCAGATTAGACACATACGGAACTTACGTCTTGAGATATACCTATATATATTGCTGCTGTTGTTTATTGTGATTCGCTCCGACTTAATGTAAGAGAAGGGGGGCTGGCTGGCACATATGCGGCAAGTTATAAAATTAGACACATACGGCTTGAGTTATAAACTTATAGCCAGTGTTGATTTTTGAGGTTAAAGATTGAAATTTATAAGCCCCATAGGTAAAGAAAGTTTTGATGATTATGTTTTATCTGGTGGATTTAGATTCCGCCAATGAAGCATGTGACGCTACACTCATTCGGAAGTGTAAACTGAAGTTTAACTTGTCATCCCTTCCTTCATAAACTGTGTTATGTGAAAGTAAAATACACTTCACAGCTCTAAATTTTGTGGAAACCCCATCATGATCCTTTACTCTGTCGACACACAGTGACATCGCTGGGAGCTGACATGCCGCGATAGTAGTGAAGTTTTGTCAGATGTCACGGCCGCCATACTGTCATGACACCGTACTGTCCCTGCCTGTCAGTGTTACACTTTTAATCAACCATCCACTACATTTTATCCGAGCACACAACTGAAATATAGTCAAGTATATTCTAATGTATGTCTTCCTTATATGCACTGCATTCCTTGTATGTTGAATAAAGGCATTAGTAGCATTTGAAATATTGCAGGACAAAATATTTCATTTACTCAATAATTCACTTGATAAGCACTTATTTACAACGCATTATCTATCTGTGTTATTCTTAACGTGTATTTTTTCTCTCCTTTCAATATGGCTTTATATTTTGATGGATACAAAATTAGTCCATAAATGCAAAGTCAAACTAATAAAGCAATGATGAAATTTGGGATCCCTTACACAGAAGACATATATTTAATTTTACGCTAATATGAAAAAAATACTGACCTGAAAAGGCAGACTTTCCTGAGTACTGGATTATTAAATTACTGAATTGTAGGAAACATTATCTAGACTTTCTTAGCCTAAATAGTATTTAGAGGCTGGCCTGCAAAGAAAATAATATTAATAATATCCTTTAACTCTATTTCCCCATAAATATACTTGCTTAGTATAACATTAATAAAAAAATTAAAAGAAGTACCAACCACTACTATATCGGTTTTTATGTATTAGAAATATAGGATATGGGTCTAACTATTTGAAGATAAATACAGTTCTTCGTTTTGATTCTGTATGCCCAGTTTTGTAAAAATTATAAGGTATTAAAATATATTTGCTAAAGCAATCAGCCGAGAGGCTAGGGAAGTTGGGTTTTACATAGACCATATTAAATGTAGTAGTTGAAGTGATTATTCGTTGTTCATTTGCAATTTTATATTTTGTATTTTAAATATTACGTATGTTCCATTCCAATAATTTCCAAATTAATGGCGAAATATCTTATTGTAGATACAATAGAAAATTTTACATATATTATGTTTCATGTTTTATATGTCATAACCTGAATAAGGTGACACCCTACTCATATAAAATGTACTTTTACATTAATTCTATTTAAGGATTATTATAAAATTAGTTTTATTAAATGTGCAGAATCTTAAAAAAAAACTCAGCATAAAGCACCTTAGTATATATCTGTTACGTTCAGAGCAGATTTTAAACTACAATAGCATTTACTCGCATGTTCCCGGTTTGATTTTAATTTATTATGTAATAATAGTTTGGATAAACTTGATAATAATATTTATTAGTAATATATCTTTATTTTAGAAGCCACCAGGATTTTTTGTTCCCGACATTTTCCCAGTGTTGAGTGACAAAAATAATCAGTAACACAACGTTGTGAAATCCGTAATCTGATCTCTTCCTCAGGTTGATTACTAACTTAGGACATAACAACATTCTATGGTCAAATAGACAAGTACTACCAGACCGATGTGACAACCTAAAGTCACAAAGACAGCAACCATGTTGTTTGTCAACTCAAAGCACACTATATGTAAGAACATCCACTAAATTAAAAAAAATATATATGAATTATTACTGAATCTGAACTAGAAATATGGGTTAAAATTGGTCTGCACTGATTGATCAAAAACAGGTAACTGAGGAATAATAATAATAATATGTTTTATTGCTGTCAGTCAATTACATGAGTTGTATAACAAAGATCAGTTAATAATTTAAAATTAGCTATAATTTGTCACTTTCTCATCCGGTCAAACATACACAGTAGCATTCATTCAGCCTCCATCTGCTCGCCAATAATTTCCCTCTGCGACATTGGTCTCCCAGTTAATACCAGGAACTCGCCCACACTATAAAAAAGCCTTTGAGACTAGAATTCGTTTTAGGCTAGTGTTAGATACCCTGTGAAGATATTGTATTGCTGATTGTACCTATACAATGTTTTTGTGTCACTGAACAGTATAACGAATGTTCCTCAAAATGTTTACTTCACAATACTTCCATCTACAATAAATAAATTGTATTACTATGTTGTTCTAGTTATTAGGTTCATACAACGTTATTATTTACTAATTTATTACTCAATTAGAACAATGGTAGGTTTAATAAACTTATACTATAATATTATACTTAAACTATACTATATTATATTAGTTATACATGTTTTTATTGATTCTTGGATGAAATGCTGCATGGATTATGCGTATAAATGGGTTAAAATGAACCATAGTATGTAAATAAATAAGCAAATAAACGTTTCTTATAATTCCACAGTTACATGTATACATTTGGATTACTGGTTACCAAATAAGAGATAAAAATTGCTATTTATAGTATTTATAAATTAATAAAAGTATATAAATTGCTTAATTAACAATACGAAACACTTGATTGATTTGCGCAGTCCAGATTATGTAAATATTACAAGAATAATAAGTTTAATCTAACCTCTGAGGTCACAAAGGCTTCCCTCTGTGTGTGTTACTGACACAGAAATGTTTTTTGTGATCTCCTGCCTTTACCGTTTCCAGTAAATGTAAAAATTACAAGACTTGTTAAACAAACCACTGAGGTCACAAAGGCTTTCCCTCTGTTTGTGTTACTGACACAGAAATGTTTTTGTGATCTCCTGCCTTTACCGTTTCCAGTAAATGTAAAAATTACAAGACTTGTAAAACACACCACTGAGGTCACAAAGGCTTCCCTCTGTTTGTGTTACTGACACAGGAATGTTATTGTAGGTCTCCTGCCTTCTACCGTTTCCAGTAAATGTAAAAATTACAAGACTTGTTAAACAAACCACTGAGGTCACAAAGGCTTCCCTCTGTGTTTGTTACTGACACAGAAATATTTTTGTGATCTCCTGCCTTTACCGTTTCCAGTAAATGTAAAAAATTACAAGACTTGTTAAACAAACCACTGAGGTCACAATGGCTTCCCTCTGTGTGTGTTACTGACACAGGAATGTTATTGTGGTCTCCTGCCTTCTACCGTTTCCAGTAAATGTAAAAATTACAAGACTTGTTAAACAAACCACTGAGGTCACAAAGGCTTCCCTCTGTATGTGTTACTGACACAGAAATGTTTTTGTGATCTCCTGCCTTTACCGTTTCCAGTAAATGTAAAAATTACAAGACTTGTTAAACAAACCACTGAGGTCCACAAAGGCTTCCCTCTGTTTGTGTTACTGACACAGGAATGTTATTGTGGTCTCCTGCCTTCTACCGTTTCCAGTAAATGTAAAAATTACAAGACTTGTTAAACAAACCACTGAGGTCACAAAGGCTTCCCTCTGTTTGTGTTACTGACACAGGAATGTTATTGTGGTCTCCTGCCTTCTACCGTTTCCAGTAAATGTAAAAATTACAAGACTTGTTAAACAAACCACTGAGGTCACAAAGGCTTCCCTCTGTGTGTGTTACTGACACAGAAATGTTTTTGTGATCTCCTGCCTTTACCGTTTCCAGTAAATGTAAAAATTACAAGACTTGTTAAACAAACCACTGAGGTCACAAAAGGCTTCCCTCTGTTTGTGTTACTGACACAGGAATGTTATTGTGGTCTCCTGCCTTTTACCGTTTCCAGTAAATGTAAAAAATTACAAGACTTGTTAAACAAACCACTGAGGTCACAAAGGCTTCCCTCTGTGTGTGTTACTGACACAGAAAATGTTTTTTGTGATCTCCTGCCTTTACCGTTTCCAGTAAATGTAAAAATTACAAGACTTGTTAAACAAACCACTGAGGTCACAAAGGCTTCCCTCTTGTGTGTGTTACTGACACAGAAATGTTTTTGTGTGATCTCCTGCCTTTACCGTTTCCAGTAAATGTAAAAATTACAAGACTTTGTTAAACAAACCACTGAGGTCACAAAGGCTTCCCTCTGTTTGTGTTACTGACACAGGAATGTTATTGTGGTCTCCTGCCTTCTACCGTTCCCAGTAAATGTAAAAATTACAAGACTTGTTAAACAAACCCACTGAGGTCACAAAGGCTTCCCTCTGTGTGTGTTACTGACACAGAAATGTTTTTGTGATCTCCTGCCTTCTACCGTTTCCAGTAAATGTAAAAATTACAAGACTTGTTAAACAAACCACTGAGGTCACAAAGGCTTCCCTCTGTGTGTGTTACTGACACAGAAATGTTTTTGTGATCTCCTGCCTTTACCGTTTCCAGTAAATGTAAAAATTACAAGACTTGTTTAAACAAACCACTGAGGTCACAAAGGCTTCCCTCTGTGTGTGTTACTGACACAGAAATGTTTTTGTGATCTCCTGCCTTTACCGTTTCCAGTAAATGTAAAAATTACAAGACTTGTTAAACAAACCACTGAAGGTCACAAAGGCTTCCCTCTGTTTGTGTTACTGACACAGAAATGTTTTTGTGATCTCCTGCCTTTACCGTTTCCAGTAAATGTAAAAAATTACAAGACTTGTTAAACTAACCGCCGAGGTCACAAAGGCTTCCCTCTGTGTGTGTTACTGACACAGAAATGTTTTTGTGATCTCCTGCCTTCTACCGTTTCCAGTAAATGTAAAAATTACAAGACTTGTTAAACAAACCACTGAGGTCACAAAGGCTTCCCTCTGTGTGTGTTACTGACACAGAAATGTTTTTGTGATCTCCTGCCTTTACCGTTTCCAGTAAATGTAAAAATTACAAGACTTGTTAAACTAACCGCCGAGGTCACAAAGGCTTCCCTCTGTGTGTGTTACTGACACAGAAATGTTTTTGTGATCTCCTGCCTTTACCGTTTCCAGTAAATGTAAAAATTACAAGACTTGTTAAACAAACCACTGAGGTCACAAAGGCTTCCCTCTGTGTGTGTTACTGACACATAAATGTTTTTTGTGATCTCCTGCCTTTACCGTTTCCAGTAAATGTAAAAATTACAAGACTTGTTAAACAAACCACTGAGGTCACAAAGGCTTCCCTCTGTGTGTGTTACTGACACAGAAATGTTTTTGTGATCTCCTGCCTTTACCGTTTCCAGTAAATGTAAAAATTACAAGACTTGTTAAACAAACCACTGAGGTCACAAAGGCTTCCCTCTGTGTGTGTTACTGACACATAAATGTTTTTGTGATCTCCTGCCTTTACCGTTTCCAGTAAATGTAAAAATTACAAGACTTATTAAACTAACCGCCGAGGTCACAAAGGCTCCCCTCTGTTTGTGTTACTGACAGAGGAATGTTATTGTGGTCTCCTGCCTTCTACCGTTTCCAGTAAATGTAAAAATTACAAGACTTGTTAAACAAACCACTGAGGTCACAAAGGCTTCCCTCTGTTTGTGTTACTGACAGAGGAATGTTATTGTGGTCTCCTGCCTTCTACCGTTTCCAGTAAATGTAAAAATTACAAGACTTGTTAAACAAACCACTGAGGTCACAAAGGCTCCCCTCTGTTTGTGTTACTGACAGAGACGTGTTATTGTGGTTACTGCTTATAGTTAACAGGTCTATTGAAGTAATGTATACCTCTATAAGGAGGATGTTATTTTTCAAATTGATTGGTATATCCAGTTTTTCTTAATAAAAAGAATGAATAGAGATATTAAATATGTACTTCAATCACTATTTGCACAATCCACTTTGTAATGTAACAGTTTAAATTAAACATCTTTTTAATAATTTTTAATATTTCTTTATTAAAGTGAAAATTATTACGTTTTTTATAAAATATCTTTTTCGAATATTAATTGTTTTAAATATATACTGGTGGATTGGTATACCAAAAATTATTTTCTTCTTAAATAACCTGACATGAAAATTATCAATTATTACCCATTTACTCATCTGTTGCACGCACATATCTGAAATAAAAATAGAGCTGAATTCAATATTGCAAGTTTAATTTTACTATTTTATCCATCAATTTTTAACTTATTAAAAATTTATATATATAATAGGTATGAATTTTTTAATTGAAAACATAATTAAAAGTGACCAAACAGGCTGAGTATACGAATATAGAATGTAGAGTCAAAAAGCCCTCAACAGCTGACTTGAGATTCATGCCCAAGGCAATTAGAATTGCCCGTTTCTATAATTCAAATATTTTTTCATGTAAAGAGAGTAACGTTTTCCGGAACATAATGCTGTAACATAACATAAAAGGTAGACATAAAAGTTGCCGAAGTATTCAACCAGCAAAGGTTACAATTTAAATTTGTATCAACATGAATGGTTGCTCCTGTTTACAAGCTAGGAGGAACCTCTCCATTGTGACATTCATGGCACTCCCGGCTTGTGCAAGCGTCTCTTAAGTGCTCATGCTCGCTTATGCGTTCGTTGACTGATTACGATAAAAAAGTACCGTTAAAATTTTTATAATACTTTCAAACTAGTTATTAGTTTTTTAAATTTATAATTTATAACTCAAAATCTAGGATATATCTGGAAGTCTTTGTAAGCTACGAAAGCAAAACTACTATATAACCCCAGTATTTGGATTCTTGTTTATAGAATTATTCCCTCTTATAGTTTTTAAGTTTTAGAGCCTCTATCTAATGCAAACTTTAATCCCTTTATGGATTTGGTTTGTTTGGCCATCAGACTCTTTTAAGATGACGTCACATCATGCGTTATACAGGAGTACAATCTTTCTTCCACCATCAGGAATAATATATGATCACTTAATCCACAACATTATTGGTTCATAAATCATAGCTCTATGCCACTCATTATTTACGTCAGATGTTCAACTAACAGATTTGTCCGAACTGAATTTCCTCAAAGTGCATAGAGTTCATCTTTTGCAATATCTATATTTGTATACATGTTTTATCTAATTAGAAACAATTAGCATTGAAAATTTACTCCAATACATTAAAAGCACACAGAAAATATAATAGTTTGTGTAGTACATTGGGCATACTAACTTTATTACATCCCATCCATTAATTTTACGCCCAGATTTAATAATTCATCTTTAACTCTTTGAAACATTTGTCCTTTAGAAACATTACTTGTTTATTTACCATTCACTTTATTTCACTTCAGTAGCAATTTCGGCTAAGTAAAAGCATTTGATAGTGTTTAATATTTACAATAATGTACAGTTAGAGAAACAACTTTAATTTAAGTATTTGGAATATGATTTCTTTCTGTTAGTAAAAATAGTCCACGGAATTCGTATATAAAACGGTGAACTGATTCAGTACTTTAGACCTATCGGAAGAATGTAGCCGCCGTTTCTCATCAATGGACACATGAAGACAAGTGATCCCTTCTGTCTGTCCGTCTTCCATAAGCGTCCCTAAGCAGCAGTGGTGTGCGATAGACGTATGCGGATTCCCGCCACACATGTGTACTACCCCTATGACAGTAACTGTTGTCAGTGACACGAGGGTGTCGCGGACCTCGCTACAGCCCTGGAGGCCCGGAGCTGACAATATCCCAATCGTAGACATGAAGCTAAGACAATATCGCATCGATGGCCCCACCCCCAGACACGAAGCTAGGATAACATCGCGTCGGTGCCCCACTCCCAGAAATAAAGCTAGGACAATATCGCGTCGATGCCCCACCCCCAGACACGAAGCTAGGACAGCATCGCGTCGGTGCCCCACCCCCAGACATGAAGCTAGGACAGCATCGCGTCGGTTCCCTACCCCCAGACACGAAGCTAGGATAACATCGCGTCGGTGCCCCACTCACATAAATAAAGCTAGGACAACATCGCGGCGGTGTCCCACCCCCAGACACGAAGATAGGATAACATCGCGTCGGTGCCCCACCCCCAGACATGAAGATAGGACGTCATCGCGTCGGTTCCCTACCCCCAGACACGAAGCTAGGATAACATCGCGTCGGTGCCCCACTCCCAGAAATGAAGCTAGGACAACATCGCGGCGGTGCCCTACCCCTAGACACGAAGCTAGGATAACATTGCGTCAGTGCCCCGCCCCCAGACATGAAGCTAGGACAGCATCGCGTCGGTTCCCTACCCCCAGGCACGAAGCTAGGATAACATCGCGTCGGTGCCCCACTCCCAGAAATGAAGCTAGGACAACATCGCGGCGGTGCTCTACCCCTAGACACGAAGCTAGGATAACATTGCGTCAGTGCCCCGCCCCCAGACATGAAGCTAGGACATCGCGTCGGTGTCCCACCCCCAGACATGATACTAGGACTACATCGCGTCAGTGTCCCACTCCCAGACATGAAACTAGGACAACATTGCGTAAATTCTTCAAACACTAACACGAAGCTAGAACAACATCACGTCGGTGTCGTACCCCCAGACACGAAGCTAGGATAACATTGCGTCAGTGCCCCGCCCCCAGACATGAAGCTAGGACAGCATCGCGTCGGTTCCCTACCCCCAGGCACGAAGCTAGGACAACATCGCGTCGGTGCCCCACTCCCAGAAATGAAGCTAGGACATCGCGTCGGTGTCCCACCCCCAGACATGATACTAGGACTACAACGCGTCAGTGTCCCACTCCCAGACATGAAACTAGGACAACATTGCGTAAATTCCCCAAACACTAACACGAAGCTAGAACAACATCACGTCGGTGTCGTACCCCCAGACACGAAGCTAGGATAACATCGCGTCAGTGCCCCACCCCCAGACACGAAGCTAGAACAACATCACGTCGGTGCCTCACCCCCATACACGTAGATGGGATAACATCGCGTCGGTGCCCCACCCCCGGACACGAAGCTGAGATAACATCGCGTCGGTCTGCCCTAACCCCAGATACGAACCTAGGATAACATCGCTTCGGTGAGGTAGCACTATCACTTCGTATTGGTGGCTACCTAATTTTAGCCCCGTCCTTCCATCTCCGAATTTACGTGTTTCGAATTGTGTAATTTCTTCATTTCATTTTATTCTTAACTTATGACATCATCACTCTTACAATAGTTTTACACTTATATCTTTACTGTTTTGATCAAAAAGTACTCAACGATTTTTTTAAGAATTTTATTGCCATTTTTTTCAAATCGCCGGAATTACAAGATATTATGATTAGTTTTAACACACAAATTTTAGAGATATACTTCTGACCATATAACCTAATAAATAGCAAATAAGCAACCTGCGTAATGAAATCGATATTGAATATGTAAGAAATTAGTTTTACCTTGGGTCTGTACTCTTTAATTCTAGTCTCTATATAGCAGCTTGCACACATAGTAAATGTACAATATATCACAATCTATACGAACATAAAACACTAACAAACCCTAATATACGTTTTAAAAATAACACTTCATTCTATAATAGTTAACCATTTACATTTTGTACCCTAGAACAAATTCTATATTTATTCGATATATTTAAGAACTGTAATTATTAAAGTAACGTATCGTAAATAGTAACATTCGACGTGTCGACAATCTCACTCCTTCACGGATGCCGGCTGTTGGCAGTGAAAAGCGAGTAATTTCAGCTGTAAGACATACTTGTATTAACCAATATCCCAGTTTGCTCGCTATATTTCACGTTGATGAAAGACTGATTGTGCTGTCTTCACCAGAGCTCTTATTTTGTGTCAGGAGCTATACACGTGATGATTGGAATTTTTATAACTCTTTTAGCATTTAATTTTGTAATATTTATTATTAAATATCTTTGTCATATATAAATATAAATATTTTGAAAAATACATTTCACACGAGAGGCTAGTGACGTACTCGTGTTCCCATTCCAGGCAGCAGCGCACATTTATTGTCCGCCTTCGACATTTCTGAGTTTATTACCCACTTATAGCGCTCACTCCCACAGCTCACAGTAACGTACGGTGAGACCGTACACGATATTGAGTATATGCCCCTTGCGGGTACATAAAATATTTATTTATTTGAACGTTACAATACAGATTGTAAAATCGAATTACATTGTAACATATTAATATATTATTCTTTGGTATCTTATTACTAGCAAATTACTCAGAAAAATCACTTTAAAAATATACTTTCAAATCCAAGTCCATGCTCTTCATGCCTTCCTATATTTTGCAAAAAATAACAAATAAATAGACCCTATTATAGTAGAAATAAATTATCGATAATACTAAATTACAAAATGCCATTAATTAACAATAGACACACTAACACTAACAATACCGTACATATTTTATTTTACATTTTGAATTCCTTATAATTGAACCCAATCGTTTGATAACATTTAAACAGCTAGAATTCAAAGCAGTGTCTGATTTTTGTGGTGAATGAGGTCAAGGTCGACGATAATATATCAACATGATCGGGCAGAGCGTTGTGCAGTCGCATCATTGTATTGACAAGGGAATCTTTACCTAGATTTGAGTAAGCAAAATGAGGACTGAACAACGCTCTAACTCTAGACGAGGGGCGGGGAACATTAAAGTCTAAACGGGCAAGCAGCACACTGCAGTCTACCTTACCAGTTATTAGCTTCTAGTAACCCCACACAGCGCCGCCTACGAAGGTTCTCGAACTCTCAACTCAATATATGTGCTTACACTCTGGCAGAGTCCTGACCGAATATTAACATAGACTAATGCTTGCAGCTTAACGCAGCTTTTCCTTGATGAATTGTCTTACTAAACAGTCCAATGGTTAGCTTACTTGCAGCCATACTTATTACGACAATACTACTATTTCCGTCATTACAAAGTGCGGTAACTCGTCCTGACTTCAGCGGGCAACACAACAGGAGTCCTGTCCCAACATTACGTGAATATCCTCAAATTAAGTGAAAGTTTAAAATTTTAAATTCTATCTCCGTACGATCAGAAAACAAATGTTCTTATATAAATTTCAAGACTAAATATCGAAATAAAATAAGAAATAAAGAACGTGAACTAAAAGAAACTAACAAACTATGAAAATTGTCCCAAAGTGTTGGGAGAATCATGACAAATTTTACGTCACAGCCCAATGAATAGTTTTATTCCAAAATGCCAAAACCCAAATTTAAGAACAAATTAATTACAGATCCATCAACAGTAGCAGGCGAATTCTATGCATTTTATTCGTCTGTTGCCTTATCCCATCCATCCTTCAAATGCTCAAACAAAGTGTTAATGATGGGACCGGTCTCCTCAATGGCACTGTCTCCAGTGAGTGAGTAGAAGGTGTCCCGTCTTGTACAGAGAGGCAAACCAAAACAGTCATGTGACAATTACGGCATGTCTATGAGGCTGCTCAAACGCTGCTTTGAGCACATATTGACTCCACTAAAAAATTTGATCAACACGTCTGTCGCTCAAGTTTTTTTTCATTCCACCCTGAAAGCAGCTAAAGTCACACCAATTTCAAAGAGACAATCCTTACCTTGCAGGCAAGTATAGTCCTATTATTCAATCTTTCCAGTATATGTTAGTCACTTTTTAAAATCTTTTCTGTCAAGATTATAAACATTATTTGAATTGGTTGATGTTCTTTGTTCTCATCTTTTTTACAACTAAATTCATGTATTCAGTCTTTCTTAACGTTGAACCTGAGATCAAACACTTCCAAATCAAATGTAATAGATTCTTGCTTTCGGCACAATTAGCCCGAGGATTGCACTGCCGTAAAAATAATTCCACTAGGTTGCTTGGGATATCCCTTGATCGAGGCTTGACATGGAAAGATTACTTAAGCATGTTTAAAGGTTTCTACGGGTATTTATGCTTTACAAAACCTCTCAAAGTCTCGCTCCTTGTATGTACTAAAAACGACCTATTTTGGTCTTATGTATCCTCATATAACATACAGGCTTAGTCTGTGGGACACCTGTTTTAAATACAAATTGAAAGAGTATTTAGAATTCAAAAGAATTTGGTTCGAATAATTTCAAAATTGATATTAATATAAACATTCCTTCAGAGCGCTTGAATTTATGACGTTACCCTGCCTCTATATCCTTCAGGTTACTCTGTACTGCCGATTCAAGTGTGAGTTGGTCCAAGGCAGGGACGTTCACCAATGTGGGACTAGGGGCTGGGACAACTTTCGTATTCAACAGTACAGAACTGCCACGTTCGAATGTTTACCACCAGAGGTTGGCGTTAAATTGGTAAATAAGCTTCCTGATGAGATAAACAATTTTAATGAGCCAAAAAATTCAAAGTTCGATTGATAAACCTATTGGTGTCGAGGGTGTGTTCCACTCAGTCAACCCTTTAGTTTTGTTCTATATTGTAATCAGGATATGAAAAACAGTTTAGGAAGTGTTGCAAAAGATTTTAAACAGTTGAATTGTACTTTACTACATGTATATTGACAATATTGTATAGAATCTTTCTTAAATTTTGAATGTAATAAATATTTTATCTTTATTATTGTTACATTACACAGACAAAATTCAGCAGGTTAATGGAGTGTTTCTCTTGATGAATTGTTTTGTTACAAAGCCCAATGGTTAGCTTACTATTAATCATACATATTAAAACAACGTTACTCTTACTGCTATCACAACGTGTGGTAAACCGCCGTGATCTCAGCGGTCAACCCAAAGAGAGTCCTTTCCCAACATTGACACAGACTAAAGTCCGCAGATTACTGGAGTGTTTCTCTGGATAAATTGTTTTGTTACAAAGCCCAATGGTTAGCTTACTATTAATCATACATATTAAAACAACGTTATTCTTACTGCCATCACAAAGTGTGGTAAACCGCCGTGATCTCAGCGGTCAACTCAAAGCGATTCCTTTCCCAACATTGACACAGACTAAAGTCCGCAGATTACTGGAGTGTTTCTCTGGATAAATTGTTTTGTTACAAAGCCCAATGGTTAGCTTACTATTAATCATACATATTAAAACAACGTTATTCTTACTGCCATCACAAAGTGTGGTAAACCGCCGTGATCTCAGCGGTCAACTCAAAGCGATTCCTTTCCCAACATTGACACAGACTAAAGTCCGCAGATTACTGGAGTGTTTCTCTGGATAAATTGTTTTGTTACAAAGCCCAATGGTTAGCTTACTATTAATCATACATATTAAAACAACGTTATTCTTACTGCCATCACAAAGTGTGGTAAACCGCCCTGATCTCAGCGGTCAGTGCAAAGCGAATACAATAAAATATACTTTTAGTGACAGAGATAATGTTTAAAATTGCATAGCGTTCTGCAAACAATCATTTGATATTCATAAAATAATAAAACGGCTTAATGCTAACGAATTAATTTTTAAAATATCGTTGTTTAATTAGCAATAAACGTTGTCAAATAGTAAAATTAATATATAATAAAAAAATACTTTTTCAAATCAAATCCCATCTACTACCACAATGTTACAATAAACTGAAGTACCAGCTAAATAAGCAAAAAAACGTGAGTTATTATTCCAAAGATAGTACATATATACATGTAGATTATTGGTTAAGAAATAAGAGAACAAAAATTGCTATTTATTATATTTATAAATTAATAAAAGTATATAAATTGCTTAATGAACACTCCTGCCGATGTGTTGGACCGTCTTCCATTGAGAGAAGACACAATGTCTCAGGAAGAGGAAGATGGTAATTGTCTTGACAAAAAGACTATGCAAATTCGATTGGATGATATTTTTCCAAGCAAGGAACGTTTTAAGCAATACAACATTATTCCATGCCATGAAGAACATAAAAATATGGCCAAGAATACAGAATTCCCAACTAAATGAAATAAATACTTATATAGAAAAGAGAAGTGAACTGGCATGTTTGGTGGCTAAATTTGGACAGGGATATAGACACACGTTCATCGCTCTTCTTCTGATGTGCCAAGAGCACATATTGAAAGAGCCTGAATGTCTATTATTCTCGTGGAGTATATTACAGAAACATGGAGCCGTTTTTATATTGATTTCTTTTGGACAAACTGAAGGAAATCATTGGCTTGTATTGGTAAATGCAACGACTAAACGGTTACAAATTGAAGCGGTTGACATCCGAGAAGACAATTCGAATTCTCAAAGACTTTTTCTGTCGTTTCGGAATTCCAAAACTGTTGGTGAGTGACAACGGGACACAATTTACTTGTTTTGAATTTCAGCGGTTCTGCTAGCGGAGTAACATTGGGTTAGGTGAGCGAGAGATGGGAACTTTTAATAGAAGTATGAAGACATCTATAACCATGAAATATCATGATATGAGATTATCTGATTTCTGATTCTCGAATAGAAACACGCCGCAAAGGACGAAAGGAACGTCCTCTGCTGAAATTATGTTACACAGGCGTTTTCGTAGTCGACTACATCTCATTAAACCAGATTCTAGGGCAAAATTGGTAACTAATTAGTGTTTTAAAACATCCACCATGACAAGAAGACTAGACTTCAGGTTTTCGATAAATGATAGTCTGTACGAGTATGGCACCCAAAAAAGGAGCCACGGAGAAGGAGGTGTAGTAAAGAGGAACAGGCATTACTCATATCTCGTAATGCTGGAGAAAGGGGTACTAAAGAGGAAGTACAGAGACCAGTCTCAAATTATAAACACAGAAGCAGTGTCTTGAGGGGACAAAAATGTGTCATGACTGCCTTAATTATAATTTTTTTATATACATATGTTTTTATTATTTTATAGTTCATGTTGTGAATATACATTAAATCTGAGTTGAAACTTCAAACTAGTATATCATTTGATAGAAATACACAACACTATCTGTATCGTATTACAGTTCTTGTTTACCCAGTGCTTCCAGGTGATAATACAGATTTAAACGGGTTTTGACGTGTGCAGTGTAATAATACAATGTTTACAGTAGCTAGAAGATCGCCCACTTCTTCTATATGTTGATAACGGGTCATATTACACTGTCCATCGGTTAACTCACTTGCATCGGTACCTTTTACAACAACGTTGCTTTTACCGTCAAAAACTAAGTGCGGTAAACCGCCCTGATCTCAGGGGTCAGTTCAAAGTGAGTCCTGTTCCAACATTGACACAGGCTAAAGTCCACAGCTTAACAGAGTGTTTCTCTTTGATGAATGGTATTATTACAAAGTCCATCGGTGACTTTAATAGCACCCGTACCTTGTACAGAAACTTGTGCACTAAGTGCGGTAAACCGCCCTGATCTCAGGGGTCAGTTCAAAGTGAGTCCTGTTCCAACATTGACACAGGCTAAAGTCCACAGCTTAACAGAGTGTTTCTCTTTGATGAATGGTATTATTACAAAGTCCATCGGTGACTTTACTAGCACCCGTACCTTGTACAACAACGTCTACACTAAGTGCGGTAAACCGCCCTGATCTCAGGGGTCAGTTCAAAGTGAATCCTGTTCCAACATTGACACAGGCTAAAGTCCACAGCTTAACAGAGTGTTTCTCTTTGATGAATGGTATTATTACAAAGTCCATCGGTGACTTTACTAGCACCCGTACCTTGTACAAAAACGTGTGCACTAAGTGTGGTAAACCGCCCTGATCTCAGGGGTCAGTTCAAAGTGAGTCCTGTTCCAACATTGACACAGGCTAAAGTCCACAGCTTAACAGAGTGTTTCTATTTGATGAATGGTATTATTACAAAGTCCATCGGTGACTTTACTAGCACCCGTACCTTGTACAAAAACGTGTGCACTAAGTGTGGTAAACCGCCCTGATCTCAGGGGTCAGTTCAAAGTGAGTCCTGTTCCAACATTGACACAGGCTAAAGTCCACAGCTTAACAGAGTGTTTCTATTTGATGAATGGTATTATTACAAAGTCCATCGGTGACTTTACTAGCACCCGTACCTTGTACAACAACGTCTACACTAAGTGCGGTAAACCGCCCTGATCTCAGGGGTCAGTTTAAAGCGAATCCTGTTCCAAAATTGACACAGGCTAAATTCCACTAATAATTTTCAACTAATAATGACATTTATCACCTCTAATTTATTTTAACACTCAATTTCAGACCGTTAAGAAGAAGAAGAACTCGTCATTTTCACGTTATTAATCTAATAATAAATTTTACCAATTAGAGGTGACATTAGAATTTTACATAGTTTTATAAATGTAAACATTTCATAAATTTTGGATCCAGCAACCAGCTTTAGTTGTATCCCGACACAAAATGGATATTTACAATAGAACTTAAACACCATTTTTAATTTTTTACACTGGTAATACTGCTATGCGTGTGGTAATAAAACTACATACATTATCCAAGTTGTAAGATAATATAGCAACATTTATTATATATGCCTCCTCACGAGTTGGAATATTGAAAATAAACTATCTGAAAGGAAGGAAGAGTTGGGTTTCACTGAAATGTCAACATTTATTAGAATGTCAATATGCAGTGACAGACAGAGACAGATGTACAGATACCTGACAATATGGTAACAGAGACAAAGACTGTTGACAGAGATAATATTGTCAGTTGTGGTAACATCCGACAGTAGAGACCAGCTGGATATCACTGAAATGTGAACATTATACAATGTCAATATGCAGTGACAGACAGAGACAAATGTACAGAGACATGACAATATGGTGACAGAGACCGAGACTGTTGACAGCGATATTATTGTCAGTTGTGGTGTTGCCACTGCGTCGATTTTCCAGTAATTTGTTTGTAAAATACAAGCTAGAACGCGTGTGTAACCTTATGTGTATAAGAAATTGTTGAACAATAAAAATAGTTAGCTAGATATATAAATCAGAATATAGTTACATATAGTTAGCTAGATATGTAATTTAAAAATAAGAATATAAGAAACTACTCTGCTAGTAACATATATATATATATTATTTTTAATAAATTTAGCTGGTAATGTATTAGTGTAAAAATTGCATTTTTCATGTTTTTAATGGAAATATACAATAAAATATTAGACATTTTATGTCAGAAATATCTATACTCCTCTGGATTGAGTACGTATACATTATGTATATTGCAAATTTATTCAAAACATGCTGTAGGCATGTAAAGAGTGAACACTATTTTCTTTACCTCGGGGTTAAATACTGAACATTTTAATGCACTGGGCTGTAAATATTTTTTATAATTTATAGCGAAAAAACATTAGAATCAATATGATTTACCCTAGTTAGATATTGTTATAGCAATTATGAAAGTCAGTAAAGTAAATATGATCACGTTTAAGAGAAAAGTTGTTTATAGTTTACTTATCTGACTATTAAAAGTAAGGTAAAGTTACTGGTAAGTGAGTGAATCAATTACTATTGTATGAGAACATAAAGTAATGTTTCGTTAAATCGATATAAACTTGCGTTATAAACAACTGTTAATTTAAGTTTACTATTAGCGTACGGTAAAATAAAAAAATAGTAAAATAATTAAATATAGGCAATATAATGTTACTTCGGGTTACACTCATTATATATTATGCTTAATATCTTATGACTTACTTTTATCAAGAAAATCGTTGTTTTTTGTACTAAAGTGAGTCAATATTACCCTATTTCAGCCTGTTGTTTGTTAGTTGCTCCTGTTGTAATTGTTGACTGTAAGTTTGTTGTGACTAACCTATACAATTTCCAAATAAACAAATACATACACACTTTTGAAAATTAACTTTATGCTGTATTATTTATATTAATCTTGAAATATATACAAACATACAGAGGATGTGTGTGTATATATATATATTCATTTTAAGTATTGTAATAAATTTTTTTATGCTATTAGGTTTGTAATTTTTGTAGCTGTAATTTGATGTTATTAGTTTTATTAATTCACATAAATATTTTAAACCTAGATACCGATTGTATCTTTAAGTTTGAATTTGTTGTTTTAGATGATCCGATTAATAAGATAGTTAACCATTTTTTAAATTTTTTTTAATGCAGCGAAATGAGGTTTATTGTTAATTATGCTACGTTCATGTAGAGAATGAAGGTAAATAATGAAGTATGAACGTGCAATTTATCCAGGAAAGTATAGAAACTAAATTTATTTACATGTGTAGGTAATCTTTGATACCGTTCGTCTGAAAAGATTAAAGCTTTGACACATCTTGACTTTTAAAATTACTGTAAATAAATGTGTATAGTTGCGACCTGCTTAAATCAAATTTTCAACAGTTAAAAAAAGTTAGAATATATTTGAAAGTGCAGGTAAAATAAGGAAACTAAACTTAATTTTTAGCTTTCTTGGATCCTTTTTAGAGACCCAAACTATCAATCCAAACTGAAGCTATTATGAAGCTCAGTGTACAAAAACTGATATATCAAAACATAAGAAAGAGTATTTGTTTTGTAATGAATGAAAAACAAGTTCATTTACTGGTAATTTTATGATTTTAAAAATAATGTTCCTTATTGATAGCAGCATTATTCTAGCAAATTCTCTGCCATTTGGTAGATTTGGTCTGTTTACATAGCTTCTTAATCAATCGGCCTTAACTGAAATATATTTCATATTTCTAATTTAATTTTTTAGATTCACCAGTATTGTTTGAAAGGTTGTTCTATAGGTTTATTATACAGGGTGTCCAAAAAGTCCCGGGTCGGTTAAATATTTTTCAAAATATTTTTAAATAGCGCTACAAAACCTTACACAAAGTTACTGGACATAAAAAATCTATTTTATCACATATTCAGTGATCCGCTACTTCCTTAGGGGGCGGGGCCCGCTAGGAGTCAGAAGAAATCTTAAATGTAAGCAGAGGTTGATATGCATATCAAATTAAAGGGTCTATATTAGTAGAGTACAGAGCCACAAACCCGACCTCAAACGGATAACCGAGTCAAAAATGGCAGCCGTTCAAAGATGCAAGAGTTTTGGGTCCAAAAAGTCCCCCGGGTCGGTTGAATAATTTTCAAATATTTTAAATAGAGCTACTAAAACCTTACACAAAGTTGTTTACTGGACATAAAAATCTATTTTATCACATATTCAGTGATGATACGCTACGCTCTTCCTCAGGGGGGCGGCCCGCTAGGAAAGTCAGAAAAAATCTTAAATGTAAGCATAGGTTGATAAAGCATATCAAATTAAAGGGTCTTTATTATTAAAGTACAAAGCCGCAAACCCGACCTCAAACGGATAACGGAGTCAAAAATGACAGCCGATCAAAGATGGCTAGAGTTTGCAACTTAGGTTAATGTAACAAAATACCACTGATGAGATTTTTGACTTTAACTTTCCTAACATTAAACAATGGACATGAGGTGTTTCTTTTCTTGAGGTGTTTGAGACGTAGTCATTTGAATAACTCATTAAATTGTAAACAGTTTTGGGTTAGTAAAATTAAAATCAAAAAGCTCATCAGTGTATTTTGTTCATTAACCTAAGTTGCAAACTCTTAGCCATCTTTGAACAGCTGTCATTTTATGACTCGGTTGTCCGATTGAGGTCGGGTTTTGCGGCTCTGTACTCTACTAATATAGACCTTTAATTTGATATGCATATCAACCTATGCTTACCATTCTAAGATTTTCTTCTGACTCCTAGCGGGCCGCCCCCCTGAGGAAAGTAGTCGGATCACTGAATATGTGATAAAATAGATTTTTATGTCCAGTAACTTTGTGTAAGGTTTTTGTAGCTCTATTTAAAATATTTTTGAAAAATAAATTTAACCGACCCGGGACTTTTTGACGTACCCTGTATATATATATATATATATATATTATATATATAGTAGTCTTTGCAATAATGATATAAACACTTTTTAGTTAAGATATAAATAACTTTGACTTGTTAACATGTTTAAAGATAACTTTTAGGCTTATATTACTATTAAAAGTAGTTTTATAAACTTGTCACTTATGTATTGTAATATCCACGCACGTCTTTCAAAGATATATTTATTCCTATGTCGGTTCCTACGTGTTAATATATATTCTGTTTCGTTATGATTTCAATAAATATCGTATAAAAGCCGGATAGTGGTGAGTCCATGTGAAGACCCTCTGTTTGGGAATACAATGTTCTTTTGAATGAGAAGTAGTTTTGGTGTAGAACCTCTTATAGTACGTTCATTATCACTCTTGCCGTCAAAGGGAGTAAGTTTAAATGTTTCTGCAGAATGGTTTTTTTATTATGTCAAGATTTTTCTCAACTGGAACATTCGTGTCAAGATTCCCAATGTCGAAAGAGAATCATATTTTTAAGATTGTATTTAAAATGTTTAGGGTAATTTTATAAGAGAATAAACCTCTGCCATCTACAAGAGGTCTGAAAGACATACTGTCTTTGTGAACTCTTGGTAGGCCACGTTGTAAAGGGGTTTGAAGGTTGTATCTCACGTATATACATGATTTATTACACATGATTATACAAGAAGTTGTTTAATTCTCATTTGCAGTTTTTGAGCTGCCAGCTATAAGCAAGTACAATAAAATTGGTCATGTATAGCAAGATTTTATGTAATAATAATTTTGAACTCATTTATTTTTGAGAATACTTCACAATTCAAATCAATGTGCTCCATCATAGCTGTATTAGAGTCCACAGGTGATACGGTATAGATATCATACACGGACATACTCTAGACCGTGCTTAGATATGTTCTGCGATTGACTTGGACAGAACACTCTGCCTGTTCCGCAGAGAATATGATATGCAACGTGTCTTGTGGGGTAAATAATACAATGTATTGATTCTTTAAGAAAATACTATTTTAATATTTGGCGTTTGTTTGGATTAACATTGTTTGCTTTATAAACCTTATTGTTTTGCGACGCGCATACTGGTAAACGAATTTAAAGTTATAACAGGTCTTATTACAGTTAAGAGGAATAAATACAGGGTTAGCCAGTGAAACGGGAATAAGTAACTGATTCTTTAAGAAAATTAATTTTATTTATTTAATTGGTTATAAATATAAAAGAAAAAAATGGTAGCCATTACTGTACAATAAGTGAAAAAATTATTTTATCGAATATAACACTTGTCATATGTCCTCCATTAGAATCTATGCACTGCTGTAGCTGGGACTGGAAATGTCTCAACACATTTTGCAGCATATGGACTGGTATTCCTTCGATTTCGTCCCGAATTCGTTTTTTAGGGCAGGGATAGTTCTAGGTGGATCGTTCTGAAAAACTCTTGTTTTTTAGTAACCACATAGAAAAAAAGTCACAGGCTGTCAAATCTGAGAGAGAGGATATCCCCGTTTCGGGAAATGGCGCCACCTGGAAACAAAGCATTCACAGCATTCATAGCAACTCTGTGGCTTGTTGCCCCATCTTGTTGAACATTTTGGTGTTCATTATTGGAAAACGGGCAGGGTTGTTGAGGGGCGTAAAGAAAAGCACAATCTATATTTCTGTAATGGTGTGCGCAAATTTTTAAATCTTGGATAAAGAATCCTTCTCACCGAAGTGTTACTTAATTCCAAGGCGTAAAGCAATGTTTGTTTTGGCAGATCGGCGCGTTGGACTTCTAAGCATTGCCTTGTTTGAACCAATGAAGCGATATTTTGAGGGGGTTAGAACGGTTTTTTGCACTCCCTACCTCGTTTATAAACGATTGATCCAGTTTAGTTTCAAGGTTTTTTATCCACGAACGAATTAGCGTTATCCGAAGGAACCAGGCCCTGTTGCGCGGCTATTGTATGAAATGGCGGTCCGAAAAGGCAAGCACGTCAGCGTTTTCACACAAACCTCTCACCAATTCCGTATAATAAACTTTAACCGCGTAGCCGTCGATGTTCACACGTCCAATCGACTCCATCTCAACTAAATTGTCGGAACACGCAGAAATAGAAGGAGCCGGCCACTATTCACCATCACCAACTCCACATTTCCAACTGTAAAGGCCATCTCCCATTCTTTCCCGTATTTCACTGGCTAACCCTGTACTTGTGGGGAAGATATTATCTTATTTGTCATAGCCCTCCCAGGAAGCAGAAACCCTTCGTTTTTAATATGTCAGGAACTGGAGTTTCCCACGCTGAACACCACAACAAAGCGAAGGGGGTGTGGGGGCGAGCAATATAGAGCTGACCATCACGTGAAAGTCAGCTGTTACAGCTTTAATTGTCAGTCTTTAAACCTAGTAGCCGAAACCATCTTTTATATTGTCAAGAAGCTGGAGTTTCCCCACGATGAACACAACAAAGCGAGCGAGCAATATGAGTTGACATCACGTGAAAAGTCAGCTGTTACAGCTTTTATTGTCAGCTTTACTAGGAGCCGAAACGCAACTTTTAATTGTCAAGGGAACTGGAGTAATCCCACGCTGAAAACAACAAAGCGAAGCGAGCAATAATGAGCTGACATACACGTGAGAGTCAGCTATTACAGGCTTTATTGTCCAGCTTATAACTAGAGCCGAAACCATCTTTTTAATATGTCAGCGAACATGGAGTTTCCCCCCGCTGAACACAACAAAGCGAGCGAGCAATAGTGAATTGATCAATCACTTGAAGGAAGTCAGCTGTTACAGGCTTTATTGTCAGCTTTATTAGGAGCCGAATTCCCATCATTTTAATTGTCAGGAACTGGAGTGTTAATTACGCTGAAAACAACAAAGCCGAGCGAGCAATAACGAGCTGACATCCAAGTGCCCATTCAGCTGTTACACCTTTATTGTCAGCATTACCAGGATACAGAAGAACCATTATTTAATATGTCAGGAACTAGAGTTTTCCCACGCAGCAAACCACAACAAAGTCGAGTTGAGCAGTATGTAGCTGACATCACGACTGACATTCAGCTGTTACAGCTTTATTGTCAGCTCTACTAGGATGAGCGAAAACCATCTTTATAATTGTCAGGAACTGGAGTGGTCCATAGTGAACACAACAAAGCGAGCGAGCAATACGAGCTGACATCACGTGAACAGTCAGCTGTTACAGTCTTTATTGTCAGCTCTAAACAAGGAGCAGAAACCATCTTCTTTAATTGTCAGGAACTGGAGTGGTCCATAGTGAACACAACAAAGTCGAGCGGAGCAATACGATGTCTGACATCAAGTGAGACAGATCAGCTGTTACAGCTTTATTGTCAGCTCTACTAGGAGGCAGAAACCATCTTTAAAATTTGTCAGGATACTGGAGTTTCCCAACGCTGAACACTAACAAAGCGAAGCGAGCAATATGAGCTGACAATCACGTGAAAGTCAGCTGTTCACAGCTTTATTGTCAGTCTTTAACTAGGAGCCGAAACCATCCTTTTAATATGTCAGGAACTGGAGTTTCCCACGCTGAACACAGACAAAGCGAGCGAAGCCAATATGAGTTTGACATCACTATGAAAGTTCAGCTGTTACAGCTTCATTGTCAGCTTTATTTATGGGAGCCGAGATCCATCTTTTTAATTGTCAGGAACTGGGAGTATTTTAACACGCTGAAATACAACAAAGCGAGCGAGCAAATACGAGCTGACATCAGAGTGAACAGTCAGCTGTGTACCACCTTTATTGTCAGCATTACCAGGAAACGAAGAAACCATTATTTTAATTTGTCAGGAACTAGGAGTTTATCCCCACAGCAGAACACAACAATGCGAGTGAGCAGTATGATGCTGACATCACGTGACATTCAGCTTGGGGGGGGGGGGTGGGGGGGGGGGGGGGTGGGGGGGGGGGGGGGTGGGGGGGGGGGGGGGTGGGGGGGGGGGGGGGTGGGGGGGGGGGGGGGTGGGGGGATGGTAGGTTTAATAAAGCTTACTATAAACTATATTATATTTAGTTATACATTGTTTTTATTTGATTCTTGAAATGAAATGCTGCATGGATTATTGCGTATAAATGGGTTAAAATGAACCGTAGTATGTAACTAAATAAAGCAAATTAAACGTTTCTTAATAATTCCACAGTTACATGTATACATTTTGTGATTTACTGGTTACCAAATAAGAGAAACAAAATTGCTAATTTATAGGTAATTTATAAATTAATAAATGTAATATAAATTGTAAAGTAAAATAATTAACAATACGAAACACTTGATTGATTTCGCAGTGGCAAGATGTATGTAAATATCTACAACAATATTTAAGTGTAATATCTAACCTCTGAGGTCACAAAGGCTCCCCTCTGTTTGGTGTTACTGACACAGGAGTGTTAATTGTGGTTTCCTCCTGCCTTCTACCGTTTCCAGTAAATTGTAAAAATTACAAGACTTGTTTTAAACAAACCGCTAAGGTCACGAAGCCCTTCCCCCTCTGATTTGTGATTACTGACACAGAAATCTTTTTTGTGAATCTCCTGCCTTTACCGTTTCCAGTAAATGTAAAAATTACAAGACTTGTTTAAACAAACCGCTAAGGTCCACAAAGCCCTCCTCTCTGTTTGTGTTACTGACACAGAAGTGTTTATTGTTGTCTCCTGCCCTACTACCGTTTCCCAGTATACGTAAATATTTAGATGACTTGGTTTGAAAACTGACCGCTGGAGCTCACACAGGCTCCCCTCTATTTGTGTTACTGGACACAGAAGTGTTATTGTGGTGTGCTCCCTGCCTACTACCATTTTCCAATTAAATATTTGCACGTTTTAATTTTAATATTTTTATCCATCCATTTATAACCTTAATAAAATATTATTTATATTTTATGGGTACTGAATTGAATACAATTGGATTAGATTATTAAAAGTGACCAAACAGGCATGAGGTAAACGAATATAAATAAGTGGAATCAAGAGGCCCTCGACAGCTGTCTTGAGAGTCAAGGGGCAAGGCTAATTAGGATTTCCTTGCTTTCTATAATTTTAACACTTGTTCATGTAAAGTGAGTAATGTTTCCCCAGAACATAATGCCTGTAACATAAAAGAGAGTAAAAAGAAGCCGAAGTATTCCAACCAGCAAAGCTTACAATGTTAAATTATGTTATCAAACCATGAATTGGGTTGCTCCTGTTTACAATCCCAAGCTAGGAGAAACCTCTCCAATGTCACATTCTTTGGCTACTACCGGCTTGAGCAAGCGTCTCTTAAGTTGTCATAGCTCGGCTTAAATGCTTTCGTTTGACCTGATTACCGATAGAAAAAGTTACCGTTTAAAATCTTCATAATTAAGTTTCAAATTTAGTTAGTTATTTTTGACGTGACAAACGTCTTTCTTCTTAAATTAGGTTTGTCTGTTCTTTTTTTTTTTTTTTGTGTTTTTCGCGGACTTCGGAGTCCCACTCATGAAAAAGTGTAACGCCACGGTAACTGTTTTACGATGCCTCGTCCAGTGGGTCCCTGCCTGCACGGGATCCGCACAGGGGATAAAGCAGATAACTGTGGGTCCCGCCCGCACGGGATAAAGCA
Organism: Homalodisca vitripennis; assembly: GCF_021130785.1. NCBI lineage: Eukaryota > Metazoa > Arthropoda > Insecta > Hemiptera > Cicadellidae > Homalodisca > Homalodisca vitripennis. The sequence goes on along the minus strand of NC_060214.1, from coordinate 853,897 downwards.
GATAACTATGTTTTAATTCGTGAAAATGTGGGGAGTGCTTACTTCGATTCGTCATTTACAACAACTACAAACAATAAAGGTAAATAATTGTACACATGATATTTTCATTATCGTAAACTATGATTGATGATTAATTGTTAGATTGACACAGAAATGTTGAGAGAATTGAGTTTTATAGGTTATGTCATACTATAACTGACAAATGTTGATAGTGTTATAGTAGAATTAATAGTTTATATCCACTCTTGCAATCAATTCGTAATTCAGTCGATTGAGAAGATAACAGCGCGTATTGCTAGTACAAACATTTAAAATATAAGAAATTATAACATCTAACCTGTCATAAACAGTGCGACAACAAACGAACTTAAACCCGACCAATTCACCACGCGCGGAGTTAGAATTCTAACTGTGTTTAGCAAGAATTTCAAATTCCAATTTTTAGTATAATGTTTTTAAATTCAAATTGTACCATTTACAATAAACAAATTTTAATTAATTTCAAATTATGTACAATGTTTTAGTAAACAAAATATAATTATATAGTTAAAATTTGTGCAATTCGTATTTTCATTCAATTCCTTGTTTCCTATTGTGCAAATTTTTAATAATATTCATATCAATAAATATTTCTACCGAGAAAAAGACGTCACGTAAAATCTTCGCCCGTAAAACCGACTTTACAGGGTCAACCATAAATTTTTTTTAATTTATAAATATATAAACTCAAAAAATCTAGGATATCTCTGGAATCCATTTGTAAGTTTACCGAAAGCAAAAACTACTCTAGAAATAACTTCAGTATTTGGAACCTGGATTATATAATCTATTAGATCTTATATGTGTGTTGAGTTTTAGTAGAGCCTTCTAACTACTGCAAATTCTTTAATCATTTTATAGATTTTGGATTGTTAGGTCCATCCAGACTGAATGTTTGCAAGATGACGTCACCGTACATTCGTATTGTAAGGGAGTGCAGTCTTTTCTTCCACTATCAGGAATAATATATGATCCCTTAATACACAAAATTATTGGTTCCTTAAATTCATAGAATTCAATGCCATTCATTATTTACCGGACAGATATTCAACTAACAGGGATTTTGAACGAAATGGAACGTATCCAACAAAAAGTTTTATAGAGTTGAATCATTTTCGATATCCCCTATATAAAATATAATAAATAAATATAAAAATATATATATATCTAATATAATATTTATAATATATAAATGTTTTATCTGATCCAGTAATAATTAGCAATGCAAAAGTTTACACCAATAACATATAATAAATCACATAGAAAATATTGGTTTGTGGTAGTTACAAATTGGCCCATACTAGCTTTATTACATCCCACCATTAATATGTTACGCTCAAGTTTTAATTAATTAAATCTCTAACTCTCTGAAACATTTTTGTCCTTTGGAAATATTACCTGTTATTAATCATTCAAATTTTTATTTCACGTCAATAAACAGTGAATTCTCGGCTAAGATAAAAGCAATTCGCAACGTGTTTTTAATATTTACAATTAATGTACATTTAGAAGAAACAGCTTTAATTTAAGTATTTAGGAATATGACTTTTTATTCTGACTAGTAACAAATATTATTCATGAAATTCTTATATGAAAACGGTGAGCTGGATTCAGTACTTTAGACCTATCGGAAGAAATGTAACCCCCGTTTCATTATCAAAGGACACATTAAGTTAATCCCTTACTGTCTGTCTGTCTGGTTCTGCGATAGACGGATGGATTTCCGACACAGCAATTATGTGCCATAGACCCCTCATGGACAACATCGCGTCTAGTGTGGTGTAGACCCCACCCCCATGACCACTAAGCTGTTTCAGACAAAAGGTGTCGCTGTTCGTGTAACCCTACCCCCAGACACTAGAAACTACGACAGCATCGTGGGTCGGTACCCTACCTCGAGACAGTGAAGCTAAGGAACAACATCACGTCGGTGCCCCACCCCCCGACACGAAGCTAGGATTGCGTCCGGTGACCACCCCCAGACATGAACAGGACAACATCGCTCGATGCCCCACACCCCAGACAGAAAGCCCTAGGAAGCGAGGTTGGCACCATCATTGCGTTTTACAAAATTTTATCCGGGACTAATTTTAGGCCCCCGTTCCTTCCACCTCCAGATTTACGTGTTTTTTGAAATTGTGTAGATTTTCTAAATTTTAATTTTATTCTTATACTTGATAACAACAACACTATCACAATGAGTTTTAAATCTCATCATATCTTTACTGTTTTGATCGAAAAAGAGTAACCCAAGACTTTTTTTCAACTTCCTCGGAATAATCTTGTTATTATATATTAGCTTTTTTTAACAATTCCCAAGTTTTTTTAGAACTACAAGCTTTCTATGTCCATATAACCTAATAATTAGCAAGATAACCAAACACTGCTTTAGTTAAATATTTATAATAATACTAATGAAATTCGATATTGAATATGTAAGAAACTATTTTGACCTTGGGGCTGTTACTGTAATTCTAGTCTCTAAATAAGCAGCTTGCACACATCCTAAATGTTACAATATATCACAATCTATTACGAACATAAAACACTAACAAACCCTAAATATAAGTTTTAAAATCTAAAACCTTCATGCTATAATAAGTTAAACATTTACATTTTGTACCCTAGAACAAATTCTATGTATGAACTGTAAATTATTATAGTAACGTATCGTAAGTAGTAACATTTGACGTGTCGACAATCTCACTCCTACTCAGATGCCGGGTGTTGGCAGTGAAAAGCGAGTAATTTCAGCTGTAAGACATACTTGTATTAACCAATATCCCAGTTTGCTCGCTATATTTCACGTTGATGAAAGACTGATTGTGCTGTCTTCACCAGAGCTCTTATTTTGTGTCAGGAGCTATACACCTGATGATTGGTATTTTTATAACTCTCGTAGCAATCAATTTTGTAATATTTATTATTAAATGTCTTTTTTATATATTAATATAAATATTTTGAAAAATACATTACACAAGAGAGGCTAGTGACGTACTCGTGTTCCCATTCCAGGCAGCAGCGCACATTTATTGTCCGCCCTTCGACATTTCTAAGTTTATTACCCACTTATAGCGCTCACTCCCACAGCTCACAGTAACGTACGGTGATATTGAGTTAATGTGTGGCTTGCGGGTACATACAATATGTGCGCTTACACTCTGGCAGAGCTTTAACCAAAGGTAGGAAGGTTTTAATAAAGTGACAAGTGACCATGTGAAACGGATGAAAGTTACCTTCCCTTAAAATTACTTCCCTGTCGACATGAAGAACATTGCAATTTTTAAGACCACTTCACGAAGGATTAAAGATATGGAATGTAATTGATTCTCTTAAAAATACGGACACAATAGCGATGTGGTACTGGGTCTTGTTAATGATGTATCTAGGTGAGGACTGTTGTATATGTTGTCTTTCTGTCTGACCATTACGGTAATGATGTGCCTAGGTCCTGCCATGTATATTGAGTCATAAAGATTAATTGACCTATATAATATAACGCAAATGAGGTCGGTAAACTTTCCTGCTCTCAGCAGTCCAGATCGATGTGAGTCCTGTTACCCAAATATTTAACATAGACGAATGCCTTGCATGCTTAACGACAGTTTTTTCCTTGATAAAATTGTCTTACTGATACAGTTCACAATGGTTAGCTTACTTGCAACCAGTGAACTTATTACGATGAATTTTTATTGTCTTTGTCATTACAAAGTGGCGTTTAATTCGTCTCTGACTTCAGTCGTTCCAAACGGAACGGGAGTCCTGTCCCCATAACATTACGTGAAATATCCTTAAAATGAAGTTAAACGTTTAATAATGTTTCAATTCCATTTTCCGTGGCTATCAGAGACAAAAGGAAACAGTTCAAGAGGTTCTTATATTAAATTTCAAAGACTAATTATCGAAAAAGAAATGAAAAATAACTTGACCGCTTAATATAGAACTAAAAGGTTCTTTATAAAACTGCACCCAAAGTGCTGGGAGATATAATTTAAAAAAGTTTTTTACGGACAAACCCCAATGAATCTTATTAGTTCCAAAATTTCCAAAAACTCAAAATACAGAAACCAAACTTAAGTCTACAGATCCAATAAACAAGTAGCAGGCGAAATCCAAATCCTTTTTCTTGTCTGTTTCGTTATCCCCCATCCATCCACCACACCGCTTGGGGGAGCAGCAGCCCCCAACATCAACAATACGGGGTGAGGTAGTGCACTCTTGAAATTCTCACTAAGTAGAATCTAACTTAGTTATTTATGAATCCAAGGGCTAGTTAAAACCTACTTTTGTACAAAGAAGGAGGTACAGGCGGTAAGAGAAGATGGTTCTTAGATATAAACTCTGACTAGCAACTTTATTGCAACTAAATGGTTTTAAACTGGGATATGTGTGGCTTGATGATGCATCTGCTTCATATCATAAGTATATCTCCTTTGACATGGAGGTCGTATAAAAAATAAAGGAGACCTATAGAAAACCCAAAGAAAACAGATTGGGTTTAGCTTTCAATGCAGAGCTAAAAAACAATCCTTAGTAAGGGGAAAATGGGTATCAGGGGCAGAGGGGAGTCGAGGACATGGCGAACCTTCTTTGAAAAAACGCCCATGATAGTAAAATCGTACCACAAAAGAGGCGGACTGCCCCCGTGATTGAGGAAAAACTCAAGGAATAAAATAAGGCATGTTGGTGGAACCAGGGGGCTGGGGAAAAACCTTGAGGAAAAAAAACCTTAGCATGAGCATTATAATTACATGCAACAACGTGCGAGGGAACTGGGATAGGTACTCTGCGTTGCTTTCTAACAGAGTACAATAAAGAGGTGAAGAAGACGCTAAGAGAAACTCGTGGAGAGAATTCTGTCAGAGTATTGATAAGGCTCTCCTGGACTGCGCAAACTCACAAAAAGTCCTAGCTTCGAAGCCCCAACAAATTGCGGGTGTCGGGTACTATACTTAGGGGGAAGATGGGGACTCACTACCAAGGATCCTGAGGAGACTCTTCAGTGTTTACTGAATACACACTTCCCAGAGATCGTTTTTTTTTTTTTTTTTTTTTTGATTTTTTTTTTTTTTTTTTTTTTTTTTCTTTATTTTTTTTTTTTTTTATTTTAATTTTATAATTTTTATTTCAAACCAGTGAAAACAGATTGTTAGTGTGAATGGCGGCGAGAACCTAGAGATAGCTCGTCTAAGGTGGACTGGAACTCGTAGCAAAGACTGTCAATCAACTACTTAGGGGATTTAAAAACGGGCGCTTGGAAGTCTTTGTAAGGCCGTTTCAAATCACCAGGTTTTTTACCTGATGGGCATTTTTTTTTTTTCCCCGGGCCCTTTTTATAACTGGCAGGAGAGTGGGGGACTTAGGTTGGACTAACCCCTCCCAGCTCCTACGGACTGTTTAGAACCTTAGTCTAGCGACAGGGGAGTCATACCCTCATCTTGGAGGACCTCCTAGGGTTTATATTTATCTGCCCGAAGCCTAAAGAGCAAACCCTCCTTATGAGGTTTGCAAAGGCTTATAGACCATATAGAAGCCTAACATCCTTCTTTGTCGAATGACCATGGAGAAGGTTCTGGATAGGCTATTTAAGGGACCACCAGTCCTCATCAAATCGTACCCTACATACACTCCAAATCAACATGCCTATCAGAAAGGTAAATCTTGTGAAAACAAGCCCTCTACACTGTCTGGTTGGGCAAAGTTAATTGAGCAAGCTATATGAACAAAAGAAATAGCTATTTAGCAGTGTTCCTGGACATAGAAGGAGCTTTTGATAATACGACGTACTCACGTCTATAGTGTCTAAGGCTTACCATCCAGGGGTACGGACGGCGGAAAACTGGTTTGTATAGGTGGGAATAAGTTAACATGCTTAAGAGCAGGAAGAGCTAACAGGCATCCTCTGTTGCGGGAATCTACAAGAAGAGGTCAAAACGCAGCGGAGGGATGTCCACAAGGAGGGTGTATTATCACCAAGCCTGTGGAAAAACATAGTTGTGGATGATGGACTTACTCTGGGACTCTGAATGAGACAGACCGGTGTATGTATGCTCAAGGCTATGCAGATGATGTTGTTGTTATACTCATAAAGAGGTAATCCGCATATAGTAACGTGTCTGGAAATGATGCAGAGAGCAACTGGGACCATTGTGGAAGCTGATGGTGTGAACGTAAGAAGGACTGTCCTGTTGAGTAAATCCTTCGAAAGAACCGTCATGTATAACCATTTACAAGAAGAAGGGAAATCTGGGAAATCATCACAGCCAGTCCTATGTAGGGGGGCCGGCACAGATACAGTTAAGCAGCCGGGGAGTTTTCAAAATATCTAGGTGTTCCAAACTGGATGATTAAACTCCACCTGGAATTGTCATATGGAATACATAATCAGACGATCTCTAGGACCTACATTGATGATGGTGAGAACGTGCAGTTAGGATGCCACCATGAGGGGCTATAGACCCCGACAATTGGGGGGTGGTGTCACACATGGCTGTACAACCAGAGGGTCATTAGGCCAATGATGGTGATATGGCTCAGTTGGATTATGGTGGCCCAAAAAAAGTCCAACAGGTGGACTGCCGCAAAAAACCTGTCAAAGGTTACAGCGGTTGGCATGCTTGGGGGACAAACGTAGGTTTGCCATGAGAGGAACACCAAACCGCTTTGCTATGGAAAGTAGTTGCTCTAAAACCTTTCCCAACCGCCTAGAACATATATCGTCATAGGACGAGTCTAGGAATGGCTGAAATACAGACTGAAGTTGCAATGGGGAAACTGGCCATTATCACCATGCTTAGTAAGCACTCGAGGAGCCAAGGATCGTTGAACATTCTCAAACTGGATATTCTAGAAATGATGTCTGACAGAATGGCAAAGGTTACGGACTCACTGGGAAAAAACCCATTTTTCAAGGTCAAACATTGTTGAGAGGAAGGACATGGTCAATAAAGGTGAGCCTGACTACATGAAGAAGGCTCTAATCCTGGTTACACGGGGGACGGGTCAAAGACTCTGAAGAGGTACTTGGGGCAGGGGTCTTGGGGAGCCAGACCGAGGGTTAACTTAAGCTTTAGCCTAGGTAAAACTGGCAACTGTCTTTCAGGCTGAAGTTACAGCCCTTGCAGAATGTGCAAGAGTTAATGTGGAAAGGGGCTACAAAGGCAAAAACATCTACATTAACTCGGACTGCAGGGCTGCTCTGCAGGCCTTGGCCAACCATGACTGTAATTCGAAGGCAGTCTGGGAATGCCATAAGGTCTTGAAATTGCTGGCGAAAACCAATAAAGTTATTCTAGCTTGGGTGCCTGGACATAGAGGAATCACAGGAAATGAAGGGGCAGACGGTTGCGCTAACTTGGGAGCCAACCGTCTTCTTACCGGTCCTGAACCAACGTGTGGGGTCTCATATAACTTAGCACGTAGATCAGTTACCAAGTGGATGGCTAACAAACACCTACAACATTGGAGAAACACTGAGGGGAATGTACAGGCAAAGCGGATGCTCAAGGGACCATCAAGGAACATTGCAGCAGATGCCCTTAGAATAAGTAGAACGGAGATCAGAAAGGTGACTGGTTTTATTACAGGTCATTTGGATATTCCGAAGTCACCTGAACAGAATAGGTATTCCAGTTCAGGAAACACTGTGCAGGAAATGTGGCGAGGCTGACGAAACAGCCAAGCACGTCATATTTGAATGTCCGGCATTACAGAGCAAACGCTCAAGATCCCTAGGTGTTCTTATGCATACGGAAGAGGGGTTGGAACAGGAAGGCATTGTTCAGAAGATCTCATGGTTTTGTAAAGGCCTGGGATTTGATACAGCTTAAACCTGGGAGAGGGTGCACAATAAGCCGGATGGCTGAGAGGCAACTACCAGGCCTAGGAAACCTGGCCCTCTGTTTAAAAAAAAAAAAAAAAAAAAAAAAAAAAAAAAAATCCTTCAAATGCTCCAACCAAGTGTTATTGATGGGACCGGTCTCTTCCATGGCACTGTCTCCAGTGAGTGAGGAGGAGGTGTCCCGTCTGATACAGAGATGCAAACCAAAACAGTCACGTGACATTAACGGTATGTCTATGTGGCTGATGAAACACTGCCTTAGGCACATTTTGACTCCACTAAAAAATTTGATCAATACGTCTGTCGCTCAGGTTTTTTCCATCCACCCTGAAAACAGCAAAAGTCACACCAATTTATAAGAGGACAATCCTTACCTTGCAAGCATATATTGTCCTATTTTTCAATCTTTCCAGTATATGTTAGTAACTGTTAAAAGATTTTTATGTCAAGATTATAACGGTTTTATTTGAATGTTTTGATGTTCTTTGTTGTCATTTTTTAGAACTAAATTAATGTATTTAATTATTTATTAACGTTGAACCTGAGAGTAAATAGTTCCAAAAAAATCAAATGTGATAAATTTTTTGCTTTTGGCACAATTAGCCCGAGGATTACGCTGCCGTGAAAATAATTCCAATAGGTTGCTTGGGATATCCCTTGATCGAGGCCTGACGTGGAAAGATTAGTGAAACATGTTTAAAAGGTTTCTACGCGGTATTTATGCTTTCTACACCTAAAGATAAATTTTTGCTTTTGGCACAATTAGCCCGAGGATTACGCTGCCGTGAAAATAATTCCAATAGGTTGCTTGGGATATCCCTTGATCGAGGCCTGACGTGGAAAGATTAGTGAAACATGTTTAAAGGTTTCTACGGGTATTTATGCTTTATAAAACCTCTCAACATTCCGCTCCTTGTATGTACTAATAAAGGCCTATTTTGGTCTAATGTATCCTCATATAACATACGGGCTGAGACTGTGGGACACCTGTTTTAAATACAAATTGAAAGAGTATTTAGAAATTCGGTTCGAATAATTTCAAAAGTATGAGTTGGTCCAAGGCTGGGGGTCGTTCACTAATATGGGACTAGAAGTCGGGACAACTTTCGTACTCAACAGACCAGAACTACCAAGTTCGAAACATTTACCACCCGAGGTTGGCGTTAAATTGATAAATAAGATCCCTGATGAATAAAACCAATTTAAAGGATAAAAAATTACAAATGCGATTAATAAAACCTTATGGTGTCAAGGGTGTACTACTCTATTGAAGAGTTTATGTTGAGTCATTGTGATGAAATTTGAAATTTTTTGGGTCAATCTCTTAGTTATATTCTAAATTGTAATCAGCATACCAAAAACTGTTTAAGAAGTGTTGCAAAAGATTTAAACTGTTGAATTGATGTACTTTAATACATGTATATTGACAATTTTATTTAGAATATTTCCTAAATTGTGAATGTAATAAATATTTTATAATAATTATTGTTACATTAACACAAACTAAAGTCCGCAGGTTAATGGAGTGTTTCTTGATGAATTGTTTTGTTACAAAGCCCAATGGTTAGCTTATTATTAATCATACATATTACAAAAACGTTACTCTTACTGCCGTCACAAAGTGTGATAAGCCGCCGTGATCTCAGTGGTCATCTCAAATCGAGTCCTTTCCCAACATTAACACAGACTCAAGTCTGCAGGTTAAATGGAGTGTTTCTCCCTGATGAATTGTTCTTTTACAAAGCCCAATGGTTAGCTTACTACTACTAATCATACATATTACAACATCGTAACTCTTACTGCAATCACAAAGTGCGGTAAACTGCCGTGATCTCAGTGGTCATCTCAAAGCGAGTCCTTTCCCAACATTAAACACAGACTCAAGTCCGCAGGTTAATAGAGTGGTTTCTCCCATGATGAATTGTTTTTTTACAAAACCCAATGGTTAGCTTACTACTAATCATACATATTACAACAACGTTACTCTTACTGTCATCACAGAGTGTGGTAAACCGCCCTGCCTCAGCGGTCCAACCCAAAGCGAGTCCTTTCCCAACATTAACACAGACTCAAGTCTGCAGGTTAATGGGAGTGTTTCTCCCTGATGAATTGTTCTTTTACAAAGCCCAGTGGTTAGCTTACTACTAATCATAACATATTTACAACAACGTAACTCTTACTGCAATCACAAAGTGCGGTAAATCGCCGTGATCTCAGTGGTCAACCCAAAGCGAGTCCTTTCCCAACATTAACACCAGACTCAAGTCCGCAGGTTAATGGAGTGTTTCTCCCTGATGAATTGTTTTTTTTACAAAGCGCAATGGTTAGCTTACTACTAATCATACATATTACAACAACGTTACTCTTACTGTCATCACAAAGTGGTGCGGTAAACCGCCCTGCCTCAGTGGTCAACCCAAAGCGAGTCCTTTCCCAAAATTGACACATACGAAAGCCGCAGGTTAATGCAGTGTTTCTCCCTGATGAATTGTTTTTTTACAAAGCCCAATGGTTAGCTTACTACTAATCATACATATTACAACAACCGTAACTCTTACTGCAATCACAAAGTGCGGTAAAACCGCCGTGATCTCAGTGGTCATCTCAAAGCGAAGTCCTTTCCCAACATTAACACAGACTCAAGTCCGCAGGTTAATAGAGTGTTTCTCCCTGATGAATTGTTTTTTTTACAAAGCCCAATGGTTAGCTTACTACTAATCATACATATTACAACAACGTAACTCTTACTGTCAATCACAAAGTGTGGTAAACCGCCGTGATCTCAGTGGTCATCTCAAAGCGAGTCCTTTCCCAACATTGACACAGACTCAAGTCCGCAGGTTAATAGAGTGTTTCTCCCTGATGAATTTTTTTGTTACAAAGCCCAATGGTTTAGCTTACTACTAATCATACATATTACAACAACGATACACTTACTGTCATCACAAAGTGTGGTAAACCGCCCTGCCTCAGCGGTCAGTGCAAAGGTATACAATAACAATATACTCTTTAGTGACAGAAATAATGTTAAAATTGCATAGCGTTCTGCAAAACAATCTTTTGATATTCATTAAAATAATTAAACGGCTTATGCTAACGAATTATTTTTTTAAATATCGTAGTTTAGTTAACAATAAACGTTGTAAAATAGTAAAAATAATATATAATATAAAATACCTTTTTCAAAATTTAAAGCCTATGTACTACTACAAATTTGAGTTAAAAATGTGTCCTAACGCACTTTGAAGGCGATTTATATCATTTGATGATTTTATTTCTTCAGGGAGCCAATTATGAACCTTATTCCACTTTTAGAAAGAAGCTGCTCTTATCTTTTTAATATATGCCCGAACAGGTCTGAGATTTTCACGATACCTTGTATCGTAGTTGTGAATGTCCCGAGCTCGGATTATTTGGTTCTTAAACCAACAGTGCATAACAACGTTTATATTGCCATCAAAACACCAGTCTAGTAAACCGCCTTGATCTCAGCGGTCAGTCCAAAGCGTTTCCTGTTCAATAATTGACATATACTAAAGTCCTCAGCGTATTTGAATGTTTCTCCTTGATGAATGGTTTTATTACAGCCTAACGGTCATTCTTCCCTAGCAATCATACCGTGTGTAACAACACATCGCTATGACAATCATAATCTGTGGTCGTCCGTGATCTCCAGTGATAATAATGATCTGACAAATCGACAACCACCTCCCTCACCCTGCCACTTGCTACTGGGGGTGGTTGCCTCTCTTCCTGGTTCTGTCAGGAGATGAAGAACCAGCCTATTTCCGTTGGGGGTGGTGGATGTCGATAGAGAGAATACGACGATGAATAAGGGTACACTACAAAGGTAATTTTTATTCTTCATCTAATTTTGCACTGAACTCACTTTGAATGTGACATAAGACTCATTACCTGTTTCGTGCAATTCTGTATTGTTAAATATAACTAGTTTTCGACCAGTAATAATGTGATAGGATTCCATAATAACCTTCAGGGTTCGCGATTTTCGTCAGTAATTTTTAAAGCCATCGTTTTCCTTAACGGTTACTATTTGCCTCGACTTTGTTCTCCTAATTCTATTTTCTTCAGTATCTAGAGCTATTCAGATTTCACCGAGAACCAATTAATTATTTTTTTAAAAGTTAATAAACAGAAGACAGCAAAGCGTAGTTGAGGATAGGTGACTCTGAGCAATACAATGATCGTAATATACGAGTGGACTTGAGATCCTTCACATTAAAGGATCAGGAAGTCGTCATATTCAATCCTATGATCAAAGAATGGGAGTATTCGATCAAACTATTCAATCTGGCAATGAAGGAATGCAGAATAAAGAATGACAAACTCAAATGTATTCACTTGTAGGCAAAGGTTAGTCCGAGCCTTTCAAATGTTTAGTTCCATTATTTCTACCCTCGTTAAAGTAGAGGATGGCTCCAAGTACAGGGCTGATTTCAGTACTTTCAAAGCCATATAGCAGTCTTGATAAATCATTATGTAAGAGACTACAATTTTATTAATTTACGAAAGCAAGCGAGTTGATGGTTTCATGGTGCACTTAAGGTTACAGGCAGCTAAGTAATCCTTCAGTAACACCTTGAAGGAACATCCGAGGAGATCACTCAACATGAGCAAAGCAAAAAGAGTTTAACCAGTACAATAGAATGCCTTTGGTGATTATTTGCACCCGGTCTGTTCTAACGTACGATGGAACATGTTTGGCAGGATTATCTGAGGTGGCTTGTTGATTGGATGACATAATAGTGACGGGGAGCAGGTTCTCAAAAACGGTTATTGAACCCATTACAAATGGGGACTTACGAACTCTAGAGAAAAAAATGCCAAGCGGTTTTTAGAATGAAAGTAGTTTACTTTGGCCACCAGAGTGATAAGAACGGTATTAAACCGACAAAGTAACAGTTGAAGGCAACGATAGAAATGCCTGAGCCAAAATGTGCAAATAAACTTAAATAATTTAGGTTCATTTCTAATTTACAAGTAGAGTGCGTCTTCACGACTTGTTGAAGAGAATGTAAAGGGACAAATCGACATCCTGGAATAATTAATAAATTATAACATTTTTCACTTCCGCTCCTGCCACTAGCATATTACAATCCAAAGCTACCAATATTGAACTTCCGATGCCAGTGAGAAGGATGTAGGCGCAGTTATATTTCACAGGTTTCCTGACAATACCTAGAGAACAAATTGAGTATTCCTCAAGGCCACTAAGGAAGTCGGAGCGTATTTATTCAGCACTTGACAAGGAGACATTGGGAATTATTTTCGAACTTGCTACATTCAGGCAGTACCTGGTTAGACAGAATTTTGTGTTGCGAACCGATCATATACCTTTAGCTTATTTGTTGGGACAGAACGTTGGAATACCAAAGCTTACAGCTAATATAATTACAAGGTGGGCACTGTTTTCGGAATCATTTGATTATGAAATTAATCATCAGGACAGGTATTTTTAACACTCCTGCCGATGTGTTTGTACCGTCTTCCATTGAGAAGAAGACACAATGTCTCAGGAAGAGGAAGATGGTAATTGTTTTGACAAAAGACTGTGCAAATTTCGATTGGATGATATTTTTCCAAGCAAGGAACGTTTTTCAGCAATACATAAATGTGTATACAAACATTATTTCATGCCGTGAAAAAACATAAAAATATGGCCAAGAATAAAGAATTCCCAACCGGAATGAAATAAATACATATATTGAAAAGAGAAGTGAACTGGCACGTTTGGTGGCTAAATTTGGACAGGGATATAGACACATGTTCATCGCTCTTCTTCCGATGTGCCAAGAACACATATTGAAAAGAGCCTGAATATCCATTATTTCTCGTGGAGTGTACTATCGGAAAACATGGAGTCGTTTGCACATTGATCTTTTGGACTAATTAAAGGAAATCATTGACTTGTATTGGTAAATGCAACGACTAAACGGTTATAAATTGAAGCATTTTGAGATCTGAAAAGAGAATTCGAATTCTCAAACACTTTTTCGGTCGTTTCAGAATTCCAAAACTTTTGGTGGGTTACAACGGGACACCAATTTACTTCCTTTGAATTTCAGCGGTTCTGCTAGCGGCGTAACATTGGGTTAGCTGAACTAGGGATGGGAAACTTTTAATAGGAAGGATGATGACATCTAAAACTCGTGAATTATCCTAATACAACATTATCTGATTTCTGATTCCCGTATTTCTAAACACCGAAAAGGGCGGACAGGAATGTCCTCTGCTGAATTTATGTTAGCAAGGTGTCTTCGTAGTCGAATACATCTCATCAAACCAGATTCTGGGTTATCATTGACAACGCATTAATGTTTTAAAAATATCAACCACAGAAGGAGCAATATGTAAGTGGGTGTGTAGTAAGGAGGACCGGGGATTACTCATATTTCGTAATGATGGAGGAAGGGGTAATCAAGAGGAAGCACAGACACCACCCTAAAATTAAAAAAATCTGAACCAGTGTCTTGTGGGGGTGAAGAAAATGTGGCATTCATTTGCCATTATTATTACCTTCTGTTACACATATGTTTTTATTATTTTATAGTTTATGTTGTGAAAATACAGTAGGCCCAAGTTGAAACTTCAAACTAGTTTATTATTATATATCATTTGATATAAAATACACAGTACTATCTGTACCGTAGTACGATTCTTGTTTAAACAGTGCTTCCAAGTGATAATACAGATTTAGACGGGTTTTACGTGTGTAGGTGTGGTAGGACAATGTTTACAGTAGCTAGAAGCTCGCCCACTTCTTCTATATGTTGCCAGGTTCCTCCTTGATAATGGGTTCTCTTAGAAAGTCCCTCTGATAACACCCGTGACGAGCAACAGTTGTTCCTTTTACCGTCAACATTAAGTGCGGTAAACCGCCCTGATCTCAGGCGGTCAGTTCAAAACGAGTCCTGGTTTTATAAAACAGCTCACCTGTTAGTATAGTGTATAAATCAGTCAATTAATAATGAAATAGTTACATTTATCACCACTAAAACGATTTTACACTCAATTTCAGATTACAGAAGAAGAACTCGTTATTTTCACGTTAATAATGTAATAATATAATTTAATACTTAGAGGGTGACATTATAATTTTATATAGTTCATAAATTTTGGATCCAGCAACCATCTTTAGATGAATCACGATGCAAAATGGATATTTACAACAGAACTTAAAACAACCATTTTTAATTTTTACACGGGTAATACTGCTATGCGTGTGGGAAATAAACTACATACATTACCCAAGTTGTAAGAAAATCAAGCAACATTTATTATTGATATGCCTCCTCACGAAATGAATTATTGAAATTGAAACATACGAAAGGAAACAGTAAGAGTTGGATTTCATTGAAAATGTCGACATTTATTACAATGTCAATATGCAGTGGACAGACAGAGACAGATGTAAAGAGACATGGACAATATGGTGGACAGAGACAGAGACTGTTGACAGCGATAATATTGTCAGTTGTTGGTAACATCCGATAGTATAGAGCAGTTGGATTTTACTTGAAATGTCAAACATTTATTACAATGTCAATATGCAGTGACAGACAGAGACAGATGTAAAGAGACATGGACAATATGGTGACAGAGACAGAGACTGTTGACAGCGATAGTATTGTCAGTTGTCGGTAACATCCGATAGTATACAACAGTTGGATTTTACTGAAATGTCAACATTTATTACAAGGTCAATATGCAGTGACAGACAGAGACAGAAGTACAGAGACATGCCGAATATGGTGACAGAGACAGAGATTGTTGACAGCGATTATTATTGTCAGTTCTGGGTAACATCCCATAGTAGAGAACAGTTGGATTGCACTGAAATGTCAACATTTGTTACAATGTCAATATGCAGTGACAGACAGAGACAGATGTTCAGAGTGAGACATGGCAATATGGTGACAGAGACTGTTGAACAGCAATATTAATTGTCAGTTGTGGTGTCGTCACTGCGTTCGAGTTTCCAGTAATTTGTTTGTAAAGTACAAGCTAGATCGCGTTTGTAACCTTGTGCGTGTAAGAAATTGCTGGACACTATAAAATGTATAAATCCTGTAATTTAATAATAACAATTTAAGAAACTTTTCTGCTATTAACACACACACACACACACACACACACACACACACACACACACACACACACACACACACACACACACACACACACACACAATATATATATATATATATATATATATATATATATATATATATATATATATATATATATATATATATATATAATTTTTATTAAATCTAGCTGGTAATGGATTAGTAAAAAAAATTGCAATTTTCATATTTTATGGAAATTTACAATAAAATATTAGACAGTTTATGTCAAATATATCTATATTCCTCTGGATTGAGTACGTATACATTATTTTAATGTATACGTACACATAAAACTAATATTTGAAACTTTTATTTTTGTGAGGCATTTCGATAGGCCTCATCGATAGCCTGTATCTTCGTTAGACAAGTAAATACAAAAAGTTAATTTGATTTTCAATAATGTAAATAAAGTAAACAATTTTAATTCTTTTTTTATTTACATGTGTAGTTAATCTTTGATAACGATTCGTCTGAAAAGATTAAAACTTTGACATATCTTCACTTTTAAAGTCACTGTGAATACATGTGTATAGTTGCGACCTGCTTAAATCAAATGTTCAACCAGTTAAAAAAAGTTAGAATTATATTTGAAAGTGCAGATAAAATAAGAAACTAAATCTCATTTTTAGCTTTCTTGGGTCCTTTTTAGAGACCCAAAACTATCAATCTAAACTGAACCTATTATGCAGCTCAGTGTGCTGAAACTGATATATGAATACATGCTGTCTTTCATCATGCAAATGCATATAGAGAAGGAGTATTTGTTTTGTAATTAATGAAAAACAAGTTCATTTACTGTTTTTACTGATATAAACTCTTTTTAGTTAAGAAAGAAATAAATTTGACATAAAAACTTGTTTGCAGATAAAATTTTTAAGCGTTATTTTTACTATTAAAAGTAGTGTTTTTATACTTGCCACTAACTTATGTATCGTGTTATCCACGCAAGTCTTATTTAGAAATATTTTATTTCTACGTCGGTACCTATGTGTAATTATATATTATGGAGTTGGTTTTGTAACAAATTACTGTTACAGCTTTATTGTCAGCCTATCAGGAGCAGAAACCATCTTTTAATTGTCAGGAACTGGAGTAGTCCACGCTGAACACAACAAAAGCGAGCGAGCAATATGAGCTGACATCAAGTGACAGCCAGCTGTTACAGTTTTATTGTCAGCCCTACTAGGAGCCGACACCATATTTTAATTGTAAGTAACTGGAGTAGTCCACGCTGAACCACAACAAAGGCGAGCGAGCAATATGAGCTGACATCAAGTGACAGTCAGCTGTTACAGTTTTTATTGTCAGCTATACCAGAAGCAGAAAACCATCTTTTAATTGCAGCTCTCTCATTTGTTCGTGTGCTAATATTTATCGCGATACAGAGCTATTTAAAATTTTATTTTAATATTTTGTAGGAAATAAATTCATACACATATAAAAAATATTGATTAAGTACAAAACAAATTCTTCCTTAAAAAATTTCCTTTTATCAGAAGTTTTGTAAAGAACTAGTTCACAGCCAATTTAATTTTAACTTTAACAGCATTTTGTTTTAATTATTAGCAATTTTAAACTCAAATAAAAAACAAAAAAAGGTTTCAAAACCCATGATTTAATAAAAATGGTTTCCCTTTTCTTTAACAACAGTTATTGTTATATGTGCTGAGTTGTTTATTTACATACATAACCATACATATGTATACATATTATAATTAAATAATAATTGTAAAATCGTTATAATGTGTACTGTTTAATGTAATTGGAATGTGTATTTTGCTATGGACTTTGTCACCTCTTATTTGTTCAACTTATTTAAGAGATTCACTTATTTAAATAACTTGATTAGAAACTATAATTAAATGACAAGAATATTTCATAATTGTTTTAATCAACAAAATGGAACAAATATGTGCACTTTTTTTATATAACCGTAATTATAAGATAGAGACGTTTAAAATTTTTCTTTTTTTAAATCTGTTATAACATACAAATTAAATCATCTTTAATAGCCCTCACTGATATACATTATTTAAGTACTATTACCAAATTAAAACGATGTTATCAAATGCAGTGGGATGGAATTACAACCATAGCGTGACATGTACATACCGCGATGATCACTTTGTTGTCCACACAATGATCTATGTTTACAAGAGAAACACGAGTATTTTAACAAATGTCACCTTTGCCCTATCCCAGGACTGAACTGTTGACACGACTCCCGGCGTGGTGTGTTCCCTCAGGAGTCGTTCTTTCACTCAGCTTATTGCACTTTCAGCTCTGAAACTAGTCCATAAAAGAAAAACACAAGAACCAGCTTTCGCTTAAACTAACTCTGGGCATTAGAGTTAATTTCCCCTTAAAATATGAAGGTTAAAAAAATGTATATCTTTTAAAATAATACTTGCGTATATATTCTAAAGTGGTGTTAAGTGAAAATATGAAAATATCAAGTCAAAAGACAGACTAGAGTGCGTGAATGTTGACTTTAGCTCCAGTTCACCTTCTTAGAGGAGCGCTTGGGAATCTAACGTTGTTCCAGACTTCTGGAATCTGGAGTTCATGTTCTTGTGACGCTTAAAATAAAACTCTATACATCTTTTAGACATCAGGAGACCATCTAGACACACTATAGTGTAATATATATGAAGAAATATTCTCATAATCTCATCAGGTTCGCAGGTGAAACAAAGAGATTGCAAAAGATGACGGTTCATTTTGAGCTTTGTCACCGACTTTTTGTGTCTCTTCAGACCAAGATGACTCTAGATACCAGGAGTCTAGTCTGAGACACCATCAGATTCTCTACGCTGCTCTAAGAGGAAGGTGAAACTGGAGCTTAAACTCAAGATTTTAATTGAACCAACTCTTCCCACAATAGCTACGATACGTTGTAGTGTAGTGTGGTTAAACAGAATAATATTTTACCCACGGTACTTCGTCATTCATAACAATGTTCTATATAAAATAAATAGGGCAACTCGTGTTAGGACATAAGTTCTTACGTGACTGAATAACGACTAAAGTGTGTGATCAATAACAATCAGGAGTCTATGAAGATATAATTTAAAATAAAATTTAATACGACTAATTGTTATTAGCTTCAGTTCGATAAATCATCTATTGTTTGCTATGCATTTAAATTGTTACAGTTTTTAAGTGAATACGTAGCAGTTACAAAATTAACTCGCTACTAAGGGTAGCTAATTGGATTGCTAATTAATGTGGTGTCTGCTATAGAGTACCAGCATTGCATCATGTCGGTTACAGCTCAAATTTACACAAGCAGTCGCTCTGATGTATACTGATCCTGTCCACATGAGCTGTCCACTAGTCATAGGACACTGGATATATGGTGAAAAACTAAAATTATAGGAGACGAAAATTTGAGAGATTACACACGCACACACCACACATTCAATAATATATAATATATATATATATATATTTATATATATATATATTATATATAAATAAATTTTGTGTGTGTGTGTGTGTGTGTGTGTGTGTGTGTGTGGTGTGTGTGTTGTGTGTGTGTGTGTGTGTGTGTGTGTGACATATACGGCCAAAAACAGTATAACTGAATCGTAAAAGTTAGGGGTCCTGTGGTGTTAATGGTAGCACATTCACCAGGCAAGTGAGAGATCCGGGTTCGAGTCCCGGCGGAGCAAGTACTTTTAGTGATTTAATGTTTATTGAAATTAATGATATATATAGTTTATATATATATTTGATTTCCCCAGGAGAGTTTTTACTTCTGGCTACTTTATTCCTTTCAGTTAAACTTACACTAGATGCGGCAAAACCGATGTGTCACTAAAATCTGGGCAGCATTATGGGTGTCCAGTAATGAGACATCACCTCAACGTAAATGTGCACGAGATGACTGTTGGTTTTTGTGGAATTCGCTCCCTAAAAGTCAATTTTTCTTGCTATCCTAGACTTAAACGGTGTGCCACCCCTGCTCGCCTTTTTATAGAGAGGCTGATTCGGACCTGGTTTCGCCTTCTTCCGGGGAAACATGACGAGATTAGTCCCCCTAAATTCGTCCTCAAAGACCTTTCAAAGTCAGCTTTCTACCCAGATAACCTTACCAATCATAGAATATCCTGTTACACTGGTAAAGTAGCAACGTAAAGGTGCCTAATTATTCTGTGTACTAAAAGGGCAAAATTAAGGAATAGTTCTGGATTAACTAAACATGGTCATCATGGTGTGATGAGAAGAAAAAATATACTCCATTCAAAATATAGTGTCAGGTACCATATACGGGGAAATTATAAGAGAGTTTAATCAAATAATTTATAGTGGAAATTTATTTCCCAATAATGATGTAAACACCTAATGACCAACGTATATAAATCACACACGTAATATAAACTTGCTTTATCATTTGTTACCTTGGTGTTCAACTTATTATAGTAAAGTAAATAGACACACATTACAAAAAATTTCACATATAAACATATTTTAATTAGCAATATTAATTTTTGTAATTCATTGAGTAATCGCTCTAATTAGTTTAAACATGTCACCTAATTATTTTTAACGCTTCTGCTCTATCGAATAATAATTTTTTTTCGATTTAAGCAATAAGATTTACGTCATAATACATACACAGGAGAGTGTGCAGGGTCCAATTATTCGGACGTAGTGTGGTTTGCACAAAGTGGATTGAAAATTATAACACTATATATTTAGGGAATAAAAGAGTTCCATGCATTTAAATCGTTGTGTTTCTTTGATTTTAAATAATATTCTATATAAATTTATTTGGTACTATTTATTAAACAATTTCTACACACATTTCTGCTGTACTAACTATCTAGGTTACGTTAACTATATTTTTAGATCGATTAGTCGTAGAATAAATATTTTTCCAAAACTAATATCAGTTCAAAACATATCTCATAATGATACCCCAACCGGAGCTATTACGAAAACTTAATACTAATGTTAAGATTAGGAATATTTTGATGCTGTAAAGTCATTTTCGTGTGTTTACGACTTTTTCAATGTGTATATGTAAACAATATACACAGTATTAACATAAAACGATCTAAATACGTAAGCATAACAAAACACATGGGTTCAGATTTATCCGCCAAATATGGAACCTTTCATAAGATAAAACAAAAAATTCCATATATAACTATTCGAAGTAATATGCTATGAAAGTAATAAAAACAAGCGTAGAAACTTCAGCTTATAGTGTTACAACACCAAAAATGTTGGCAATGACTGACAAAAAAAAGGATTAAATGAATTTAAATATCAGGACTTTTAGTAAAGAATTGCATTATTAGGAATTAGTGAAGGTATTTCATAGAACAAAAACGAGTATATAAATTTTTTTTACATAAGAAGGAGACTTATGTGAGTAGTACAGTTTTATAAATATTTCATTTTACTAGAGGCTACCTCTTATTTTAGATAGAATTATATATATATATATATATATATATATATATATTTTATTTATATATATATATAAATTTATATATATATATATATGATATATATATATATATACAGAATCTTTCATTTTTCTGTGATGATGTTTTATGTTTATTGTGTTCTTTTATAGCCCTATTTATATGTTTTGTCATTTCCTGATGACGTGCTTTAAAGCCGAATATTGAAATCTGTTTAAATTACACAGTTTAAGAACGTATTATTGAAGGTTAATATATATATATATATATATATATATATATATATATTTAAATCTTAATAGATATACACATATTCATAATATATATTAATTTTCAGTGCGACTTTTCCAATCAAAAGAAAAAACACATCAACTAGGAGTATCTGTATATGGACATTCTGTTGTTGTTGAGAAACATTAACTCTTTTTACGAGGTAACTGATTTTGGTGCAATCGAAGTGTGTGGACTAGAAACTTTTTTATAAACACACTTTTAACGGTTGCTAATTTTTGAATCACCATCCTTAGTATTGTATAAACTACACAGCGGTCTATTAGCTACCAAGAGTGTGGATATGCTGATTTCCATGAACAAATTATCTAAGATGCCTTAGGTCAGAATCTGCCTGCATTTCAAGCCACTACGCTTGTGTCTGCAGATTCCATTGTGAGGTGTCACTGAATTCATATTGTGTAAGGATTAAAGTTCTTTCCGAATCAACAGTACAGTAAATTAAAACTGGTTTACTTAAATTATAAAAATGTGAGTATCTTTTATCTCAATTATGAGGGAACAGGATTTGTCAGACTATTTGCTATAGTCAGTGATACAAACAACCGTATCATGACGTTTCGAGTATACAATCTGATCTCTTAATCAGGCTAGATAACTTGAATTAAACATAATTACAAACTAGGTTAAACGTAAAACATGTCATATTATGTAGTGTTACGCATTAAGTCAGGAACACAAGCACCTGTGTGTATCAACTTAACTAAAACTCAAAACATGCACTTAATAAAAATCACAGACAAAATATTTATTATTAAAGTGAACTACTGCTGTGGGTAAGATGAATATCAGGAAAGCCGGAAACAAAAATAAAAATTTATAAAGGACCGAAAATCGAGCGGCGACCGAATACAGCTCCAAGAAGAAGGATAAGCAACCCGTGTTTTTAAAAACAAATGCATAACTGCACTTTTCCATAAGGTTTGGATCAACGGTGATTAGCCATGGCCCGAAATATTGCCGAAGTAGTTCAGAGCATGTGTGACCAGGGATACTACAGTGGAGGGAGCCTGAAGGCCGGGAGCAAAGCTGCAGGACGAGAATTGTATGATGGCTTAACCCTCCACCTGGCAGTTCGCTATGTTCTCATAGCGGAACCAACGATCTTGCAGCTGGGAAGCAGATACATATTTAATAGGGGCATTTGGGAGCTCTTGCATCACTGCCAAGTGAAAACTGCTAAGGTGCTTGTCTTAACTCTGCCCCACCGGACACGACCTGCCAAACTGACCATCCATAAATAAGGAGACGAAACTAGTCAACGCCTATATGAAGGAACTGTTGCGCTAGCATAGATGGGGCAGTGGTGTTTAGACTTCACCTTTATTAGAAGGGGTGCATTTACAAGACACGAGGATGCATTTTTAAAACACAAAGTAAGCAACTCCTGCAAGGCACTGATACAATGCCATGCAGGAGCTAGGTCACATTCCTGGTTGCAGCGCACAGTCTTCGCCTCCACTGACACCCGAAGACAAAATCCTTATGCTGGGACGGAAGTCCTTCGTCGGGCTGGCGTAACCGAACCTCGCACGCTGCCTACGGTGACTCTTTTGCCGACGCGGTCAAGGACGACAAAGAATAGTGTGAAAAAAACAAAACTTTCCACTCCTCTAATGACTACGACAGTAAACCTAGGATATTCAGCACTGGATACTCAAAAACATTTTTCAAATTCCCAATCAAAAATTAACAACAAAATTTCAAAAATTTCTTTACAAACACTTTCAGGTGGTGCATCAAAATGCACAGGATTGCATCCAACAAAATTGAGGAGCTATCGACTCCATGGCAGGACGACTGCAACCTGACATTTTCTTTATCTCCCTGAGCATGGTTTCACACCTGAAAATGCTGCTTGTTCAGAATGACAAATTATCAGAATTGGCAAACTATATTTAATCGAAAAACGCATTACAAAGGGGGAGAGGGATGGCAATTTTTTGTCAAATCGGAACTGGTCATTCCAACCATTCAGAGTTTTGAACGCATAGTGAGTTGGACTTGAAGCGGAAGGTATACAAATCAGTCTAAATGTGCTTCTGGAAAACTTTCTAATAATTGGCGTACATATAGATCCCCGAACGGATGCTTCACACATTTTTTGAACAATTCGTAGTCCCTTGCTAAATTTGTTACGTTCCATGGCAATAAAAATCATAATTACTGGTGATTTCAACATTGATGTATTAGACCACACCAACCCTCAAAAACCCAGCCGGTTCCGCGATGTTCTCACTTCTTTTGACTTAGTCTGGTCCGTGGAAAACACCAACTCGAGTGACTGCCAGGTCGAGTACGGCCCATCGACAACGTCAATCACAAACTTTCCGGGGCGTCTCTGTTACTGTTCTCGAACGCGGCCATTCTCTGGACCATTTCGCACAGGAGACTGTAATCAAACAAATTCAATCCTAATACGAACCCTCTTCAGCAAATTTAAAGAGATTCTAAAAAATGAATAACATTAAAATTCTCAACAGATTCCTCCCCACAAAGAGAATCTTGGTCATTTGTGGATGCTTTTTGATCACGTAGAGATGCATTCATCGTTCAATGACTGCCTTCTTAATTATTACTTAAAATATTAATCCTGCCAATATGAGAATTGATAAAGGAGCGATCTCATAGGAAGAGTTAATGCCTGGATTACTCAGGATATTCTCTACTTGAGAGAATGCGCAATTTTAACCATTTTCTAATTTATTTAAAATCAGAATATCGAAAACTTCAAAAATTTTTAGTAGAACATTTAACAAAATGATCGCATGGAAATATAAAGCGCTTAAGCTCGACATATTGAAAAAAATTGGAGAACGCAACAAATATTTTCAAAAAGTGCGTGGGAAGTAATAAAAAGCGTTAATCACAAACACCCCTAATAACTCTAAAACAATCCAAATCCGAAATAAAATTGACGTAAATTAACAGACGACCCTCTTCTGTGGCGTAGCGAATTTAATAATTTTTTTTTTCGACTGTGGCTTTACAAGCAATCTTTCAATTGTGACAATCTTCGTGAAAATGTAGTAGTGAGAATGGGTTCTTCATGGTTCTGGTTTTGAGTGTGGACGGGAGGTGGAGATGGCAGTCGTCTTGTAGAGAATCAAGGCGAAGAAGTCAGCGACATCAACGGAAATGTCCGTGTGGCTGATCAAGCGTAGCTTTCAAAGCACATTTTGACACCACTTACTAAATAGATAATCTGTCCTTCGACCAAGGCGTTTTCCTTCAAGCTTTGAAGACAGCAAGAGTGGTTCGATCTTTAAAAAGGATGATCTTGAATCGCAAGTAATTACCGTCCTGTATCCATTATTCCAGTCATGAGCAAAAAATTTTCGAAAGGTTTTCATTAGATGGCTTGAAGGTTTTCTTCGTACAGTTTTGAAATTTCTTAACCCTGAGCAGTACGGATTCAGGAACAAAATAAATCGACGATTGATGCTGTAACAAATCTCTTTGACTGTGTTGTTTTGTTGGCTTGGAGAGGCGAGAACAAGTGTCAGCATATTATCGACCTTTTCAAGGCCTTGACTGTGTGCATCATGAGGAAGACGAATAGGAAGAGACATTGTTGCATCAGATATGGGACATGTGGTGTTTCGACGGTCAGCCGCATAAATTGGCTTTCGTAATACCTCTGTGAAGAGAGCAGTGGTGCAGATCGCGAACACCCTGTAGGCAAAGTATAAAAAGGCAGTAGGTGTTCCCCAGGTTCAATTTCTGGGGCCCTACTTTTATCATATTTTACGTCAAAACAGATTGAATTCATCAATTCAAAAATGGAGAGGTGATTCAATGCATTGCGGACGATACGACTCTCTGATCAGATCACGTACAAAAAGATCTTTGAGAATCAAAGCCTTTAAGGAAATAAACGCATGCATCGAGCACTTTTCAAATAAATCTAAAAACTAAACTATGCCAAAACGTAATCGTAATAAAATTTTGTCTCGTCCATCAAGAAGGGACGAATACAGGACAATTTGAAGGCGATGAAAAGCGATCTTAGATGAGCCGAATCACCAGTTTCTTGGGATGTACCTGGACAGGGGCTGACCTGGAGCGATCACATTGACAGAGTTTCTCAAGGATGCCTCAGGCATTATGTCTTACGCAATCTAGCAAATTCTGCTCGGTTTGATGTACTGAAAACTGCCTACTTTGGCATTAGTACATCCACATGTGACTACGTTTGAGGGGACTATGGGGCAGCTGTTCTAATAAAAAATTTTTGACAGAGTATTGAGAAAACACAAAGAATGCTTGTTCGAATAATTTCCGAAATTAAAACCAGAGAGTTCGTGTAAAATTGCACTTCAGGGCAGCTTGGATTTCTAACCTTACCCCAGCCTCTATATTCTCGACGTTACCTGTAACTGCGATAGCAAATGTGAACTGGTCAGGGCAGGGACCCGTCAATCAGTACGCAGGACCAGAGCAGGAACAATTTCAGGACAGATCAGAATTAGAACGGATATCCTCATGTTCGAACACATACCATCTCAAACTGGTGTAGGTTTATAATAAGCTCCCTGGAAGATCACAAAAACGAATTAATGAACCAAACAATTCAATCTCCGTTTAAGACACTTTTTGTTGTCAAAGGCATTTTACTCCGTTGATGAGTTTACGAAGGGCCGCTGGGACATGAAAATTAATATTCCTTATTATGTATTATTCTATTTAATCCTTTTCTGATTCCAAAACACTGCAAAAACGTTGCAAAAATACATTCATTGTCTAGGTTACACATAGTATGCTGGAATTAACTGATGCCTATGTTAAGATAGTTTTAGTTTATAGATTTTTAAATCCAAATGTTGAAATGACGGCTTGCAATGCAATTTTGTTAAATTTTTTACTGCAAAAGTAACTATTATTATTACTTATTATTATTATTGATCTACTGTAAAATAGGCCACAATAGACTGCATTCACAACCAACCACCTACAACTGACAAGAGGCCAATAGTAATAACAATTATAAGATTGCTACTATTGTAATGTTGATCAGTGATTGATACTAGCTCCGCCACCAGCCAATAAATAAAAACTACCAGACGACTAAATAAATGGTGGTTTTATTTTAGTGGCTAGTGGTCAAAGCTATTAGAGCATTAACGAGTACAACGAACGTACAATAACAGACACATTTTGGTTCGTTTATATGACACTTTTAATTTAAGGTTCATAGTGGCAGATTGTTGAATTAATGAGTAATCACAAACGTACAAACACAGCTTCATTTGTCGTTTTATCTGCACTATTTATTTTAGTAGATGGTGCAGGCAGTAGCACAAATGAGTACATTAACAACGTTCCATTCACAGCTACATTTTGTCGTTATATCTGCCACTTTATTTTATAGGGCTGGTGCAAGGCCGGTGCACTAATGAGTAAATCACAAACGGACCAATACTCAAGATACAGTACATTTTGTCGTTTTATCTGACATTTTTATTTTTGTGGCTGATGGCCAGGAAGGGTAGCACTAATGAGTACATCACATCGTACTATCACAGCTACAGTACATTTTGTCGGTTTTTATGACAAATTTTATTTAGGGCTTGATGGCAGGCAAGGGTGAGCACTAACGAGTACATCTCAGTATCAATATAGCCACAATTAGTCGTTTTTTCTGACACTTAATTTAGTGGGCTGGTGGCCAGGCAGTTAGCACTAATCAGTTAATACAAACGGACCATTCACAGCTACATTTGGGTCGTTTTAGATGACACTTTTATTAAAGTGTATGGTGGCCAGGCAGGTAGCACTAATGAGTACATCAAAATATATCAAATCATAGGCCACAATTGGTCGTTTTATCTGACATTTTTATTTTAGTCTGGTGGCAGGCAGGTAGCATAATGAGTACAATCACGAACGTACAATCACCGAGCCTACAGTACTTTTTGTCGTTTTTTCAGAACTTTTCATTTTAGTGGCTGGTGGCCAGGCAGGTAGCACGAATGAGTACATCACAATGTACCAATCAAGCTAAAGTTCATTTTGTCGTTTGTATCTGATCACTTTTATTTTAGTGGCTGGGGCAAGGCTAGGTAGCAATAATGAGTACTCTCAAATGGTTTCAATCATAGCCACAATTAGTCGTGTTATTCAGACATCTTTAATTTAGTGGTTGGTGGCCAGGACAGTTAGCACTAATGAGTACTTCACAACGGACCAATCACAGCTACAATCGGTCGTTTTATATGACACTTTTATTTAAAGTGTCTGGTGGCCAGGCAGGTAGCATAATGATTACATCACAATGTATCAATCATAAGCCACAATTGTTCGTTTTATCTGACACTTTTAATTATGGGCTGGTGGCCAGGCAGGTGAGCACTACATGAGTAAAACACGAGTTGTACGAATCACAGCTAACAGTACATTTTGTCGTTTTATCTGACACTTATATTTTAGTGGATGGTGGCCTAGGCAGGTAGCACTAATTATTATATCACAACGGACCAATCAAGCTACAGTAACATTTTATCGTTTTATCTGACCATTTTATTTAGATTTCTTTTGTGGCTTGCTGGCCAGGCAGGTTGCACTTAATGAGTACTTCACAACGGACCAATCACAGCTACAATCGGTCGTTTTATATGCACTTTTATTAAAGTGATTGGTGGCCAGGGGCAGGTTGCACTATGATTACATCACAGATGTATCAATCATTTGCCACAATCTGTTCGTTTTTTATCTGACACTTTTAAATTTATGGTGGTGGACCAGGCAGGTAGCAATAAATGAGTAAAAAAACGATACGAATCACAGCTCCAGTACATTTTGTCGTTTTATCTGACACTTTTATTTTAGTGGCTGGTGGCCAGGCAGGTAGAACTAATTATTATATCACATACGGTACCAATCACAGCTACAGTACATTTTCTCGTTTTATCTGACATTTTATTTAGTGGCTGGTGGCCAGGCAACGGTAGCTACTAATTATTATATCACAACGGACCAAATTCACTGCTACAGTACCATTTTATCGTTTTAATCTGACATTTTATTTAGTGGCTGCTGGCCAGGCACTGGGGTAGCATGAACGAGTACATCACAATTGTACGAATCACAGCTACAGTACATTTTGTTTTTTATCTGGCACTTTTCTATTTTAGTGGCTGGTGGACCCAGGCTGAGTAGACTAATGAGTAATCTCAATGTATCAATCATAGCCACAATGAAGTAGCATGTTATCTTACACTTTTAAATTAGTGGTTGGTGGCCAGGCGTTAAGCACTTTTAGTACTCCACAACGGACCAATCACAGCCTACAATCGGTCGTGTGGTCTGCCATTTTTATAATTAGTAGCTTGGATGGACAGAGTAAAATAGACACTAGATGACTACATACAAAGTACCAATTTTAGTCAATCGGTTAGTGTGGTCTGCCACTTTTATATTAGTAGCTGGTGGCCAGAGTATTAGCACTAATGGAGTACATCACAACGTACCAATTAACAGCTACAAAGTCGGTCTTGTGGTCTACACTTTTATTTTATTTGCTACTGGTCTATTCGGGTAGCACTAATGATACATTACAATGTATCATCATAGCTAACATTTGGTCGTGTGGTCTAACCCATTTTTATATAGAAGCTGGTGCCATAGTAGTAGCACTAATGACTACATCACAACGTACCAATATAGCTACAATGGTCGTGTGGTCTGCACTTTTATTGTAGTGCCAGTGGTGAAGCTAGTGCAATAATGAGTACATCACATCGTATCAATAATAGCTACAATCGGTCGTGTGGTCTGGGCTACTTTTATATTAGTAGCTGGTGGCCGGAGTAGTAGCACTAATGCCGTACATCACATAGTATCAATAATTAGATACAATTCCGGTCGGTGTGGTCTGCTACTATTATATTAGTAGCTTGGTGCCAGAGTATGTTGCACTAATGAGGAAATCACAACGTTTCAATCATAGCTACAATTGGTTCTTGTGGTCTGCTACTTTTATATTTAGTTGCTGGTGGCCAGAGTAAAGTAGCACTAATGAGTTACACCACAACGATCAATCATAGCGTACTATTGTTGTGTGGTCTGCCACTTTTATTGTAGTGGGCCGGTGGTGAAGCTAGAGATAGCACTAAAGAAGTACATTACATGCTTATAAATAATCGCTACAAACGGTCGTGTGGTCTGGCTACTTTTTATATTATTGCTGGTGGCCAGAGTGTTTGCACTAATGAGTTACTCACCAAAAGTCTAATTATAGATCAAATTAGTCCGTTTTATCTGACCCATTTATTTTAGTGTGCCTGGTGGCAGGCCAGTAGCATTAATGAGTACATCACCACGTATCATTCATAGCTACAATCGGTTTCTGTATGTCTGCAACTTTTATATTAGTTGATGGGTGGCCAGTGTAGTAGCCTATGACGAGAGTACAATCACACGTACCAATCACAGGCCGCAATTGGTCGTGTGGTTGCCACCATTTTATTTTAGTAGCTGGTAGCCAGAATAGTAGCACTAATGTGTAGCTTCACAAACGTATCAATCATAGCAACAATTGGTCGTGTGGTCTGCCACCTTTATTTTAGTAGCTGGTAGCCAGAATAGTAGCACTATGAGTACATCACAACCGTATCCACCATCATAGACCACAAATGGTCGTTGTGGTCTGCCACCTGCTATTTTAGTAGCTGGTTAGCCTGAATAGTAGCACTAATGAGTACATCACAAGTTATTATCACTCATAGCAAACAATTGGTCGTGTGGTCTGCCACTTTATTTTAGTAGCTGGTAGCCAGAATTGTAGCACTAATGAGTACATCAACAACGTATCAATCATAGCCACAATTGGTCGTGTGGTCTGCCACCTTTATTTTTAGTTGGCTGGTAGCCGAATAGTTAGCACTATGAGTACCTCACAACGTATCAATCATAGCCACAATTGGTCGTGGTTGGTCTGCCACCTTTATTTTGTAGTAGCGGTAGCACGAAATTAGTCAGCACTAATGTGTACATCCACAACGTACCAATTATAGCTACAATCGGTGTGTGGTCTGACCACTTTTATATTAGTAGCCGGTGGCCCGGCTAGTACGCAATATTGAGTACATCACAACGTATCAATATACTAAATCGGTTCATGTTCTTGTCTGCACTTTTATTTAGTAGTGCGTGGCCAGTGTAAGTCAAGTAGCTCTAATGGTACATCCACAAACGTACAATCATAGCCACAATTGGTTCGTGTGGTCTGCACCTTTATTTTAGTAAGCTGGTAGCCAGACTAGTAGCACTAATGACTTCATCACAACGTACCAATTTATAAGCTACATTCGGTCGTGGTGGTCTGCCACCTTAATTTAGTAGCTGGTGGTCGGGCTAATTAGTTTACTGATAAGCTTACAAATGGTACTGGTCGTCTGCTTTTTTTTATATTTGCTAACCTCTACTTTCTGAGGTGTTTTTAATGGTTTAAATCTTGTCTGTTTTTTTTTTTGATTAATATAATTATGACTTCTTTTGGCTGTTTACACTGAAATTCAGTAATGATGCAGCTGTGCAACTTTATAGTTACAGTGTGATAATAAAAGCGGTCAGTACGTAGTATTAATAGTTTATTATCGTAATAACTCGTCTAAAAGAACCACATATCTTTGAAATTAATTTGAGACAAGATTGTTCATATTCAGGAAATGCCAAATAATGTTTCAATATAAAGTTTATCAATACAAACTAAAAAAGAAATAATAATTACTCAATTGTTTTATCAAACAGTAATGTCAACGTACAGACCCTAATTTTTGTGGGGGGGCAGCTAGTTATTGAAGTCGCTTATTATTAAACAAATACGTTTTTATAAAAC
Source organism: Homalodisca vitripennis (assembly GCF_021130785.1). NCBI lineage: Eukaryota > Metazoa > Arthropoda > Insecta > Hemiptera > Cicadellidae > Homalodisca > Homalodisca vitripennis. The sequence continues at coordinate 822,301 of NC_060214.1, read as the reverse complement.
GTCGTTTGCATCATTTAGTCTCCTATAGGAAATTCAACACTGCGTTGTTTGTGGGATATTTAGACTTTGTTGGAAATGTTTGGTGAAAGTGTGGGGCCGCGGAATTTTTTTAGTTCGATGTAAAAAATATGTTAAAATTTCACTACATTGTTTAAATATTTAGTATCATTAAAATTACGAAGTTTGACAATAGAATTTGAAAATAAAATTCTATTTGCATCTAAATAGTTAAAAAAATGTCAGTATAATAATTTTTAGACTGGACCTTCTGGACTCATAGTTCTATGTCTTAAAAAAACAGCTGATTCCCACAATGTGGGCAGTGAAATATCAGTTAGGTCCACAACTATCTGAATAATAGGCATAAACACTTACACTTAATTGGGCTGCTGCCAGTTTTTAATATGTATCAATAATTAAAATCAAGAACTAGAACAAAATTTTAGACATTAATTCACATTTAAAACCCATTCATGTAAAGTTCCTTAAAACGATTTTATTAACGTTTTATTTTAAACTTTTGACCAAAATCAGTTTTTTTTTAGCGCGGCGAATGATGATGAACCATTAAAATAAACTGCAATAATTATTCATTTGTGGGCTTTTTTTACTATGCAAAAATTTTTCCATTTAATCTTTGCCTGTATCTCTTCTGAGTTCAAGATCCATTAAGTGTGTATAACTAAAACGTATTATAGTTACGATGGTTTCGTTATAGGACTTTTTGCTATTATAAATGAACTTTAATGAAACGTTATTTAAAAGCGGATACCAAACTGTTTTGTATTGTAGTTAAACTTCGAAAGCAAAACATTTAGTTCACGGTTATTGTTCTTCACTTTTAGGTTCTTGTTCTTTTTCAGTGTTTCTGATTTCTCTTTTTGTTCTCAAATGAAAATAAACAATAATGTGCGCATAATCTCACCAACATTTATAATTGCTACGTCTCATTTGGACAATGATTAAAGCGTTGACGTCATCCAATTATCGGTCTCAATTGAATCTTTAATTCACAAAATTATTGAAATGAATAATCTTCTTTTTGTTTAATATCAGTTCTAGAATGTCAATAAATGATGTTTCATTGCTTAATTATCTCAATAAATAAACTTGTATTAAAAATAACCTAATTTTGAATCCGTTGATGTCTCGCTAATGCAAAGTATTAATGTCAAATCGTATTATTACACAGTTTCATAATTAGGGAATGTTATTCTTAACTGCGGAGCACAGTTTGATTTACTTATTGTTCAGTGCTGAACTGGTTTATATTCTGTTTTTATTTCTTTTATTCTAATTCAACTTATCAGTATTAAATTAGAATCTAAATCTGAACACTTCAATGGTTTTTAAATCAGATTTGTCACAACAGCAGCGATTAATTTGAAATTACTAAATTATTTTCATCGTTCCACTAATGGTTATCGCATATAATGAAATTATGTTGATCATAAGCAGCTTTTAGAAAGTAAAGCTGATGCTCATAGAATGTGTCGGCTATAAACTAGACACTCGCTATGATTGTAAGGGAACTTAATTCAGGTAATCCAATCCTGAGCCTAGAACGAGTTTTCAAAATTTTGATGTGTCTTAATATATAGTAATTTCAATGTAGTACCGTATCCAAAAATTTTTATATATGTTTCTATTAATTTATTTTTTTTATCTAAAATTATTTATTTCCATAAATTATTCTTTTGTGGATAGAAATATTCATTTATACTAGTAACATTTTACGTAGTATTCAGAGGTTAGTTAATACAACACAAACGTACAAACGACGGTTTTACTGTAATCTACATGATCAACATATCTACACCACGACCAAATCCGCTTTAGTCTAATACTAACACAACCTACACACCGGGACCATTGCTTCAGTCTAATACTAACACAACTTATACACGACGTTTTACTATAATCTATTGTTAAACCCAACCTACACACGACACTTTTACTTTAGTCAAATCTACAAACACAACGCATACACGATACATTGCTCTAAGTTCAAATAATAGGAAAACGCATACACGACACACTGCTCTAGTTTAGTATTTAAATAAAACATACACCACGACTTTTGCTCTAGTTGTTAATATTCAGCTTAACACACTGAACAAATTGCTCCAAACATAATACCCCGTTAATGAGCTACAAGTTATCCCGTTAATGGGCTTATTACGATAAAACGTGTTCCGCAACCCTTAGCATTCACCACGGGGTATAGATAGTTGGTGCTTGACTTTAATCGTGTGAATAACGTACAATATTATAATATGAAACAGTTTGCTATCCAATTTTTATATTCTATCTTTGAAAAGGACAATGGTGTCTATATAATACGTGGCTCGAAATTGAATAAACTATATATTTTGGAATATTAGGTATTAACTTTGTAAAACAAAACTGCCTCTAAACATTAAAAAAATCACCATTCCTTAATGATGAGTGTTTTTTACAAGATTCTATTCCATAAATATCTCAAACACCTTCGCTAGACAGCCTTAGTAAGACAAACTCGTTTCAATGTTGCAATTAAATAATCATAGAAAGGTTTAAAAATTCGTTATTTTATTTACCTGGACAAAAAAATCATATAAATTATGCAAAGCTTATAACATTTCCTTCAATTTTGTATTAGCTTTCTGTTACTTCTCTTAAAAACTGTTTTGAGACACCAAGAAATTTGAAATATTATTGCTTTAACCCATAATAATCAATTTTTATTTAAAAACAATGATCGAAAGTAAACTGAATTCCAATTTTTAAATAATAATTTCTAACATACTAGTAAAAGAGATCAATATTTTCAAATGTAGATCGATGATGAAATATTATTTAGAAAATGGAACCACTTTAATTTAACACATTATTGGCCATTCCGTTTCAGTTGTGCGTACTCAGTTTTTTTTTCCCATGTTATTTTATATTTATAAATTTAGTAATTTAAGAATTTAGATTAAAAAGATTTTTTAAGCTCTTTATCACTCAATGGACATTTAATAACTGTTTTTTTAACCATCAATATTTGTTTAAAATGACCAGTCTACCTTATAATTTAACTAACTTTTTTAAGCTTACTATAATTGGACTTTTAGTTAAACTGCCTGAAAAAGAGTATTAACAACTGTTAGTCTTACTGCTTTGTAGGGTTAACATTCTTTAAAATATTTACATTTAATAATATTTCAAAAAAAACTTTTCATTTAGAAAACAAAGCTTATAAGACATTGTTTTATGTATTTTAGGCTTTCAGTCACAGAGCAATAAACTACATTTTGGACTTTTTGCAACAAAGCCGTTTCTAATATAAATATGCCCAAGTTAAAAATAGAAAGAAATGGTGGATGGTCCTCGGTTTTGTAGTTTTTGTATTATTTAAAGGCATTCTTTCTTTTTAAATAGTCTAGTTTGTGTTAATCGTTAAATAAATTCAAGAAAGTATGAACAAATGTCGGTCTAAAAAGTGTAATTAGTCAAAACACTGGTTATATATGCTTTGCTACGCTCTTTTAGTTCAATTGAATACAATAAAAATAACTAATTGCTGACAGTGCCATACATGCAAAATCGCTTGTGATGGATCATTATGTTGGTATTACAAGTAGGCTACACCCACAAAGTTAGCAGCGTATTGTATTTCTTCCAATTGTTAGATGGGCTAGATAATAAAATTACAATCCAGTGCCATAGTCCACTTTATATTTATTTTACCGATATAGAATTATACGTAAACGTAATCAAACAATGTTTTGCCCTGCAAATATTAAATAGGGTAGCAGTATAACAAACCGTCTTTTAAGATATTGGTTATTTCCCGGTTTTTAGAGTTAGTGGATGTTTAAAAAAGTTATTCCGATGAGTACAGTTCGGGTTTCCTCTTTCCGCCCTAGTCAATAAAAAAAAAAAAACATATGCACATATATGAGGATCTGAATAAGCCTACAATTATCTAACACTAACCAACAAAACAGTTGGAGGCTTACTGAGACAGACAGGTTTCAATAAAAAAAATAAAAGTTTTACTTATAACTCCGAACTTGTAATGTTATTTTAGTCGTAAACATGTGAAAAAAGTTTTCGTCAAGTTACGTTCCCGGTTACAATTGTATTACAAAAAAACACGTTGTGCCCTATGTTGGCCACATGTGCTGTACGATGTTCAGAGCTACGACACTTGTGGATGTTCACACACGAGGCTAGTTCTGTGTCTGATGACCAAAAAATATCTCGAGACAATCTGTATTAATATTTTTATCGCATATTAAAAATATTCATCGAGATTTAAAGCTTTGAATTTTTTTTTTAATTGAGACTTATTATTATCATTAGTGATGATTATTTTAACTGTTGGTGAATATTCTAATTTAAATTACTATAGCATTAAACCACATATACCACACAGTTAGTAATACACTCGTTTCTATTAATTTGGAAATATCTTAGTGGTGAATTTATATACTGTTTAATAGCAAATTCTTACTTACACCTAATAAATTTTTTTTAATAATTAAATACATTACCAGAATACAACATAATGTGGATATTATTCAGATAAACATGAAAATTTGTTGCTAATAATGGTTTAAAACTTTTGCTCTTTGTGTTCCCAAGTCACTGGTTAAAAGTTGTTAGTTACTGTAATATTGTCAGTATAAATTTACAAATAAAAATTGACCAAACAGTCATATCGCCGTTGTATAATATTGAGCTTAAACGGAAATAATTGTCTTTTAGTTGCCAAGAACAATATTTAAAAAAGACTCAGACTAATCATTAAATAGTGCTCATGGGATACTAGACAGGATTTTAAAGAAGCCACTACCAAATTAATACATGAAATAATATTATTACGTTAAATTCAATTTCCATGTCATAAAAATTTTACCTTTAGGACCAAAATGTTTTCCACTCATGTTGGTATTACCATGCCACTTGAATAATCAGATTTTAGGAATGTTTCATAAAGATCATTTCATGATCTTACCCCACAATTATGCCATTTCTCAATGGAATCGTATACTCTTTTTGTGCACGCATCTTCCAAGTATAATTTAAAATGTGTATTTAGCATTTAAGATGGTATCTTAATACATCACAAAAACCTATTATTATGCAGTTAAGATCAGATGTTGTATAATCATTTTTCTTAACCGTCAAAAAAACAAAAAAAAACAGTCAACACCGTTTAACCCAAAGTTGTGGCTACTGCATGCTTTATGTAACTTTCTGTAAAATCACTCATTTTTCATCAATGTGTTTCCAAAAGGACTATTTTCTTTATTATAAAAATTGTTACTATTTCATAAGGTAAGTTTTCAAGTTACTTCAATGGAACCAATTTCCTATTCCTATGACTCACTCGTAATCTTGGCCAAAACTACTCACCAGCACAGGGCCCCCAGGTCACTTAGTGTAAGCACTCACGAACTGAAAAGGCTGCATAATGCACAATCGTATGTATATAAGGAGGATGCAATAGTTGTTTACATAATAGTGGTCAAAAGTTACAAATCTTCCCTTGAAATAATACGATGGATCATTACTACACCTGTAGTAAGTTAGTACGTCGCATTGTTAAAACTCATTGCTTCATTAATAAAGTGAGGCACAAACTCGGTATATGTTACAAAGGAGATGTTTTTATTGTCATTTTTCGGTAATATATTTAATAGGAAGCAGTATGGGGCGACGAGGAAACGCCCAAGCACGCACGAAGAAGAAGATGGCATTAAATTATATTTACTCAGCCGTGTCACGTTCTAATACTCAGGGTAGCATACGATTTTAATCTCTAGAGAAGAACATTTCCCAAGACTATGACAAACTCTATTTTGTACACACATGTTTAATTTTAATTAAGGTTTCTACAAGCATGTTGAGTGTAATTATCTAAATGCCCCAATGATAAGGTTTTACTACAACTGATGTAAGTAGAGCTATTTAGAGTAGGTTGCTAGCGGTTTATTTGGATATATTTACTTTTACAGATTGGCCAAAAGAGATTTGAACCGGTGCAGCCGAACCGAGTCATCTTACTAGCAAATGCACAAAACGTTTGACCTCACCTCACGCGGCTGTGTTTCTAGTGATTTATTTCTGTACCGTAAACACATTTTATTTGAACACGACTGGAATATAATCAAGTACATTACTCCAGTTTTTGCCTGACAAGGTCACCAGAGATACCGAATGATGGGTCCCAAGGGAAAGCCCAATGTTTCTTCCTTAGGAAACGGACTCTCTTCCCGTCCGGCTGTCAGCCCAACCAGCCGGCCCACCCAAGAGTGTCCTCTGGCCTGTCTGTAAATGTCTAACCGGCTAAGTTGCATTGATTCACAACATGTGAGTGTGTGGAGCTCACACCCTTTTCATGAGCATCCAATAATTTCTTGGACATTTCTTTCGAAAGTGCGCGTTTAACTTTCGGCGAATCGCATTATAACTTGCTTAGAAAAGCAAAACTAAAAGCAGTAATCCAATAACGGTGTGAAGTCCACTTGATCTGCTTGAACAATGTTGAGTGTTGACTCGGTATGATATTTGTATTTTTATGCTGTGTAAGCACCTTCATGCTGGAACAACATGGCCTGTCAAACTGTTACATTTTTTGTTCCAGAACTTCCAAGCATTTTTATTACAATCTTTCCATCATATTTAAAACTCAGTCTATTGGCTACAGTGTCTCAAATTATATCTTAAAAAGCGGACAAATATTGGTAAGGCGGCGGGGTTATAGTCAGTCCTGCAAAGCACAGCCTTCCTCGCAAGATGAATCAATCTTTCCTTCACAAAACCAACCTACAAAAGTCAATTCACCTACTAGAACAAATGTGTGAAATTTTCTCTTTATACTCAAAAAGTTCCTGTCAGAAAATAACTCGTGCTCTGGTATAATAATTAAGGAAGAATTTCTTTTTTTATAAATGGTCTTTGTGTACTGTAAGACTTGTGGACAGAACCTAACATTCAAAATAGGTAAGCGCGTAGGCCGGGCGAGTACTTGTACTCTTAAAACGTTGTTGATACGAGTTAGTGAAAATTTTTGCAAATTCAGAATATTATTATGAGACACCTGACAACCAGGAAGATACTGTAAAGTATATTAATGTACATAATTATTAGTCCAGTGTACGCACTGAGGTGTATCGGTAAAGGATTGGGATTTGCGCCTATAGTTTGTGGAAATAGTGGATTTACCAAAGTCTCCTACAAAAGGTGACATCTGCATTACAATTCTTGCTCCTGTAATGAAAAATGTTTCCTTAGATACCACGACAGAAGCTGCCAGGAAAGCAATACTGAAAAATTATGGAAGTACGGACTTTGACAGTAGCTGTTGAATCTGGACGTTACAACAGACGAGGTTTTTGGATGTTTCCATTATCAGTAAGCACTTTATGTGTAAATTTTAAATTTTTTGGCAGAAATTAACCTGATTGTAAGGCCAATTACAAGTGAACAAGTAGAGGATGTTGATAGAAGGATTAAAAGAAATCTTTTGTAGGCCAGATGTACAGTATGGAGTGCGTTATAAAAACTTACTTCGATAATGGTGGCTCGAGAAAGGATTTAATTGAGGTATTCAAAGATACAAAATTATGGAAACAGTACTTACAATTAAAAGCCTATTCGTGTTATTCATTGGTGCCACAACTGCATGGGTGTGTAGAATAAGTGCTTTAAGAAAAAAACTAAGAACAATGTAGATATTCAGGGTTGGTAAACAGTTTTAAAAACACGTTTGGACAGATGACGAAGATGCCCCCACGCCCCCCGGGCCATTCAAAATTATTATGGCCTAGTGGATCTACTACGGGAACAAAGGGGAACCTATTAGAAATGAAAAACATCTGTATATTGCAATATATTGGGACATCTGTTGTTATACATGACGTTCCTAATTATGGGTCTCTGTCTCAGGGGGAGATGGCAAAATTTCAAAAGATTATGGCAAACTAACGGGACAATCTACAACCCCACAAAAAAAACATTACGCACCTGAACTCAGGCAGGTTATTGAAGTGAGCTTCAAAATATATTTTTAGGGATTTAGCTGTATCCTTTCACTTTTTGAACATAAATGGCTTTAATGGGCAGCGGGAAAAGAAAAAAAAAAACGCAAATAAAATCTGTTTAAAAAAAACCTCATTTGGTTACTGAAACCTCTACAAATATGTATTTTGTTTTCACTTGAACCATGAGTGTCTATGGTGGCAGTTTCCTTGTTGTAATACAGGGTAATAGTTGTGAGGTATATAATTACCTAAATTTAATGTTGGCTTATATCAGACAGCACGGTTTGTGCAGATATAACGGGACAAAACAGTGGACATACCCGTGAGTGCGGAAAAGAGGAAAAATTAATTGTTGAAGGACATTCTAATAGAAGCTAGATAAGAAGAGGTTAATTTCCTCGAGAGAAATACTGGGAAGAGGAGTTTTAGACTGAATATAAGACCCAAGATACATTCTTTTCACATGCTTCTGAAATGTATTAAAGTATTCTAAAATAAACTTTTATTCTCATATTTCTTTTTTGTAGGTCTAATTTTCAAATTCTTTAAAACATTAAACGATTAATGACCAAATTATCTCAGAAGGTTATTCAATAAACCTAATAAAACTTTGCGTGCATTGCTGTGCACTATAGAGAAAATTAGAGGAGGCATTTTGCTAATGTTTAGTATATTTAAAAAATAATTGTTAAAAAATTTGCACATTTTTCAAAATTGTTTTATATATGCAATAATAAAAATAGTTGTTTATATAATTATTATTTCACTAAGCTATACAAATAGCTCTAATAATTTCCCCATATAATGTTTCCGGTAATACAGTCCTGAAAATTGAAAAAACGGTTTAATTAAAATTGGTAGTAAAGATTTCACTAATATTTCCGTACATTAAAAGTGTTATTAAACATATCTCTAAATAACATGGGCCAGATGAGATCTACCGGACTCCTACTTATGATACCAGTTAAAATATTCTTTTAAAAATGTTGTTATTTTTAAATGTCCCTGTAGCATTTTTAGACAATACCTCAGAAACTTTCTATACTTTTGCAATATATGCACGTAAATAAAAAACGAGATTCTTTGGAAGATTTTGTTAAAGAACTCCTGGGGCGCCATTTTTATCTTATCAATTCTTTTAAAAGAATACATTTCCAATTAAATCACGATTAACGAGAATTACTCTAGTAAAAAAATCACCAGATATTTTATGCGTGTCTCGAGAGGTTCTTAGTTAAGGCTTAACGTGATTTTTTGCTTGCAAGTGCAGATATTAACTCGTTGACTGCGGCAGGACCCACCAATTCGAAGTAACCTGCAGACACAAGACAAGAACGCTCGGTATAGACCAGAAGTGAAAGTGCTAACTCAACATGGCTTGTGCTTCATGTGCTTTTACACAGGTTATCTAACGGTGAAATACTCGTTTAAAACAACATGACTCTGATGTCCTACCAGCCGTGGTCGTCATATTGCTCGTTTATATTGGTAAATTATCCACTTAAAAGAACAGCAACCAAATTAATTGCTCAATTTAATAAGGTCCGAGTACCGCTTTATAAAACAAATAATACCGATTTTTTCAAGTAAAAATATTCGCTATTTGTGACTTTTTGATATATTTTAATTAGAAACTGTTACTGAGTTGTTTATCTTATAAACAAATTTGTCATCTTTTAGTACATAACATTAGAGTAACTATATGAAAGTAGAATTGTATTATCAAAAACATAACTATCTATAGCTTAATTTAAAAACAATACAGCCAACGGTATAAATAAAACAATTACTAAAAGCATATCTAGCATTTAAAACATGTAGTACTAAGATAGTTACTTATGAACGCTAAAAATATTCCTTTATCGTAGTATGGAGCAACTCAAAGCTAGAAACAACTTGATAACTTAACTTACCATAGATAAATGTTTTTGTAGTGTTACTAGCGGATATGCATCTCCTTCCCATCTGTTATTAATGGAACAATTCCCTTATTTTACATGTATTATAGTTTTTCTTTAAGTAGGTGTAAACAAATACTTCTAGCTATGTTTACAAAGTGTGGGCCATCTGTATTGACCCAATAAAGCAAGTTTAAGTAAGGCACACACTGGTTTGTGTAAAGTATGGAGACGTAAGCTCCGTCGTATAACAGCGGGGTCAGATCCCTTTGCCAGTATTTGGCACTAAAACGTAAAATCTCACAGTTTTATTTTTATGCATGGTCAACCTGTGATAAACCTGTCGTCCCAGTAAAGCAAAGTTAAGTAAAGCACACACTGGTTCGTGTAAAGGACGGATACGTAAGGCACGTCATATAACAGCGGGGTCAGATCCCTTGCCAGCACTTGGCACTAACGTAAAGTCACGCTGTTTTATTCTTCTGCATTGTAAAACCCTGAGCAGATTGTCGACCCAGTAAAGCAAGGTTATGTAAGGCAAGACACTGGTTCGTGTAAAGTACGGAGACGTAAGCTCCGCCGTATAACAGCGAGGTTTAGATACCTGGCCACCACTCGGGAGTAACGTAAAATCTCGCTATTTTATTCTTCTGCACGGTCAACCTCACTTCCACACAAGTCACTGTTATATAAGTTATTTCGGAATAAACCATGAAGTGTAAAGCACATTTGATGAATTCCTGAATTAAATCGAAATTAAAAAAAGGCCAATTAGAAAAATAAAATAAACCTATGAGACGTAAATATTACCAATGGAGAATCTAGTATTAAATTTTGTCATAAATTTTGTTAGAGTACACACTATATTTATTTAGCAAGGTGCAAGTAAAACAGGTAAAGTTGTACTTCTTCTATCAGTGTAACAAACTGCATCCGATCGGATTATCCGAACCGTCTTCAAATATTAAAGGCACTTACATAAAGTGAAATTAATTTACAAAGTTATATGAATAAAATAAACTTGTGCAAAATACAAAGTTAATTAATAAAATACTAAGTGTCATGTAACGAGATTCGGTAGTAAACATCCCTCGGATATGGCCTTAACAGGCTCTCTTCGAGTTATTTTAACATGGACTCTTATGGAGTTATTTTAGCATTGTCTTTAATGGAACATACATTTGGTACTTCGTATCACAGACTTCCTGCTTTCCAACACCTTATCTCAGACTTCCTGTTTATCTCAATACTTACCTTCTGTAACCAAACCATCCACGGCCAGATATAGTGAAGACTATGACGCCAACAATTACAAGTACCCAGGCGTCCGCCTGCACTGCCGGGACCCCGACGCTGTCCTTATGTCTCCCGCCTGTATCGCTCATACCCGGAATCGATATGCCCGACCTTTACGTGCGCCTACGCCCACAGCCTCCCCTCCTATCGAGTATCCCGAGAATCTGAAGGCCCTAAACCACATACTGCCAGGGCTCAAAAACTTAAGCACACCGGACCTTACCGCTTACTCTTTACTGATCGTTGTCCACATGTGGCCGTACATAAAAATTTCCTCAGGCGAGTAATTATTGTAATACATACAACTGATAAGAGATCAGAAACGTAGTGTTAATAATGTTTGCACTAAAAATTGCAACGTCTGGAAAAACTCTGTTTACTTAACAATCCTTCCATCGTATAAAACTAATTTCAAACTAAGGCCCAAAAGTTAGAAACATTGAAATGTAAAAACTCAAAATATAAACACTAGCACTGCGCTGTGAGTAAGCCTGTGGGGAATCCATACAATATTCAAATCATACAAAGCGTCCATATTCGTAGTAGATGATAAACAAGGGAATTATTTAATACAAAGTGGTTCTCATGGAACCATAGAGCAATATGGGAATAATGGAGTGTCTAGGATCATCCGCAAATGCCAACACTAGGCAGCGACAGGAACAGCGGTCCTGGGCTGACTGCGTAGTAGGCACCGCTAAAGTATATGGTTTCAACCGCTATAGAGGCGCTTGTCTAATTTATTACATTAAGTTAGAATCAACTCAGTATTTAAATCGTGCACCACAGACACATCTAAAGTTAATTACACTCGCATATGGAGACAAGGACCAAATCCAATTCTGAAGAAAAAAAGTTATTCATAAGATCGAACCACGCTACTAACTGATTTCGTCAACCCAGCTTAGACATTCCTATTGTAAAAAACAGGAGTTTCTCAAGGCTGAATACTGTGTACTATTTCTATTTCTTCTTTTCATAAATGATTTACCTGTTATTTCTTCTACATAACCTGGAGAGCATAGATATTCATGTCACCCTTTACGCTAATGATACGAGTATAATACTCCATCACGTAAATCCAAAAAATTCTCAATAAAAAATATTATTTTACTCTCTATGATATTATTGGTATCATATTTTGAGATAAATAAATTATTCTTTAACTCATCCAAACAAAGTTTTTCTTGTTCTTCATGAAATCAAAACCGAAATCACAAAATTCTTTGATTAAAAATGAAAACAAAGTGCCTTGATAATTTTGTAGGGGACCTCTTAGCATTATTAAAAAGATTGAACTCTAAAGTATTTGCTTTGCCCGGTTTTGTGTCTTAAAATATTTCTCAAGACCACATACTTTGGAATGTTTTGAATCAAGAGTGGTTTACGGGATAATATTCTGGCAGTTTTGTTACCGGCCATACCTCAATAGTCTTCATTCTGCAGAAGAGGGCTCTTAGGATTGTCTGGGGCTTTAGCAGGGGGTGGGGGGAAAATTGCCGGGATCGTTTCCGATCGGATGGCGTCTTAACGTTGCCTTCACTACTTATTTATCATCACACATACATTTATCTCCGAGATCTATTTATCCTATTTATATAATTTTGTACATGAAAATACTAGACAAACCAAAATATTGAGTAATTAAACATTTATTCTTTTTTTTTATGTTTTTATATGCATTAGATACAAAGGAAGTAAAATAAAAATAAAATCAACGACAAAAATGAAACAATTGAGCTTTGAAATACCCTGTAATTCCATTACAAGTGAAGCTGTTTTACAAATAATCCGAAGAAAAATACCAATTACAAGTAGCTTACATTATATAAAAGTAAACGAGTACACAAGGGTTACGTAACGCTTTTAAACGCTTAGAAGTCTGATCCATTAGTGAGATACATCTTTGTGAAAAACTCCATTTTCGATGTGACAATCCAGCTAACAAATCATTTGCGAGTGCGGTGTCTGACAGTGTAACTTGCTGTAATCTGAATCTATAGCATCTTCTTATTGGAGGACAAGTGATCCATTAGTAAGATAACATCTTTGTGGGAAAACTCAAATTTTGATGCGACAAACCCAGCCAACAAATCTATTGCTTAGTGCGGTGTCTGACAATGTAACTTTCCTTAATCTGAATATATAGCATTCTTCGCGTCATAATGTCATGCTTTTTTAGTAAGTCAGGCTTACAATATAAACCCAGACCTGGCTGCAGATAAGCTTAAATTGCTTCACGAGTGTTTCTGACAGTCTGTTACGCTCAATCATAAGTGATAGTGACGCCGCATCTAATGTAAACACTTTTTATTCAGCAGGTTCTATCACCATAACAGACCACAAGGGCATTTAGATATTGTGTTAAAAATGATATACAAACCGAAAGTAAAGTTAAATTTTGTTATACATTCACTTAAGTTTTATATTATAATTGAACAATATTGAGAAAACATGTCGAGGTTGTAACTCCGTGTGCAGGCACAGTTGTACTTAGTCTCGGATATTACCCGAAATATTTCATATAGTTGAGTTAGTAAAAAATACAACTCTAGTTAAAAAAATAATACTTTAAGATTGTCTCTCTAAGCGTCCGGATGGTAACGGAGAGCCGTTTATTTATTTTTGTATTGTTGGCTATTCGCTGGAGAAACCTCAATGTGGGCCATGTCTAGTCAGAGAAAGTTTGCTCTTAATCAGTTATTTATCATTCAATTAATATAATGTTAGTGTTAGATTTGTGTTAATATCCTCTAAAAGCTGTTGTTGTGTGTAATTTTTGAGAAAAACTGCTGATGTTGAAAGATATTCATAGTTTAAATCTTTTGTTGGCCGCCATTTAGAAAAATACTTAAGATTAGGTCATGATAATTTTACCAGTAATTTGCATAGTTATCGTAAATATTTTAACTGAATTTGATATAATTAAACTTATTACTTTTAAATATATCATTTTTTTGTACAAAAACTAAGCATCAGTGTCTCATGTTCATATGGTGAAATATCAAATATAAATTTATACATACATATACTTACATTTTTTATCTGTTTATTTAAAGTTCCATTTATATGGTAATGTATTAAATTGAATTTATGTATTTATATGTTTGTACTGCTCGCTATTTTATAAATTCAATTAGTTTTGATTAATATTAACCTTATTTATTATGGTAAATTTTGCTATGGATTTCAAGTTTTAATGTACATGTTGAGCACCATATTCGAACAATAACACTTTCTAACTAAAGATATTCTGTATTGCAAGCTATCTCTAGTGCGCGTCACAGATGATTGTAGTCTCATAATGAGTCTATAATTGCAAATTTATTAAATTTTAGATACAGTTAATAAATTAAACTGTAATGTATTTAACATTGTTGTATAATATAAAAAGCGACTTCTCTTTTTTCCCATTAACAGACAAGAGCCAAGCAAATTCAAAGTTACATTAAACTTTAAATATTGAAACAAAATTTTATGAAATACCATGCAACTAAAATAATTTCTCTTTGGACAAATTACTTTACATTAATAAGTAAAATATTTTATATTAAAGAAGAAATCAGATGAAGCACCTTGATACTAAATGAAAACTCAATATTTCTAAATAGTTTACATTAAATAACATGTACATGCCTAATATATGACCAAAGTTTTAATATCACAAAGGAAATAATATCCATACATCAAGAGACACAATTAGGTTAAAGAACCTAGTGAAAACAGCATTTAAGTACAGCAATCATTCACAGTTACTACATGGGTGTATGATTAGGAAAACAGGAAAGAGCCTTCGTAGGCCATAATGGTATTTGCGTAGATTAGAATTGCAAATTTTGGATTTAGGATATCTTTGACTGGTGAGTGTATTAGTTGTAAGAAGTAATCTGAAATAAAATAAACTACGGATATTTTTTTAAGAACTCTGATAATCAGCAATATTGTAGGGAAGTAAGCCAAGCATATAAAATTAAAAGTGAAAAATATTATAAAAAGGAATAATTACTAAAATGACAATTGATTGATCTATTTTTAGTTAGGAGAGGAGAAGGGACACTTTCAGTCACTCAATGTCCGACTGTATAGTCTACAGTTTACGAAGATGAGTGATTCGGCCTCCTCACTGCTGATTAGAATCTACAACTTCTTGTTTCTTTTTTGAAAACCTCAAGGGTGGGAGAATCAAACCACTTGAAATTTCTGAAACTATAAAAATAAAATTACTATATAAAATTGTGCTAAATTAAATCTGTCTTTGTCGTAAATGATTTGTATTGGTGATCAATGTAAATTCCACCCTTTTTTGCTTTGCATATCTTTTGCTATACAAATGTTGGACCATTGAAAGTATTTAGAGAGAAATGTTAGTAAATATGAATAAATAAGACTTTAATTAAAAGTGTTATAAAAGGACAGATTTTCCAGTTTTATAAAACAGTAATAAAAAAAATCCTTAATCACATATCGTCTTTTACTCACTTGGAAACGTTTTAGCTTTCTCAAGGTAACTTCTTTGATGTAGAAGCTGTCTTTGAGTTACATTTAATATTTGATTTACGAGTAATATAAAACCATCCACGATTTTTACTAAAAACGTTTTTCACTGGAATGAAGTCTTGATCATGTTAATACCCTAGTCAATATTTTAGTTGACATTATCTTAAGATGTTCCCTATGTATTAAGTAATAATTTAGAATTACATAAGTAGTTCACTTCTTCAGTCACTTCTTCATTTAGAAAACCTGAAACTGAAACGTAAAATTTCTTTTACACAAATTTATATTTCTAAGAAAATATATTTGTTATATGTAAATATTTGTAGTTTTAACTCGAAAAGTAATGACATATAAACGAAAAATAGGTAAAAAAAATTGTTTAGCAACTTATACTGGTTAAAGCTACTGGACATTATAATTATCATTGCGCTTTTTACTTATGACATTTAAACTGCTTTTCTAATCAAAACGTTGGGAACATAAATTTATTGTATTCACATATCCGGCTGTCAATACTATTATGAATAATCGAAAACAGTTTTATGTCAAAAGCTTTATGGGCTATCGGAAAGTATTGAAATAGACATAGCACATCTCAATTTTGCCTTTAAAACTATTATCATTTTATATATAAATTACTATGAGTTATACTACGAGTTAGAGTGCCCAACAAACAATTATAAACTGTTTAGTAATATTAACCTGCGCTCGCACACAAGTTTTCTAACAACATTCTGGCACTGTGGTGAGTGCAGCTCCATCACGTAGACAGTTGTGAATCCTGCATGAGATGGTGTTACGAGCCGAAAGCTTTTAGTCTTATCAATAAGTTACGTTCTACATACTGATATAGTGTCAACGGGCCTGAGGAAGCTAGTTGTTGTAAATGTTCTATGGCGTCTTCAGACGTGAAATGGTCATATTGTTAATGTGTCCATATGTCGGGACGATAAAATTATAGGAACTTGAAAAATAGGTACAATAGTGTCTTCATGGTCCAATGAAGAAATTCTGTCGACTTTCAAGGTAAAAGATCAAATGAAAGTCCGTCTTTATGTCAGAAACTTTGGTGATAGTTCGTTCAATCTCAGCTTATATTTTCTGTTGCATCCATCCGTACTTTATTACTTTGATTTGTTTTTGAAAATATCCTAATATAATTACAAGTATATATATATAATTATATTATATATAATATATATATATATATATATATAATATATATAGTATTTATTTATTTATTGCAAAGCATTTTCATTCTGCTGAGATATTATTAAATTTGTGAGTTTTAAAAGAAACCATTGTCTTATTCAAAAATGTTATTTATATATATATATATATTATATATTATATATATATATATTTATATATATATATATATATATATATATATATATATATATATATTTAAACGACGACATATAAGTAATAAAATGAAAGTCAAAGGAAAAAGAACGACTGACTGAAGAACAGAATATTCAATAGCATAATCGTTATTTACCGTTTGAAAATGAAAAATTATAAATTAAAAGAAGATTATAAACTGTAAGAAATATTGTACAACAAATAAAACAGAGACATTATGGTTATTAAAATGTAGACATAGACAGCGGACTTAAGCTAAAAGTAACGTGATTTAATAACGAGACATAAGCAATGATTGGAAGGTTACTGATATCTATAAAACTGAGATATCTAGGTTAGTTTTGACATAAAGTAGGCTATCGTTTGCTTTCTACAGTTTTAGACTAAACCATGTAATCAATTTTCCCTGCTTTATTGCACATGCATAACACACATACATTTAAATGTGTGTGTGTGTGTGTGTGTGTGTGTGTGTGTGTGAGTGTGTTCGCTTGTATTGTATTTCTAAGGTATTTTGATTTTTTTACCAACCTTAGTCCACCCAGCAAACAAAAGTATTGAAGATAGCGGCGGAGAGAGGAAGTCAATCCTCGTTTCTATCACAAGACAAAAGATGAAAAGCTCGACATATAAATCACTGCCGTTGGTTCCGACTCAGTCACAGGACCGTCACTCACTATTCCCTGCTTTATTGGACACGGGTTTTGTACCTTCAAACTTCTCTTCTTTTAATCTGATTCATAACTGAATTGTTTGTGAAACAGCGAACACCTCATATTATTACCTGTACTCTTTAAACTTGTAATGATTCAGTACCAAAAAAATTCCGTGTTATTTATATCCAGATTCACTATATTTGATTTGTTTATCAGTTTCACCGAGTGTTGAGTGCATAGACAACGGCAGTGCTCGTATTTCAGACCACTTTCAGATCGCGGGGTTAGTGTGATTCTGTAATAGAATATTCCTATCAAAATATAGCTTTCTGTGCTACCTAAACCTTGGTTACCATCAAGTTTTAAGTAATCAACTTTTATTCTTCTTTATATTTAGCACATCTAACTTTCGGATTACCAACCCCCTATAACAACTGAATGATGGTGAACATCATTTAAAAACCAGGGAAAGTACTACGTACAAACTAAATATTTATGAAAGAACGTAAAATCTCTTTTTATTTTAGAGTTCGTACATCATTACAAGTAATTCCTTATGAATTAATTAAATTATTAAATTAATTATATTATTACATAATTAGAAACCCTAATGTTATAGTTTTATAAAGGCTTTGCAATTCCCAAAAGTATTAATATTAGTCGGAAATAATACAATCTGTTAGGCGAGAGGTTTAATTTGTCCAGTTACAGTGCAAGATCTCCCACAGTTCACAACACGTGTTCCACACCGCCTCAGAGTTGGTAACGATAATTCTCAAACTGATGTCTGCAATTGTCTAAGTTAGAATTATAACCATTATATACTGTATCGCTTTCCACAACGCATTACACCAGTAAATATGGCTTTCATATACAAGAAGCCATAGCAAGGCTAGTAGTTAAGGGCGCTGTCATTAATTCATACATTACAACGCTTGTTTTATCCTCGTATCAGTCAATGACTACTATAAAATAGTTCAAACTTATTATATAGGGAGTTACAGAACCTGTAAATATTATAATATGAACACTTTTCGACTGTAATGGAGATCCAAATGAACCCTACCAATAATAATACCAAGTTTATAAAGTCAATACAACTTTAATAAAACGTATTTGCTAAATACACAGGCCAGAAATAGTATTTAATGGATGTCCAAAACATACTAAAACACAGTCAGGAATGCCTCTTCAGCTACCGCCTAAAAAAATCCCGAACAAAAACATCCGTCCATCCAACTACTACAGTATTGAAACTGTACGTAAACCATGCCAACCGTTGCTTCGTCTGGTATGAGATGGTCTGGTAGTTTTGGTATTTTGAAAGTTTTTGCAACCCACCGTATTTTGGAAGATCTACCCAGCTTATAGCTACCACTTTCTGGAAGCTAATATTCCTGATTGGTTTTTGGAAACTTATAGAGGCCGGTAACGTAAACTGTCTTACTTCAGGAAGCTACCGTTTACAGGTTTGTCTTTTGTTCCTGACTCCATAGCGAGTCGTGATTAGGAGGTTTCGGCCACAGCAAATCTATGTTTCTCTAGGTCCCTCAGCACCTAGAGAAACTGCTGCCTGCGAAACGTTCCTCTAAGTATCTCTACTCTGTACGCTTTAGGCTATACACCATGAGTGTTGGATGAGATCTCTGAACCCTATCCTCGCGTGTTCTAAATTTTTACCAAATATTTGATATACTACTAGTAGTTACGCGCGGACTTCGAACGCAATTTCGAGAACTAGTACGCTATATTCAGGTATTCTTTTTTATCACATTCTAAATATTCCTGAGATAATTGATAGTCGTTCCTTTTTGAGCCTCTTGGGTGCATTATGAAGGTATGTACCATATTTCCTGCCTTTATCTTTCGTCGTTTTTTGCTAGGTGTTGATAAGTTATTCAGTACAATGAATTTAATTGGGTGAATCTCAATAAACTAAATAGGTTATAAAGAATCAAATTCGGTATGTTAAAGTTAATTTTCTGTCCTAATATAGTTCCTGTATTATTGTGGAGTTTGCCTTGTGCTCCGATCAAGAAAATGTATTAACGCAAACCAATTTCGACCATAAAAGCGTCATCTTTCTTCTCTTTTCATTTACCTTCGATCTAACCAAATTTGATAACCTTATTTGCAAATATTCATGGCTTTGTACAATGAGGTGGTTTTTATAACAACGTATAATACTATTTTCATTGCATAAAATAGTTTATTGATCATTGGTGCAATATAAATTTATAATTATACAATAACTTTTATATGCTATCTGCATTACAATACAGATCAAGCACATTACAATAACAATTTTCTAAATTTTAAATATAACAAACGTTTCTGCCTCTTTGTTGAACTTCAGCTGAAAGTACTAACAGCTTTTATGTATCAGTTCACTTTGTATTACGTGTCGTAGCGCAGTCTGCCGGGATCGAAGGTAAAACATTGAAAATGCAACAACAATGTATAAATAAAACATTAATTAAATAAACAATACAAAATTGGACACAGTTGTACATCTTAACCATTTCCGAATCCCCTTTAAAACAAAGACACATTTTGTCAAAATCGGTCCAGCCGTTTATGAGGAATTCAGTAACATACACACACACAAAGATGTAATATAGATAGATGAAATTGTCCAATACAATATCGCACACACTATACTAAAAAACACGTTACATTGATTATTCGTGCAAGACAGTTTTTACGTAATTAAACGATGCTGACACTCTTTACTAAAAGCGCTGATGTAATTATTTTGAACAAGCATTTTCACAATATATGAGTGAATTTTCGTTAAAGTTAATATATATCTGTATATTATTGGAACTTAGTTTTTTAATTTTTTTATCGGCTCTTCTGATCTTCTAAAAATCCGCTAATATACTTTTATATAATTAAGAGGTACTGTGGCGTACATTGTTTAAAGCGTGTTTTCTTACAAGCAATAAATATTTTGGGGATCTGACCGCTAGAAAAAAAAATATCGGGACAAACGCCTCAATTTGTGTCGGATTGTTTAACGTAATTTAAAAGGATTTTAGTCGTCATCAATGTGAGATAAAGGAGCTATTCAGTGTTTTGAAATTCTTTCAATTATTTATTTAGGTGATTTAAAAAATTTTGAAATTATAACCAATAAATCTCTAATGAGATATACCTAATCTGTTCAGCAATTTATATAAAACAAAGTACAAAATCAGTAAACTATGACCACTTATAATCAAAGAAATGTTGCAGATAACAATGTTTGGAATATATACAAATTATATTCGATAATGCAATCGGAAAACATTATCAGGTGCCTTTAAATCAAATAAACTTAACCTAAAAACAGGGCATATTCTTAATAGATTACGATAGGTAAAACACGCGTCTTCAGACTAAAGACTATTTGGCACTTACTTTTTAAAACAAACAGAAAAGAATAAAATATGTACGTAAATAATTCAAGATATTTAATATGCTCTTAAAAACAAATGTTTTACCTTGCTGTTACGTTCTAGTAATTTTTATAAATTATTGTCTGCACTTAAGTGAATCTCTCTAGTTTATGAAACTGAATATTCAAATAGGTTGAAGTATGTCTCCATTAAGTGATACTATGTACCGTAATAGACAATACCTAGGGAAATTGAATGTTGGAACGTGTTGATATTATTTGTTTCTAATGTAGGAAATATTCAAGTATGTGAGAAATTGGTCAATTGTGCTCGAAATACAAGAAATAGAGCCATTTTAGAATGTACTTTCTGTGTACGAACAATCTAAAATTTTACTCCATATTTCGTTAATATTAATGTTTTTTCACAACAAATCAAGAAAAGTAGGCGTTTTTACATAAAAATCACAATTATTTAATTGAATATATTAAGCCTGCTTTTCAATGAAAACTAAGTATGGAAGAGTAAACATCAATTATAAATGGATTGACCGCTTTAGCCTTACTATTATTTTATAGTTAAATAAATACATTTCTCTTTATCTACAAGATATTTACCCAATGTGGATAATACTGGAAATGAGAATGCTTCTTAGCTGACTGAAACTATTTCTAACGTACTAAAACTTTGAGGGAATCCTCTAAACTGCGATACTTCACAATCGAAAATAACAGATTCATATTGTAATATATTAATAAAAGGACACAAAGGTGTTACCACAAGGAGACCTTAATTGAGCTAAATTTTCCATAAGTATGTCATTAATCCATTTTATGTATAGGGAAAATTATAAAATCACAATCTCCATGTTTTTTCCATTCTGACAACTTATAATACATGGAGGCACTTCTTGTTATCAGCGTCACGTGTAATAGGCTTCGCTAAAGCTCAGCCAATAAAGAATATTGTAATTTACATGTACAATTTACGTAATTTATTGGATATATATTACAGAAAAAAGTTTTCGTTACATTTAAACATTGTAGGGCGTTCAGTTAAGTACATTGTCCATAATTTTCAAACGCTACAGCTCAGAACTTTATTTCAAATATGTCATTAAGTTTATATTATACATATTAAGGGTAATATAATTTAAGACATTTGCCATCGTTATTTGTTTAAAATGTACAACGCAACGTTTCGAAGTTAAAATCTAAAAGTCTTACTCATGTGTAAAAGATACTAAATACGTGAAAATTCACATAAAACTTAGAAAGTGCATGAAAGGATTGCCACCTAAAAAAGTAGATATTAAGGATAAAACATAATAATACGTTCTTTTAAACTCTGATATTTATAATACATTTTTGTTCTTCATTGACAAATATTAATCGGCAAAAACAATGCAGTAATTACTAAAATACAACTGGAGTTATTGAATGTAAGAAACCAATCGCTACATTTTAAATCTCTTAAAGAATATATTCTTATGATATTTATTTAATTCTTGGGCTTTTTAGAAAGCCTAGGAATCAAAAACATTTCAGGGAAATTTATCTATTACTACAAAAATTTTACTGCTAAATTTTAGGTTTTATATAAAATATAACTTAGTTATAACAGTTGAAATATCGCTTTGAAAATTGTTTGGATGAAAGTAAAACAAATAAACAATTCGAAAGTTTTATGTATTTCTTTTATGGGAACTATAATTTCCGTAAGACATTTACTATTTTAAAAAAAAGTTTTGTTATATTTACTTGTTATATCATTTATTTAATCACATGCGATCATGAATATTGAATATAATATGTAATTTCTATTTAGTTTTAAATGGACCTTTAGATAAAAACGCCAAACTGATAATTTAAGGTTTTACCAATAAATTTATAAAAAATGTTTATTTTGTATTTAATAAGCAAATTACAAACATATTTGATCTTTTTGTGTAAATAAACATTTATCTCATACGACATCATGACCATTTAAGTATTTTATCCTGCCAAAGACAGCAACATATCATCTTGGAAACTAATTAATGAATTACAATTAAACACGCAGCATAATTGCTTTAGTGACAGCTGTATCAAACTTCAAACAACTGCTTTTATTACAGAAGGGGTTGTATTTCTCTTTATGTAAGAGGGTATTTCTGGAAACTACTACATTGCTAGATACGAGCTAAGGTAAACTTAAATTGTTTTATTTTTAGTTTGATAGATATTTTCAAGGAAACATTACGTGATGTTGCTAGTGACACATTCACCAAATTTTAAATAGATTTTTCGATTGGTGGAGATCGCAGTAATGCTGCTTGGAACATTGCACATTCAAGAACAGATGCCTCGAATTGGCAACGATAACTTAACATATAAACTGACATCTGCTACTACCTTAGTTTCAATTACTTCAGGACTGAGTCTCATTAGTTTTCATCTCGTAACACGCTCCAGGAGATGTGTTGTACTATTGTACCACTCAAGTGAGGAGTAATTGCGTACTTAGTCACATACAAAATCAGATAATATCGAGTAATTTGTACAGTTTAACATTTTTAAAACCAATTTAAGTAAACAGAAATATCTTCTCATTTGCCACTTATTATAACTATTACTAATTGATTAACAGGGGTTTCAGTTAGGTTTAACACTCATAATGAATTTGTCTTGTGCAGTAATAAATAAATAAAACAAAGAAGAATAAAATGAAACGAACAAGAGAGTGCACAACAGAAATCAGTATAAAATATTACATAGTGGAGTTTTGGACAGTGGTAATAGCAGTTGCATACGTTTGAATATTGACTTAACCTCTTCTTCGCCCCCCGCTTAGAGGAGGGTCGGGAACCTGACGCTGGTACAGATTTGACTCTTGAAATCTGGAGTTATGTTCGTCTGGGGAATTGGAACTTAATTCCACTTTTACAGGGAATCAGCCCTTCCCATCATAGCTAGCATACCTTATGTGTAGAAAATTTGGTTGCTCCACCGTGCTTTCTACACATCATCTCGTGATCATCATGAGATCGTTTCCATCATACCATAGTGCACTCTTGTTCACCTGATGAGACCATGAGAATACCTATTCACCTATATTATACCGTATCTTGTGGCCTTGTTGTGAAACGATGTAACGAGGGAATTGTGAGCTTCTTCGTTGCCAACTTATTTTCGATCTCTTCAGATCCTCATCCCAGGAGTCAAGTCTGTAATAGCGTCTGACTCTAGACGCTGTACTAAGAGGAAGTTGAAGAGGAGGTTAAGTCAACATTCACATGAAATCAACCCTTCCCACATATATCTACTGTATGTGCAGAAATTCATGTAGCCATCAAGATATTATAAAGTAATTTATAAAAAAGTAATAAAAACGAGCTTATAATTATAATATTTAAATACAAAAAATAGAAAATCTAAAATTAAACTAGGTACTTATTATAGATGTAAATTTCTCTGTATTAACAGAAACTTAATCGAGACTTCCATTTGATCATAAGGAACTAATGATAAATACCGTATTAAAACAATACCAAAGTGTACTTTCATACGATTTTTGAGCTCTTGCAAGAACAGACTGAACTTTGAGCAAGATAGATCCCACGCTAACCACCCACGTTAACGAGAGTCCCGTAATTACGTTTGGATAAAAACAAACTAATTATGTTATTTGTTGCCAATTAAGATCCAAGAATAGCGTAGGCGGCACAGGGCTGGTATCATGGGGACAGAACTGCCTACTGTTTACCGCAACTGTAACAGTAAACAGTTACAGTTATGATGCTCTTTACATGAATGAACACTGTAACATCCCGCCCTTACTTCTCTTGCACATATTATAGGCACATAAATACACATGCCTACTTAGGTTAACACATTTTTTTAGTTTTTTACATTTTTATTTAATTTTACCTCTTTAAGCGCGTTTCTCAGATATCCGTTTAAAACCTGTAAGCGTGTAAACAGTTAGACATCTTCGATTAAGGATTTGCGATTAATTATTGGTAAATAAGAGTAATAAAAGATTTTGGTTATACAACGTCAAATAATGGCTTTTGTATTTTATTTAAAAAAATATAATGTTCCGGATACTTTTAAACGCCCAATACAGTGAATTTTACAATAAGGCCTTTATTACGTGTAGCTCTAATATATTACATTATATCCAATACACGGGTATCTATTGGTGGTTAGTTTACAAAGATCCGTAAGCTTTAGCTGCCAAAAATCTGTGCAACATGCGTGTATAACAATGGTCGCCCTAGGCGAACTCTAATAGTCCAAATAAGGGATCTGCATGTGGCAGTTCCTATGTTAGTCTGGATCTCAATAATTATACAGGACTAGCACTTCTCCTGACGAATAATAGGAACGTTATAGTTGGCTATTCTTTCAATTTTTATTCAAAACTGTCTAGAGGTAAAGTAAAAGTGGCTATACAATATTACCATATCCTGATCTATAACTCAATGGCTGGAATTATGTTCAAAAGCATTTATTTGGGACTCTGAATTGAGGAGTGAAACAAAATTTTATAAATGGAGTACACACCAAATAGTAAATCAAATGTCTCTGTATTCCAAGTATTTTAATAACAACCCTCAATGATTTCAGTCATATTTGGTTTATTTTAAAATAGTATGGAGGAATCCTAAAGTCCAAGTAATATGATGGAGTCCCATGGTATATACGTATATAATCAATGAATATGAAGCGAAATTAGGTATTTATGAGAAACACATTCTTCTGTTCAATTCACTTTAATTAAAAATAGTGTATATATAGCTCACTAACTCTAAGGATATTCTTTCAATTTCAGCCAAGTGTATGTAGAGACGACGGGCTGATGAGAACAAAACTTACTAGGTTTTTTTTAGTTATTTCAGATACAGCAAGTGTCACATCATGAAAATACCTATTTATAAATTACAAGAGATACTTTGTTAAACTGTATTAAACTAATGGAATGATATAATGTGCAACAGTTCAACAAGTAATAAATATGTTGTAGTCATGTAGTTTAACTAAAACGAAATTAAAAAAAAAAAACGTATTCCTATGACATATAAGTATTAGCACTTTATACAAACAATAGCGTTTTAATAGTATGCAAAATTTTATCCTTATATTAGTAAGCCTTACACAAGTATGATGGAGAATAATTCTGCACTACTAGAACTATACAATCTTGTAAAGCACCGTTATAGCTAATCAAATGCAGAATTTACTCCTTAAATTACTAATCCTCACACTCTAAGTTTTTATGAAGAATCTTTCTGCACTACTATCATTATGCAATCTTGTAAACCCCCATTGTGGCTAATATATGCAGAATGTAATCCTTACATTAGTAATCCTTACACTCTAAGTTTTTACGAAGAATCTTTCTGCACTACTATCATTATACAATCTTGTAAACCCCCAACGTAGCTAATATATGCAGAATGTAATCCTTACATTAGTAATCATTACACTCTACATTTGTATGAAGAATCATTCTGCACTACTATCATTTATACAATCTGGTAAACCCCCATCGTAGCTAATATATGAAGAATGTAATCCTTACATTAGTAATTCTTACACTCTAAGTTTGTATGAAGAATCATTCTGCACTATTATCATTATACAATCGGTTAACCCCCATCGTAGCTAATATATGCAGAATGTAATCCTTACATTAGTAATCCTTACACTCTAAGTTTTGTATGAAGAATCATTCTGCACTACTATCATTATACAATCTGGTAAACCCCCATCGTAGGTAATATATGCAGAATTTATTCCTTAAATTACTAATCCTCACACTCTAAGTTTGTATGAAGAATCATTCTGCACTACTATCATTATACAATCTGGTAAACCCCCATCGTAGGTAATATATGCAGAATGTAATCCTTACATTAGTAATCCTTACACTCTAAGTTTGTATGAAGAATCATTCTGCACTACTATCATTATACAATCTGGTAAACCCTCATCGTAGGTAATATATGCAGAATGTAATCCTTACATTACTAATCCTCACACTCTAAGTTTGTATGAAGAATCATTCTGCACTACTATCATTATACAATCTGGTAAACCCCCATCGTAGGTAATATATGCAGAATGTAATCCTTGTATTAGTAATCCTTACACTCTAAGTTTGTATGAAGAATCATTCTGCACTACTATCATTATACAATCTGGTAAACCCCCATCGTAGGTAATATATGCGGAATGTAATCCTTACATTAGTAATCCTTACACTCTAAGTTTGTATGAAGAATCATTCTGCACTACTATCATTATACAATCTTGTAAACCCCCATCGTAGGTAATATTTGCAGAATGTAATCCTTACATTAGTAATCCTTACACTCTAAGTTTGTATGAAGAATCATTCTGCACTACTATCATTATACAATCTGGTAAACCCCCATCGTAGGTAATATATGCAGAATGTAAACCTTACATTAGTAATCATTACACTCTAAGTTTGTATGAAGAATATTTCTGCACTACAATCATTATACAATCTGGTAAACCCTCATCGTAGGTAATATATGCAGAATGTAATCCTTACATTAGTAATCCTTACACTCTAAGTTTGTATGAAGAATCATTCTGCACTACTATCATTATACAATCTGGTAAACCCCCATCGTAGGTAATATATGCAGAATGTAATCCTTACATTAGTAATCCTTACACTCTAAGTTTGTATGAAGAATCATTCTGCACTACTATCATTATACAATCTGGTAAACCCCCATCGTAGGTAATATATGCAGAATGTAATCCTTACATTAGTAATCATTACACTCTAAGTTTGTATGAAGAATATTTCTGCACTACAATCATTATACAATCTGGTAAACCCTCATCGTCGGTAATATATGCAGAATGTAATCCTTACATTAGTAATCCTTACACTCTAAGTTTGTATGAAGAATCATTCTGCACTACTATCATTATACAATCTGGTAAACCCCCATCGTAGGTAATATATGCAGAATTTATTCCTTAAATTACTAATCCTCACACTCTAAGTTTGTATGAAGAATCATTCTGCACTACTATCATTATACAATCTGGTAAACCCCCATCGTAGGTAATATATGCAGAATTTATTCCTTAAATTACTAATCCTCACACTCTAAGTTTGTATGAAGAATCATTCTGCACTACTATCATTATACAATCTGTTAAAACCCCTCATCGTAGGTAATATATGCAGAATGTAATCCTTACATTAGTAATCCTTACACTCTAAGTTTGTATGAAGAATCATTCTGCACTACTATCATTATACAATCTGGTAAACCCCCATCGTAGGTAATATATGCAGAATGTAATCCTTACATTAGTAATCCTTACACTCTAAGTTTGTATGAAGAATCATTCTGCACTACTATCATTATACAATCTGGTAAACCCTCATCGTAGGTAATATATGCAGAATGTAATCCTTACATTAGTAATCCTTACACTCTAAGTTTGATTTAAGAATCATTCTGCACTACTATCATTATACAATCTGGTAAACCCTCATCGTAGGTAATATATGCAGAATTTAATCCTTACATTAGTAATCATTACACTCTAAGTTTGTATGAAGAATATTTCTGCACTACAAT
Source organism: Homalodisca vitripennis (assembly GCF_021130785.1). NCBI lineage: Eukaryota > Metazoa > Arthropoda > Insecta > Hemiptera > Cicadellidae > Homalodisca > Homalodisca vitripennis. The sequence continues at coordinate 793,573 of NC_060214.1, read as the reverse complement.
CATTATACAATCTTGTGAACCCCCATCAAAGCTAATCATATGCAAAATATTTTGCATTAATATTCCTTACACTCTAAGTATGTATGAAGAATCGGTCTCTACTACCATCATTATAAAATCTTGTAAATCATCGTCGTTGCTAATCGTATGCTTGGGCAAGAAAACATTCCCACCTATAACAAACTTGAGTAAAAACTATTTATATTTTATTCGGTTTTTTAATGACAATTGATATATTGTGATATATGTGCGTATATATTAGTAGAATGAGGTTAAAGGAGGACAACTTCGTCATTTTATTTCCCGATAAAACATTACAAGTTCTGATGTTTACGATATAGCTATTTCTATCACTGTTAAACAATTTTAGTTGCAGTTTCTATACATAAATTATAATCAGTAAAATTGTTAAACCCACCTTTTAAAATAAAAACCAGTGCGATTGTAACAGCGGGAAAAACAGGAAACATAACTTCGCACTGTTGTGTCATCAACTTTCCACTTCATAAATTATCCCATGAAGGCTGTTGTTTTTACGCGTGGCTGACAAGAGACGATGATAAAAATGTTTTCTTTCGTTACGCTGAACTCATTCAAGTTTATACAGGGTACCAACAATAAAATTTGCTTTTTATAACATAATGTTCGATGCAATAATACTTATATTGTAACTTTTAAATGTAAAATGCAGATTTTTTCTGTAAGATAAAACAGTAGGCAGTCAATCATACTAACCGTAACTTTAAGTGAAAACTACACTTCAACACTGTAAGTATCTAAATAAATTATACAAAGAAAAGTTTACTATATTACGTATAGTTTATGCAGGTAATGGCATTTATTGCATAAAACCGTTCTATACACTTTGGATAAGACCTTTTGTTTATTTAAACCATTTAAAATCATGCATTAATTAATTAAAGTTATATGGATTAAGTAAAAAGTGTTAAAAGTATACCATTGTAAGGTAATAAAAAATCGTATGGGAATAAAATTCAAAAAATTTCAAAAGCAGAAAACTGCATACTTATAACTGTTGTTCATGACATGGTCCTACCACTAGATTCAGAATTCTGAAAGATTCATTTTAGTCGTAAAGCGCAGTAAACTGGTACAAGTGAATCAGGTTAAGGTTTTATTTGTATGCTACTGTAAACGCTTTAAAATTTTTAAACATGTAATTACCGTTATTTTATATATACTGGTTAATTTTTTGTTGCTTTTCTAATTGTTTTATCTAAACTTTTTAAAGATTTAGAACTATCAGGTGTTTATGTTTCTCTAAAGTACTGTATTTCTGACTGAAGGCTGTAGGAGGATGGATGTACAGCTCGGCACGACGGTCGGTACATGCAGCTTCTCACTGAGTAAATTTCTGTTTTTCGGATAAATTCCACTTCCTATTTCAGGATTCAAATGTATCGCATATTTAAAGGAGTAGCAGTGTACATATTTCACCAAAACGCATTTTTATTTGTACAGCGCAAAAAATCATTACTATCTATTTCTCGGACGATGATTGGTCAACAACACCCTGCTGTTGAGAAAAAAAATAATAGAGCTTCAAGCACTAGCTTAATAGCTATGAGTGAAAACCTCTGTTTCTTTGCCGTACATTTAAACAAAGAAAAAAACCTATAATCGTTGAAAATCTTTGGGCGGTTGTAATAATAACTACAAAATATTGCATTCTAGTTGTATCATTACAAAAATGTGGTATTTTATTGAAATATCCCTTGTTTTACTGGATACAGGTTACACTGAGACGTATAGTCGATGTCTGCCATGTTACAGAAGGGATTAAGAGGATATAGATATCCTTGTAAGAAAGTAATATCCGTTGAAAGGAAGCCGGGAGCTTATTTTTATCTACAGTATATTTTTTTGGGGTGTTGACAAGTCAAATACAAAATTAAACTAAACCTAATCCCGGGGTTTTAGCCAATCTTCATCTTAGTAATTGCTCATTTTTTCCGTTACAATTAAAAATATTTTTTATTACTAATGACAGTTTTAATCGAATAAGAAAATTTCAAAGTAACGTACTCTCAATCTCAGAGGGAACACAATTTTGTGTCTTGTTATGAATTACAAATTATTGTTACTATCTGCAGAATGAAACAATTAGAGGCAGGTCTTGAATATAATATACATTATAATCCATCATTATTTGACCTTTTCATGGCGCTTACCTCCTGTTGTTTGTTTTGAAGTTTTGTAAAGTAACGTTTTTAGATGAGACAAACAGTGGATCTTCAACCTTATAAGTGAAAAACGTTACATGGAACCTAGACAATGAGTTGCAAACCAAAAGATGTAATTTGTTGTAAAAATATAAAAATTCTTATTATTATATTACTCAATTTAAACGCTATGAAATAGAAGTTACAAATTGTGTTCCTAACATGCATTTAAAATGAAAAAACATATTTACTGTATAAGGAATATGATTACCTTATTATAATGATAAATAAATAAATACTTTATTATTAAGATAACATTGTGCTTGGAATGCAAATCATGAAAATGTAATGAACTCTATAAATAGCAGGGAATTAAACATAAAAGTATTTTTGAACATTTAATTAAATGTTTATACTTAGAGGCAATAAAACTGTACCATTTTAAAATAGCCTGCTCCAACAATACTGATAATATTGAAATGTACATTTTTCTAAGTTAAAATAACTTTTGGGGTCATAATGGTCTTATAATACATGTGACACAGAAATAAACCATTAAAATTATAAAGGGCTTAAATTCTCTCTCCGTGTCTCCCTCTTCCTCCTCCCACTCCCTGTTACCCTCCCTACCCCAACCTATCACTCTCCTTCCCACCCTACCCCCATCAATTCCCCTGTCACCCTCCCTCTCACACTCTGTATTTATCACCCTCCTTCCACCCTCCCATCACTCCCTCCCTCTCCCCCTCCCTGTACATCTCTGACTGTATTCAAACCCTCCCTCGCTCCTTCCCACTCACCACTCACTCACTCTCCCTATCTTTCCCTCTCCCCCTCCCACCATCACACCATCCAACGCCCTCTCTCACTCTGTATTTCTCTCCCTCCCTCACTCCTTCGTTCCCTCTCTCCCCTCTCTCCATCCCTCTATCTCTCTCTCATGATGTAGGTATACTTAATGTTTCCTACATGTTTCTATATGCTATTTCTGGATTAAATTCTAGTTATAATTTAATCCATAAAACAAAAGTAGAAATTGTTACCTACTCCTGAACGTGGCTTGAGCATATTTTGTGTTAACCTAAAAGTCTCTTATATCATATTAATACTAATATATAATCAGTACTACTTGTTAAATTAACATGGATGTTGATGTGTCTTTTGAAATAAATGTATTTTATTTCTTTCTTTCAGACTATAACAATTGTATTTAAATATTCCCTCATAGAATACATTACGAAACGATATTAGGTATAGAGGTTACAAGATGTTCGTTAAATCAACAAGCTATATACACACATATATGTATTGATGCAGCTATATGACCGTAAAACTTATAAACTATAAGTTATTATAAGATATATAGCTTAAATTATAAGCTATTCAAACT